>NW_026020155.1:1163416-1721823 GCF_900185275.1 Solanum verrucosum
GCAAGGTGTACAGGGTGTTCAACAAAAGAACTCTTTGTGTTGAAGAAAGCATGCACGTCAAGTTTGATGAATTGGGTACAAAAAATGAGAACAATGAGGACTACGAGTGTGAGGAGCTGATGAACAAGCAGCAGGATGATCAGGGCACAAAAGAGAAGGATGTAGAACACTCAGGAGGACCTGGTCCCTTAGGTTCATCACAGGAAACAGTCTCTCAAAATCCTGAAGAAGATGAAGGTAATTCTGATGCTGACAGAGAAGAAAAGATTACAAGAAAGTATGGATGGAAACATCAATCTTCACATCCACTAGATAATCTCAACTCTCCACTTGACTCAGGAATTCAAACTAGGTCTAAATTAAGAAATCTAGTTGCACATTCAGCATTCATATCATCCATTGAACCCAAGAACATCAAGGAAGCTTTGAAGGATGTAGACTGGGTAACTTCAATGCAGGAGGAGTTTCATCAGTTTGAGAGAAGCAAGGTGTGGCACCTGGTCCCCAGACCACTTGACAGAACCATTATTGGGACCAAATAGGTCTTCAGAAACAAACTTGATGAGCATGGAATCATTACTAGAAATAAGTCAAGATTGGTGGTACAGGGTTACAACCAAGAATAGGGAATTGATTATGATGAGACCTTTGCTCCTGTAGCCAGAATGGAAGCCATCAGAATCTTAATAGCATTTGCCACTCACATGGAATTCAAACTGTTTCAAATGGATGTCAAGAGTGCTTTCTTGAATGGAAATCTGAAGGAAGAAGTATATGTCAAGCAGCCTCCAGGCTTTGAAGATGCAGAACTGCCAAATCATGTGCTGAAGTTAGACAAGGCTCTGTATGGGTTGAAACAAGCTCCCAGAGCTTGGTATGAACGCTTGTCAAAATTCCTTCTTGCAAATGGGTTCAAAAGAGGTAAAATTGATAATACACTGTTTTTGAAATCTAGTGGAAAGGAGTTGTTGATTGTGCAGGTTTATGTGGATGATATCATCTTTGGAGCCACTACAGATTTACTTTGCAAGGAATTCGCTGATCTGATGAGCAGTGAGTTTGAAATGAGCATGATGGGAGAACAGACTTTCTTCCTAGGCTTGCAAATCAAACAAACCTCTCAAGGCATTTCAATATGCCAAGAGAAGTATATCAAAGAGTTGCTTAAGAAATTTAATCTTCTTGAGGCAAAGGTGCTGGATACTCCTATGGGCACAAGTGTGAAACTTGATAGAGATGAAAATGGCGTGGAGGTCAATCAGACCATGTATAGGGGAATTATTGGGTCACTCCTGTACCTCACTGCAAGCAGACTAGATATAGTGTTCAGTGTAGAGATGTGTGCAAGATTTCAAGCAGCACCAAAAGAGTCTCACCTGAAGGCAGCCAAACGTATCCTGAGATACTTGAAGGGAACTCAGGACCTGGTCCTCTTCTACCCTACTGATGACTCTTTTGATCATATAGGTTATGCTGATGCTGATTATGCAAATTTTCTTATTGATCGAAAAAACACATCAGGCATGGCACACTTCCTGGGATCAACTTTGATTTTATGAGGAACAAAGAAGCAGAATTCTGTGGCATTGTCTACTGCAGAGGCAGAGTATGTGGTTGTTGCATTATGTTGTGCACAACTGGTATGGATCAAGCAGCAGCTAGAAGACTTTGGTGTACTTTTAGACACCATTCCTCTCATCTGTGATAACACCAGTGCCATGAATATGGCCAAGAATCCTATCCAGCATAAGAGGAAAAAACATATAGATGTGAGGCATCACTTTTTGAGGGACAATGCTGAAAAAAAGAATGTGGTGATGAGGTTTTGCAAAACTGAAGATCAATTTGTTGACATCTTTACAAAGGCACTGAGTAAAGAATCCTTTATTAAGAACAGGATGAGGCTGGGGATGCACAAGATTACCTGGTTCCTCGACAAGTTTGCACAAAAATCTTCCATTCTGATTATGTTATGGAGGGCAGGTATCTATACTTGTTTAATGTTTGTCACTTAAGAATTCACTTCTGGTACCTTAATGCAGGTATACACTTATGATGTGTTTAGCTGAAGGGAAGATCTAACCATACAGGCAAGGTCGCAAACTGAAAAGGGGACCTGGTCCTCATGAGGTTAGCATCACTTATACTACACCGTCTAAAAGTCAGCATCACTGCCACGTGTCACTCACCCATTCATCACGTCAGTTTCAAAACGTCTTATCGCTTTTAATACCAAAGGTCACCTCTATTGGGACTCGATACCTTTTCAATTTTAAATTTTTTTTGGGAGAATTACTATTTAGGTTCCCTCTTCTCTTTAATAAAAAAAATTCTCTAAACATCTCTCCAAGTTCTGTTTCCCTCTTCTCTTCAAAAATGTCTATCACTGAGTCTTCTTCAAGAACATACATCTCCCAAGAGGTTGAAAACCCTAGGTCATTCAACTTCTCCGTTCCTCCTCTTGAAGAGTCTCCTTCCACCCCCTGTCTGTGGTGCTGGTGAAATGGATGAATCCATCTCCCTGCCAGCCGACATCTTGGTCTCCCCTGTTCTTCACTCCGAAAATACTTTGGTTTGCTCTCCTACTCTGGTCCTATCTAGTGAAAAATCCCCAAATTTAGAAGCACAATCTGTGGAAAAACCTAATGAGGGTCTTTTTACGGAAGAAACTAACATTGGTTCCATGGCAGAGTCATCAACCATATCTGAGAGAGTGTTTGAAGGGAACTTACCTGAAGGAAAAGGTCCCGATTCTTGTATCCTAACTGCTGGTGCTGAACTGGTGGCCGTTCAAAGACTAGCCTCTTTAAGAGGTGATGTTCAACCCACTTCTCTGGAGTATGAATTGGAGTCACCGGAGCAGGTCCCTCCCAGAAGTGAGCCTATCTTTGACCAAACACCAAAATCATTTGATGTTGAAAGCGATAAGGAAGAAGAAGAAGAGATTCCACTAAAATGGCGCTCAAGGGGAATGCGTGGAGCAAACCAATCTCAAGTGAATGTTTCTGAGTTGGAAGCACTTAAAGGTACATCTGAGGTTGACATTGTTGAAAAATTTGTTGAACGAGAAAAGGAGCAACAGAGAAATGGGAAGGGAAAGTTGGTATTGTCTCACTCTAAAGGGGACAAAAGGAAGTATGTTACAAGGAGCGAAACACAAAAGGTTATGGGAAGTGCTATTGCTGCAAGCAAAGCCCACACAGAAAGAACTAGGAAGAGGAGAAGAAAAAGGCTTAAATCTGAACAGCCTGCCTCCACTCCCTTGTCTATTGAGAATAGCGAAACTGAATCTGAAGATATTGTCAAGTATGTGGCAAAAAAGGAGGAGAGAAGCTGAGGAAGAAAGGATTAAATCAAAGGGAGATCAAAAAGGGGGAAAGAAATCTCCTGCAAAGAGTGTAAAGGTTAAAAAGCAGAAATCTCTTGCAAAGGGAGAAAAAAGAAGAAAGTAGTCAGAGGAACAAACCGTAAAAGGACCTGGTCCCAAGGTTAAAAATCAAATCGAAGAAAAGGACTTGACTAGAAAAGAGCGGGTAGAGAAAATGGAGCAACAAAAGGTCTTGAATGGTAGAGCCTTTGAACCTGGCATTCTAACATAGTTTGGTATGACCAATTTGGTTGATGCTGTTACCATTCAAGGCTGAAATAATTTATTTGAACCACCAGTTCCATACTTACACGAACCTGAAGTGTGCAAGTTTTTCTATAAAATGGAACTACTGAAAGGTGGTGGAATCACAACTACTGTCAGGAATGTGGAGATTCATCTTGATGAAGAAACTCTAGGAATTATTCTTAGAGTGCCTGTAGTGGGAGTTCGAACTATTGAGGGATGCAAACCATCTGGTGATTTCTTGAAGCTTGCTACCAAACGAGGAGATGTCAAGCATGCAGGGCTTCCTAAGAAGTTTCTTAAAGGGGAGTATCAATTGATGTTTGAGTTCAATAACAAAGTCATGGTGCCCAGGACTAAGAAAAGAACGGTGGCTTCTGCTGCCGATCTTTTCCTCATGAAAAAGCTTGATGAGCTTGAGGAAATCAATCTCCATGCAATTATGCTGAAACATATGCATAGAGTAATGACATGGAAGAATGCTAAGCACGGGATTCCCTATGGGTATTTGCTAAACGTTGTCTTTAACCATTTTGAAGTTTCAGTGGGAAAAAGGGTACCTGGTACTACCAAACAGATGTTCACTATGTCTACTCTACTAGAATGTGAGTGCATTGAGGGACAGGCTAGGGGAAAATCTCAGGTGGCAGATGTTTTGGAACAGCAAGCTACTCTTAGGAGGGAGGTGACTGATCTCACCAAGATTCTGAGCGATAAGGAGGTTAAAATCACCAGGCTGAAGTCTGAACTGCAGAAAGCCATTTCCAGGGGACCTGGTACCAACGAGGGTCACGAACTGGTGCTCAAAGAATTAAGGGATGAAAACACAATGTTGCTGAAGACAAATGCTTCTCTCAATGAGGAAATTAAGTCCCTAAAAACGCAACTGATACAGGCCCATGAGAGTGCAAATGAGCGCATGTTGATGTTGATGCGTACTTTTAATCCCTTCCCTCCTCCGTCCTAAATGTGTCTTGTTTCTCCTGTTGTCTGTCTGTTTTGTTGTTCCACCTTGTGATCACGTACCCTTGTGGCTTTTTATTGGTTTGACTAAACTACAGTGGTCAGTATATATGATATGATGTTTTTTTTGCCCTATTCATATGTGGTTTAATATTCTCTTTATGCTTACATACACATGTTCTGTGTGGCCCAAGGCCCTGAATTCTTTATTGCCTTTCATTTAACTTGAATATGTTTACTGCTTCACCTTTTCAATGATGTCAAAAGGAGGAAGTTTTGTTGTTGAACTGTTGTGGATTGGCTGTAGGAATAGGGGTACTGGGGCACTGAACTAAGAGGGAACTGTTGTAACTGTCGTGATTGTTAAGGGGATTGAACTGAGGGGGAATTTGTTATGAATTTGAATGAATGTTTGTTCACTCATGTGAGAAGCTATGCAGGTTGTTTGCAATAATAAAAAAAAAGGGGAATTGATAAGTACTTATACTCCTAGATGTTTTGATGATCTCTTCACAAGTGCAGGGACCTGGTCCTCTGCAGAGTATGAATAATCATCCAGTGGTCAAAGTGTTGTACAACTGGAAAGCTGTCTGCGTCAGTAAGTTGGTGAAGCTACAGAGTACTTCACCAATCAGAAGCGATGAGGTCGCTTGCACGTTTGGTAATAACTTTTCATAGTATATATCAAACAACAAACAACAATATTATTCATTCATCAAGAGAGAGATATTTTCAAGCTTCAAAACAGCAAGGGACTTGATAGAAGTGTTGCGACTTGCTTTCTGTACCAGCTGCTTTTGTTTGCTTGTAATAGTGCTTACATTGTAGGATTCGTTTCGTTGTGATAAAAAATGTTTCAACTTGTGTGAATCATTGTGAGTTTTGAGTTAGAGTTAGTTTTGGTTCTTACTCTAAAATCTATATTAATCAGGATAGGATTAGTATAGTGGGTAGTGTGGTATCTACTCTAGCTCATCTAAGTAATAGGAAGTGTTACTTAGAGTTGGGATTAGCAGGCTAATCTCAGTTTGTAACTGGCTTTTACTTTTGCTTAGAGAAGATTAGTGAAAAGCAGTTCTAAAAGTTCTGGCAGACTAGGTCGTGGTTTTACTCCCTTGAGCAAGGAGGTTTCCACGTAAACTCTCTTGTCAATCTTTACTTTTCAGCACTTGTTCTTTACTGGTTTAGTTTCAACTGTGATGAGGACCTGGTCCCATTGATACTGGTGGACGCATACATTCCAACAGTACCTACTTATGGAACTTGTCTTGAACAAAGTTAAAAATAATGATCTTCATAGTCCTATCAATGAATTAGATGATACATCATTTATTTTATAACAAAACCTTTCCAATATGAATTTTCCATATGCTCATAGATGGATTATTTTAAACCATGCACAAATTCAAGTTTACGTTAATAAACTGAAAGTAATTTCGTACTAATGAAAAAGACAGATTTTCTTAATTCCAATTCAAGTTTTGGTAAAAATGATGAATGATGTCTAAAAAGGTTTGAATTTGTACTAAATTTGCAGTGCCTTAAAAATATTTGCAAACACAAATCACTTATCGTTTGGACTATTACTCATGAAATTGTAGACCTTAAAATGGATGTAATAGATAGTTTGATAAAAGTTATGTAAAGATTTCCATTTCTAAACAAAACAACAAACAACACTTCTAATTTTTCCATTAAAAGCATATATTAGATTAGCTGTGCTAATTGATTAGTATATACCATCAAAGTGAATAAAAAAATTCTTCATAAGAAACCAAGATACCATAACAAAGGTAATTTCAATAGCAAAACTAGTAATTAGTTACATACATACAAAGAGAAGTTAAAGCTTCCATGAGTAGTTTATCAAAAACTCAACATTCCTACTATCTTGAGACAGGAGACTACTGGAAGATAATCTCAGAATTGGTGGACGATCTTGGACAACCTAACAAATTGTTGTGCAATCGAGATAAATATTGAGATAGACAGTTCATTGAACATGTAACGCACCTTCTTCTCTTTGATATGATAACAAACTTCTCCAAAGCCGGTGCACACAATAACAGAAATTCTGAAAGTATGGAATACTTTTCAAACCCCCATTTGACATGATTTTTTAAGCACATCTTCGAGGAGATGACAATCTTAACCTCCTTGAGGTTGTGAAAATCACCTCTTGAAACCCACTCTGCAAATCCATATTATCTCCTTTGGCCAAATCAAGTAACTCATAGTTGCAGTGGGAATTGACAAGAAAGTCGATGGACCAATCATCTAACTGGAGACAAAATATAATCAAGACCAAATGCAGGACAGATCAAATGAAATTGCACAAATGTGACGAAAACTTCAACCAAATGAAAAGATGTAAAAAGAAGAGATAATTTCCAGGAAGTTACCATCGTAGTTTCCAATTCTAAGTTGATTGTTTCCACATGTGGCGAGGCTCTCAAAAGACCAGCTACTCCGTACAAATTAAACTTTTTCATATGCAACACCAGCGTTAGATATTTGCAATTCAATTTTGAAATGGGCAACCCTTTGAATTGCAACATGCACATGACCTGTGCAGTAATCCCAACGAAACTAGTAAATAATGGAGAAAGCAATAACAACAAAAGGGAAATACTTCACAAATCTAATTGTGTAAACACAGATCTAAGAAGCATCAATGTAAGGACTTTCGAGTTAAAGACAAACCTGTGTGAACCAAGTTCCAAATGTTAGATCAGTTGCATAACATAACTCTTGAAGATTATCTTGGACGAGGGTATATACTACTTGATGATAGTCATGGCAGCAGTAGTACTCTTCCACATAAATACTTGGGAAGTCTCTGATATAGGCAATGCTGAAAAAATAGGCTTAGCATTAACTACAGAAGACACATCAACAAGCTTACACTTGAGATCTTCTCCTGATATTTCCAAATGTTGAATATACGGGGCAAGAATTTCCAAGTCATCTCCATTTCCAGCAAACGTAAGATAATTTTTCAACTTTAGTGTCTTTAGTTTTAGAGAATTAATTTCCAGCGACAGAAACCAACCTAGCTATATAATTCCATTGTTTCCAATGCAGGACAGCCTGACAATAATTTCACCATATCATCATCGGTTAGCTTCAAATGCCCTAAAGAGTTCCACGATATGATTGCTTTATTAAAGTCACAATTTTGAACATCTAGAGTTATCAACGACAAATATGTGCAGAGAGATTCAGGCAATGTGAACCTATTACTATACTGAAACCACAACACAACATTTTCCACTTGTCTTTCAACATCAAAACTAAAATAACGACTGATTAGGGTTTCATACTCAGGCCTGAAACTGCAGTCTGATAGACACAAGTGAGTTAAGTCGAGTTGAAGCTTTATAATTTTGGAAGAGAGGGAATGTGTTAATGCATTATGAATAAAGGATAAATCTTCTCTTTCCCGGTAAGTGAAATTGAAGCTATGAATTACAGTGGGGCGATGCCGCCACGTTGTAGAGACTAGACAAGTTGTGAATGCATCCTTTGTTGGGAGAAGTGAGAGAATTTGAACGAGGAGTGAATCCGACAACTTATTGATTGGTGCTTCTTCCTCTATTACCTTTTGTTTCTTCAGATTTGTGAACTCCATGATTATCGCCAAAAGAGGGAGATCGATCGATTACTTTCTTTGTTTTTATTTCAAGCAATAAAATGCTTTGTTAGATCTTATATATATGTATATTATATATACACACTATCTTAAAAGTCACGATCTTCAGAATTTGAATTTAAAAGTTAAATTATTTAAATGCCCCTCTTATAAAAACTGGCGTCGCTTCAGCAAATTCGTAATGTTTAGAAAAAGAGTTGCCACCTGTCTTGAAAATCAGCGTTATTGTAATTTTCTCAACATTTAGTTTATTGCTCGACATTGAAAGTATGAGTGGAGTGGGGCTTTTACTCTTAAGAAATTAGTAGTCATTTAGATATGAGTGTTGCACAATCTGTGTTTAAAAACAGTGCTACTGATTACAAATAACTTTGCAAAAACACGAAGTTACCAAAGTTTCATTAACCAGTGAAGAACAGAAGAACATAATTTAATTCAAAAAACTAAAATCTGTAAAAACATACTAGAATCTGTAAAATATATAACAGGAAGAAAATCAAGCCCACTGAATGTGCAGTGTCCCTTAAGAAAATTATTCCCCTCTAGTATCCAAGGTTTGATTTGGAATATGTCCTCCCAGGATAGAATGATCTCAATTACCAGTGTATTGATACCCAAAACTCTGGTGTCAGCGATCCACTCAACGGCAGTAAAGTACACAAAAGTTATATTTGTGCAAAAGAAGAAGAAGAAATCAGAAATTTTCGTAAGTAAAAAATTTGAAGAATCAGTAGTATTTATAGCCAAGAACACTGGTTCCGAAAGGTTGCAACCTGTTGTTCTTGAAAGTTGCAACCTTTCAGAACAGTCATCTCCAATGGGGGGAAATTGAACGTTTCGGTTAATTAACTAAATGATTGAAACATTTTGGCCATTTAATTTAATTTAATTAATTAATTAAATAATTAAAACAAACTTTGTCCATCGATCATTTTCCAAAGCCAAAACCAAAGCCAAAGCTGAAGCCGACCCGAGCGAGCGGCGAGACGACGGCGCGAGGGGGGTCCCTTTTTCCAACCCTTTTAACAACTCATAGAAGTATTTCTCTATTTAAACACTTCTATTTTTCTTTCCACCACCAATGAGGGAGAAATGCCTTTTTACTAAAGCATAAGAGAACTTTTCAAGTTCCACTCTTTTCATCTTCCCCATTTCCCATTAACTCTAGCGATATACCCAACAATCCCCCACATGAATGGGGAATGGTTATAATATAAGGAATGCACGGACGAGTGTGTACTTTACAAGAAAGGATCAATTGCATTTGGATAAGTAGGTTTCCCCTTGGACTTTCCGTAGTAAACATATGTTGGATATACTCGGTCAATCGGTAGATGCGATATCTTTGAATCGTCGAGCTTTGGTGTATATCTAGACAATCATATGTCACACAACCCTTTAACATTTATGGTTTTTATGGTTGTGTTCGTTTCAGCCATGAACACCTCTTGGTTTCATGAATGTATAGAGAATAGGCTTTTGACAAAATATTCTCTTTGAAGCGGCTTACAATTCACACTCACATAGGTGATTTCTAACCGTGTCATCGCGTAGATACATTATTTGGTCAAATTTGTCAAACTCAGCAAATTATTAAAAACTTTAAACTTTATTAACTCATTAACAAGCCTTAATGTCGTAACCTTGTTCCTGAACATTGTCTTCATCATGAAAATGGATTGAGTTGATTGACAATGTCGAACCGTCAGTCACAACTTTGTTTTTCTCCTTGAATCTAGCTCTTAGGATCTCCAGTCTGCTAGATAGAGTTACCGCCATGCTGACTTGTCCTAAGCCATAAACCCATTCCCTTAGATGATCTTTCAACTGCCTCTCTCACTAGGCCTTTTGTTAGTGGATCTGACACATTTCGCTTGACTTCACATAGTCAATTGTGATAATTCCACTAGAGAGCAGTTGTCTTACGATGTTATGTCTCCGTCGTATATGACAAGACTTCCCATTGTACATGACGCTCCCTGCCCTACATAATGCTGCTTGACTATCACAATGTATGCAAATAGGTCCCACAGGTTTGGGCCAGAATGGAATATCCTTTAGGAAATTCCGAAGCCATTCAGCTTCTTCACCGGCCTTATCTAAAGCAAGAAATTCAGATTTCATTATGGAGCGAGCGATACATGTCTGTTTGGACGATTTCCAAGAGACTGCTCCTCCTCTAAATGTAAACACATAACCAATTGTGGATTTTACTTTATTTGACCTGGTGATCCAATTTGCATCACTATACCTTCAATCACGGCAGGATATTTATTATAATGCAAAACATAGTGTTGTTTATGTTTCAAATACCCCAACACACGTTACATTGCCATCCAGTGAGTTTGATTAGGATTATTAGTGAATCAACTCAGTTTGCTAATAGCACATGATATATCTGGTCGCGTACAAATCATAATATACATCAAACTTTCCAACACTCTGGCATATTCCAATTGAGAGTCACTTTCACCTTCATTCTTTTGAAATGTAGAGCTTAAATCAATTGGAGTTTTGACAACATTGAAATTCAAGTACTTGAACTTATCCAATACTCTTTCAATATAATGAGATTGAGATAATGCTAGTCCCTGATGAGTTTTGAGAATCCTGATCCCTAAGATCAAATCAGCAACTCCTAAGTCCTTCATATCGAACTTGCTGGACAACATGCGCTTAGTAGCATTTATATCGTCAATATCTTTACTCATTATTAATATGTCATCAACATACAAACAAACAATGACTTCATGATTCGGAACATTTTAATGTAAACACACTTATCACATTCGTTAATCTTGAATCCATTTGCCAACATTGTTTGGTCAAATTTAGCATGCCATTGTTTGGGTGCTTGCTTGAGTCCGTAAAGCGACTTCACAAGTTTGCACACTTTCTCTTCTTTACCAGGAACTAGAAACCCTTCAGGTTGTTCAATGTAAATTTCTTCTTCCAACTCTCCATTTAAGAAGGCCTTCTTTACATCCATCTGGTGGATTTTAAGATCATGCACTGCTGCTAGTGCTATTAACATCATAATTGATGTTATCCTTGTTACTGGAGAGTATGTATCAAAGTAGTCCAGACCTTCTTTTTGTCTGTATCCTTTGACTACAAGTCTAGCCATATATTTGTCAATAGTCCCATCGACTTTCATTTTCCTTTTAAAGATCCACTTCAATCCTAAAAGTTTATTTCCTGGAGGAAGATCAGCCAATTCCCAAGTATGATTACTTAAAATAGATTTGATCTCACTATTGACTGCTTCTTTCCAATAGATTGACTCAGATGAAGACATAGCTGCTTTAAATGTTAGAGGCTCATTTTCAAGCAAGAATCCCACAAAATCTGGTTCGAAAGAAGTGGATTTCCATTGGCGATTACTATGCCTAGGATCCTCATTAGGTAGTGTATTTTTCGTTGATTCTTCCCGTGGTCGTTTAGGTCTTTCACTTGTTGACTCATATTCAATTTTATACGGATAAATGTGTTCAAAGAACTCAGCGTTATCAGACTCAATTACCGTATTCACATAAATTTCAGGATTATCTGATTTGTGAACCAAAAACCGACAGGCCTTACTGTTCACAGCATATCCAATTAATACACAATCCACTGTTTTGGGTCAACTTTTCACCCTCTTGGGTAAAGGAACATCTACCTTGGATAGACACCCCCACACTTTGAAATATTTCAAGTTGGGTTTCCTTCATTTCCATAACTCATATGGAATCGATTGTGATTTGCTACCGGGTACCCTATTAGTATCTTGTTAGCTATAAGGATGGCTTCCCCCCACATGTTTCGTGGTGAACCAGAACTAATTATCAAGGCATTCATCATTTCCTTTAATGTTCTGTTCTTTTGTTCCGCCCAAGCATTTGACTGTGGTGTATAAGGTGCAGTAGTTTGATGAATAATACATATTCCAAACACATCTCTTCAAAAGGAGATTCGTATTCTCCCCCCTTATCACTCCGAATCATTTTTATCGTTAGATTCAATTCATTCTCCACTTCATATTTGCATTTCTTAAATGCATCAATTGTTTCATCCTTTCTATTAAGCAAATATACATAACAAAATCGAGTGCAATCGTCAATAAAAGTTATAACATACTTTTTTCCACCACAAGATGGTGTCGACTTCATATCGCATATATCTATGTGAATTAAGTCTAAAGGTTTTGAATTCTTGTCAACAGACTTGTAAGGATGTTTAGCATACTTACTCTCTACACAAATTTCTCATTTCAATTTATTGCATTTGAAATCAGACAATACTTTTAAAGTAATCAATTTTCGCAAGGCTTTGTAATTTACATGTCCCAAACGGGCATGCCATAAATCATTTGACTCCAATAAGTAAATAGAAGTAGAATTCTAATTAATACTGTAAACAACCATTACATTCAGTTTGAAGAGGCCCTCATTGAGGTTGCCCTTTCCTAAGAACATTTCATTCTTACTTATTACAACTTTGTACTAACTGGGACACACTTAAACCTGTTCTTAACGAGCAGTGCAGCAGATTCTAAATTCTTCCTAATAGTAGGAACATGCAGAACGTTGTTCAAAGTTAACACCTTGTCGGATGTCATTTTCAACATTACTTTCCCAGTTCCTGCAACCCTTATTGTTGTTGTGTTCCCCATGAACAAATCTTCATCGAACTCAGCAGGAGTGTACGTTGCAAAGGCTTTTTTCGCATAGCAAATATGTCGAGTGGCACCTGAGTCGAGAAACCACTCCTTGGGATTTCCAACTAAGTTGCACATTGATATCATTGCATAGAGGTCATCTGCATCTTCCATCTCTTCCACGATGTTTGCTTGCCTTTTGGCTTTGTCTTTGTCTTTGTCCTTTCTTAGAGCACGATAGTCAAAAGACTTATGACCAGCCTTACCACAATTGTAACAGTTGCCCTTGAATTTCTTCTTGGCCTATTCTGACTTCTGTCCATTGGACTTCTTTCTCTTTTTGCCTTTGGTAGGAGCTTCTTCAACAATATTAACTCCAATTATTGTCGAACTCTTATGAGACTTCTTTTCGGCGGTTTTGTTATCTTCCTCAATCTTGAGCCGAATCACAAAATCTTCAAGCTTCATTTCCTTATGTTTGTTATTTAGATAATTCTTGAAGTTGTTCCACAAAGGAGGTAACTTCTCGATCATTGCAGCCAATTGAAAAGCTTCATTTACTACCATATCCCAATCAAATCATGGAAAATAAGTTGAAGTTCCTGCACTTGTGATCCAACAGTTTTACTATCTCACATTTTATAGTCTAAATAATTTGCGACCATAAACTTTTTCAAGCGTGCATCTTTCGTCTTATATTTCTTCTCAAGTGCATCCCACAATTCTTTCGAAGTTGTCATTACACTATAGACATTATATAAGTCATCCTCTAAAGTACTCAGAATGTAGCCCTTACATAGGAAGTCTGCCTGTTTCCATGCTTCAATAATCATGATTTTTTCTCTGTCTAGCATTTCACCAGCAGGCACCGGAGTTTCTTCACTGGTAAATTTCTGCAGAACAAGAGTGGTAAGCCAGAAAAATACCCGTTGCTGCCATCCTTTGAAATTCACACCAAAGAATTTTCCCGATTTCTCTGCCGATGGTACAGCAGTTCGGGTTGGTGTAGCAACAACCACCGTAACATTATTGTTTGCCATTTTTGATAAACAAAAATCGATACAGACTTAGTAAGCAATAACTTAAATTGCAAACTTAATAGGAGTATAAAACCACAAAGGTTTTTGTCTCCACCAGAAACATAGATTAAAAAATAAATAATAATTTCCTTAAGATTGTTGCACAATCTGTGATTAAAAATAGTACTACTGATTACAACAAACTTTGCAGAAACACGAAGTTACCAAAGTTTCATTAACCAATGAAGAATAGAAGAACAAAATTTAATTCACAAAACTAAAATCTGTAAAAACGTACCAGAATCTATAAAAAATAGAACAGGAAGAAGATCAAGCCCACTGAATGCACAATGTTCCCTTAAGGAAATTATTCCCCTCTAGGATCCGAGTTTTGATTTAGAATATTTCCTTCTAGGATAGAATGATCTCAATCACCACTATATTGATACCCAAAACTCTGGTGTTAACGAGCCACTCAATGACAGTAAAGTATATGAAAAATATTTGTGCATAAGAAGAAAAAATCAGAAATTTTTGTAAGTAAAAAATCTGAAAAATCAGTGGTATTTATAGACAAGAAGCACTGGTTCTGAAAGGTTGCAACCTTTCAGAAACCATACGACCATTCTAGAAAGTTTGCAACCTTTCAAACGATCATGGCTGCTCTTGAAAGTTGCAACCTTTCAGAACAGTCATCTCCAATGGTGGGAAATTCAAATTAAAATAGGAAAGTGTTTTAAATAAAATGGGTTGCGCGGATCCGTGTCGGGTCAGACCATTTTGGTTAATTAACTAAATAATTGAAACGTTTTGTCCATTTAATTTAATCATTTTCCGAAGCTGAAGCCGAGTCGAGCAAACGACGACGACAACGGCGCGAGGGAGGTTCCTCTTTCCAACCCTTTTAACAACTAATAGAAGTGTTTCTCTATTTAAACACTTCTATTTTTCTTTCCACTACCAATGAGGGAGAAATGCCTTTTTACAAAAGCGTAAGAGAACTTTTCAAGTTCCTCTCTTTTCATCTTTCCTCCATTTCCCATTAACTCTTGCTATATACCCAACAATAAGTGGAGTTGTATTTGAAAAGGTTTAATTTGTTCGGAGTAGAGCAGAGACACTTAACATAGACATGCATATTACATATCATTGTCATTTTTCAACTTCATTTAGATTTGTTGGTCCTGATTATATTCTGTCTCCAGTTTGATAGCTCCTGGTGCCAATTTAAGTCAAATTATTGGCCAAAGGGGGGACCCTAATTCAAGAATGTCAACTCTTCTGGATGTGTTTGAAGGATCATTTTAAACATGGTTATGACAAATTTTTCAAAATTTCAGAATGTAACTATTTTGGAGAAGTTCATTATCATGTCAAAGACAAGAAAGTGCGAGAGTTGTTCAATGAACTGAGTCGTTCAAAATTTCAGAATGTAACTGTTTTGGAGAAGTTTATTATCATGTCAAAGACAAGAAAGTGTGAGAGTTGTTAAAAATTTCAGGATACTGTGGGCATGCAGATAAATGTAGTCATTTATCTCCCAACAATTTTTTTCTTATTATTAGCAGCTCGGTATTTTTACCACTTGATCTCCTACTAGAGTCTGGCCTCTAATTGAGCAACACTCGACTCCATTTAAATAATGATTTAGGTGTGCCATTAAATTTCTTTCACTATGAGACCAAAATGATCAATGGATGATAACTATTATTGCCACAAACAAATTGAAAAAGAATCAACACAAATCCACATATTTATTAAAGTTGATCAAACTAACTATAACTTAAAACATGCACTGGGAAGAAATAATTACCAAAAGCTAGGCTAAAAGTGGAAATTTTTAGTTGAAAGATTCAGTCTTTCAATGAATTCTGAAGTATAGAAATTTACCTAATCATCTACTACTATTACTAACAGTAGCAAGTGGGGGTGTGGGAGGGTGATGTATTTACACCAAAAAAGTATATTTGCTTTCTTGAACCTCTTGGATATCTGACGCATTCAAAGTAAATCAATGAGGCGTTACATTGACAAAATAAGATGGAGAAAAGGTAAAGGTGAAATGGAATGTCTACTAGCCTTACAGTCCCATGAATCATGATCTTGCGGAACTGAAAGCATTAGTTCCTAATACTGAATTGGATTCAAGTTGCTATTTACCATAGTTGCTCGTACTTACTGAACAAAAGAACTAGGTAAGAAATAGACACACACAAAATCCATTTCTACTTGTCAGTTCAATGAAGGTGAGTATGTATAAGTTGGAGTGTGCAACATCACAAGATTTTAAACTTCCCAAGTAAATCCAAGAATGTTCTATATTATACTTTCTATTCACACCAACTAAAAGCAAGGGGAAATGGAGAAAATTGAGGAAGAGAGCAGTGATAAATGACAAATGGAAGAAATGAAAATGAATGAAGAGAAACGTAAGACTATGACAATGTGGGCACTTAAAAGAGTAACACGCGGCATAATTAATGAGAAACTGAGCTCCTCTGGTCCTCCACAAGACCTAAAGCTGTAGACCAAATCAGTCAATTGACAGATTCTCTTTTCCTTCACTCTCTTATACCAACTGAGCAGACGCTTGTAACGAATATCTGATCCCGTTGGCATAAGAGAGAGAATGTGATAAATGACAAATGGAAGAAATGAAAATGACTGAAGAGAAACAAAAAACTTTGACGATGTGGGCACTTTAAAGTGCAAAACGTAGTATAATTAATGTGAAACTCCAAGAGCTCCTTTGGTTGTCCACAAGACCTAAAGCTGTAGACCAAATCAGTCAATTGCCAGATGGTCGTCCACAAGACCTAAAGTTGTAGTGCCTAAATCACTTTTCGTTTGGATCATTACTCATGAAATGGTTTTCTCATGTAAAGATTGCCATTTCTAAACAAAACCACAAACAACAATTCTGATTAGCATATGCCAGCAAAGTGAATACAGAAAATGTTTCATAAAAAACCAAGATCTATACCATAATATTTGGTTACCACAAGGGTAATTTCAATAGTAATTAGTTACACACTACATAGAGACGACAAAGATTCCATGAGTAGTTTATCAAAACTCAAAATATATAAGGCAACATTTCTAATATCTTGAGACAGGAAACTACTAGCAGTGAACTCATGCAAAGCTCACTCCTGGAAGTTAATTGTGTTATCTCCTATGTTCAGATTAGCAAACCAAAAGTAATAAAAGATGAAAAAAAAGAACTATCCGAGTCCAAAGAACCTATTGTGTGTCCTTAAGAAATTTAATCCCCTCAAGTACCCGAGGTTGCAGATTAATTCCTCCCAAGATAAAATGAATTAACCATTAAAGAAGTAGCAGTACCTCAAACTTCGATAATTTCAACGAACTCAAAAAGACAGCAACGAATCACACACACAGACACGATCGATCAATTTTGTTTTGTAAGAAATGTATGCAAAAGAATGGAAGAATTCAATGCTGAAAAATGAGAGAAAACCTCTCTATTTATAGCCAACAAAGGGTAAAGGTCACAACCTTTTGGAAAGAAGACAACCTTTCAAAAAGGTCACAACACTTTGGAAAAGGCACAACCTTTCAAACGGTCACAACCCTTTAGAAAGGACACAACCTTTCATAAAGTTCACAACCCTTAGGCATAGTCACAACTCTTCAGGAGAGTCACAACCCTTCATTTCCTGTTCACACCTTTGAAATCCAACAGTCCCCCACATAAATAGGGAATGACTATTGTTAAAACATATGCATGAAAAACTGTGTGATTCATAATTAAGGATTGATTGCCTCTGGATAAGTGGGTTTCCCTTTGAATTTTCCATAGTGAACATATATCGGATATACTCGGTCAATCGGTAGATTTGATATCTTTGAACCGTCGAGCTTTGGTGTATACCTAGACAACTTAAGTCACACAATCAACCCTTGAAATATTTTTGGTTCTCATTGTTTTGTTCGTTTCAGCCATGAACACGTCTTGGTTTATAAGTGCGTAGAGAACTGGCTTACCGGATTCTCCTTGAAGCGGCTTACACTTCACACTTACATAGGTGATTTCTAAATGTGTTATCCCATAGTTACACCATTTGATATACCCAGTATCAAATTTAGAAATCATTAAAAAGTCCTAATGCATTTATCCTTGTTACTGAACATTCTCTTATCAAGACAATGGACCATAAAAAATATTTTGACAATGTTGAACCGTCTTCAATGACTTTTGTTGATCTACTTGAACCTAGATCTTGGGATCTCCAGTCTTCTAGGTAGAGTTACCGCCACAATGGCTTGTTCTCGGCCATAGTCCCATTCCCTTTGATAATCTATCAACTCCATCTCTAGTTATGCCTTTTATAAGTGGATCCAACACATTATCCTTTGACTTTACATAGTCAATTATGATAATTCCACTAGAGAGTAGTTCTCTAACGATATTATGTCTACGTCATATATGATGAGACTTTCCTTTCTTTACCAGAACCACAAAGCCCTTGGGTTGTTCCATGTAAATTTCCTCCTCCAATTTTCCATTTAAAAAAAATGTTTTCTCATCCATTTTGACGAATTTGAAGGCCATATTTCGCAACTAGCGCAATTAACATCTGAACTGATGTAATCCTATTTAGTGCTATTATCATCAAACAAGGCTTTATTATTGTCTAAAGCCTATGACAACAAGTCTATCTTTGTATTTGTCAATAGTTTCATCAACTTTCTTTTTCTTTTGTAGATCCACTTTGAACCCAAAAGTTTATTTCCTGGAGGAAGATCAACCAACTCTCAAGTATGGTTGCTCAAGATTGAATCTATCTTACTATTGACAACCTTTTCTCAAAGAGAATGAGTCCACAAAGGACATAACTTTTAGAATATATGAGACTCATTTTCAAGAAGAAATGTTACAAAATCAAACTCGTAGGAAGTAATTTGTCCATTGACATTTACTACGCCTCTGAATCTCTTTAATAAGTACATTCTCCTTTGGTTCTTTCCAAAGTCGTTTAGACCCTTCACTTGACTATCCGATAGTTCAGACTTATGAACCATAAATCGACATGCTTTACTATTTGTAGCATATCCAATGAACATACAATCCACAGTCTTAGGTCCTATTTTGACCTTTTTGGGAATAGTTCCCTCATTTCCATTTCTCATATGGAATAAACTGTATTGGAAATTGTTAGATCACTATATTTCAAGAGTTATTGCTTGTATATACTTTAAGGGAGGACAAGCAATTCTCTATGATACAACAAAGCCTGAACAAACACAATTTTTTGTTACTCCCTTTCTTAACAAACAAAAGTTTTTTTTCAATTTGCTACTCCCTTTACTAACAAACAAAACTTTTTGTTTCTCTCTTTCTGAATAGACAAACTTTTGTTGTTCTCTTTTGTTATAATGATAGCACCCCCACAAATTTTATGGTAAACTTGAACTTATAAATAGGGCATTCAACATTTCTTTCAAAGTTCGGTTTTTTCCTGTCAACAATTTCATTAGATTGAGGTGAGAATGTGCAGTAATTGGATGGATGATTCCATTTTCCAAATATATTTCTACAAAAGAAGATTCATATTCTCCACATCTACCACTTCTAATCATGACAATTATTTTTATCCAACTGATTTTCAACTTCACTTTTATATTGCCTATATGTTTCTATTGCTTCATCCTTACCATTCAGCTAATAAACATAACAATATCTAGTGCAATTGTCAATAAAATTTATGAAACACTTTTTCCCACCACGAGATGGTGTTGACTTCATATCACGAATGTCAGTGTAAATCAATTCTAAGGTATTAAAATTCCTTTCAACAACACATACTTGACATTTTGATTTATTGCACTAGAAGATAGGCAAAAACTTCTAAGTTGATCAGTTTTTGCAATTGACATGTCCCAAGCATTTATGTTACAAACAATTTGATTCAAGCAAGTAAGAACAAATAGAAATACTAAATTTGAAAAGACCTTATGTGAGGTAACATTTTCCCACAAATATTTTGTTCTTCACTTTTTATAACTTTCTCAAATACAGACATTATTTTAGAGTCAACACCTTTCCATATGTCCTTTTCAGAAGGACCTTTCCATAACATTCAATTTGTTATAGAATTACCCATGACCATATTCTCATCGGTCCAATAAGCACAATATGACCCAAATGTTTGTTTTACAAAACAAACATAACATATCATTTTTCACCAATGTTCATGTCTATACAAAAAAAAAAATTATTTTAATAGACATATCTTTTCATGAAAAATCACAATATTTAAAGTGAAACTTTTTCATCAAAGAATACAATTCTTTTCAATGAGTAATATAATTTATGGTTTCATACTAGTCATATCATATACGAGTAAAGAGAGACTCAACGACCACAATATCAAATATACTCCAAGAATTGTGTGGGTCTAACATAATACAAGATTGTCATTAAATTTCATATCTTGTACTTTCAAATTTAAATTAGATAGTAAGTCTAATTTTGACTTTATCACAAGTAAAGAACCCCCCACATTTTAAATATGTTCTAAAAAAATATTTTTCAAGTATTTGAAATTATTTTCCTCATATTTTTTCCCATGCTTACACATTGGCAACACGAAGCCTTCTTTCGGAGATTTAATCCATATAAACACCCATTGCAGGCACAAAAATCACTAATTTTATGTCACTACGGTTTTTTTTCCTTTTTGTCACAACTAGACAAACCACTTAGTATTTAGAATACTAACTATAAAGATTCAATCTTTATACAACTTGTTTCTAGTTTAACGATGAAGTTTTTATATTCTTCTAATCGTTAACCGAATGAACCTTGATTTCTAATGAAGTTTTATTTTTTATATTCTTCGAATCAGTTTCATATTCAGATAGAGTAGTAACCCAAAAGGTTTTAATCTTAAGAAACCTCAATACAACACTATTTCGAGCTAACGATGAAGATTTTGTACTCTTCAAGTCAGAATATTCATTCAAACAGAGTATTTAACAAATTGGTGAAGTTTCTATATTCTTCAAACCAATGCACAATCTGATTTGTTCGTGAAGTTCTTATATTCTTCAAACCAAAGGAGTAAAAAAAAATCTCCAAAGGTCAAACACAATCAAATTTCACATGGAGTAGAAAACTACAAAAGTTTTATTTTTCCTCCTCTAAACAGAATACATATTAATAATAATAAAGACATATTCAGAGATCATCACATAATGACCATCTATCCTAACATTTATGAAATAAATTTCATAAATTATAAAGGATAGAAAAAGAAAATAATAATCAAGGGAAATAAAGATAGAACCTGATTTTTACTCTCATTGAATCATATTCTATCTGTCAGCAATAATTCCATGCAAGTCACCTTTCTTGCTAATTTTTTTTCCTTTTCTCAGTTTCCATCATATTCCTATTTTCCTCAAAAAGGCATTTAATTTCAACAAGAAACTAAACGCATGTTCAAATATTGTTAGGAGACAACATTTGTTGATTTACTTCTTCTCATAGTTATATAAATCAAGAATATAGGGAAAAAATTAAAGTGCTCATCTTAGCCTTTATGCACAAAATAACTTTTCTCATTGAAAAGAAAACTGAAGGGGTGCAATGCTTGAATGCACTTGGAAAGAAAATAAAAATAATCTTACCCATCCAAGGAAAACACACTACAAAAAATATACTCGAACATATTAAAGTAGTACTAATTCATCCCAAATCTCTTTTATCATATGATAAAATAATTCTCTTTTCCTTCTTTTTCTTTCCCCAATAAAAAGAACACAGAAAATAGAAGTAATTTCCTTACCACAGAAAATACCAAAATTAAATTTCTTAAGATTGTTATCTCTTGTATTCAGATTAGCAAACCAAAAATAATAAAAGATGAAAAGAAAAATAAAAGAACTATCCGAGTCCACAGAACCCACTGTGTGTCCTTAAGAAATTTAATCCCCTCAAGTACCCGAGGTTGTAGATTAATTCCTCCAAAGATAAATTGAATTAACCATTAAAGAAGTAGCGGTACCTCAAACTTCGATAATTTCAACGAACTCAAAAATACAGCAACGAATCACACACACAGACACGATCGATCAATTTTGTTTTGTAAGAAATGTATGCAAAAGAAGGGAAGAATTCAATGCTGAAAAATGAGAGAAAACCTCTCTATTTATAGCCAACAAAGGGTAAAGGTCACAACCCTTTGGAAAGAAGACAACCTTTTAGAAAGGTCACAACACTTTGGAAAAGGCACAACCTTTCAAACGGTCACAACCCTTTAGAAAGGACACAACCTTTCATAAAGGTCACAACCCTTCGGCATAGTCACAACTCTTGAGGAGAGTCACAACCCTTCATTTCCTATTCACACCAATAAAATCCAACAAATCGTAGCATTGGTGAATGATCTTGGACAACCTAACAATTTGTCGGCCAATAGATATAAATGTAGGGATAGATAGTTCATTGAACATGTCTCGTACCTTCTTCTCTTTGATATGATAATGATGAAATTCTCCAAAATCGGTGCATGCAATAACAGAAATTCTGAAAGTTTGGTAACCTTTTCAAATCCCCTTTTGACATGATATTTCCAGCACACATCTGAGGAGATGACAATCTTAACCTTCTTGAGGTTGTGAAGCTCAATGCTTGAAACTCCACTCAACAAATCCATATTATCTTATTTGGCCAAATCAAGTAACTCAGAGTTGCAGCAGAAATTGTAAATCGGGAAATCATCTAACTGGAGACAAAAAATATATATAATCAGGACCAAATGCAGGTCAGATTAAATGTGAGAAACACTTCAACCAAATGAAAAGATGTAAAAAGAAGAGATAAGTTCCAGGAAGTTTACCGGCGTATATTCCAATTCTATGCTGATTGTTTCCACATGTGGCGAGGCTCTCAAAAGACCAGCTACTTTGTACATATTAAATGTTGTCATTTGCAACATCAACGTTAAATATTTGCAATTCAATTCTGAAATGGGCAACCCTTTGAACTGCAATGTGCACATGACCTGGTGCAGTAACCCCAACGAAACTAATAAATAATGGAGAAAACAATTACAACAAAAGCGAAGTACTTCACAACAGATAGATAGTACTTTGACAAATCTAATTGTCTAAACACAGCTCTAAGAAACATCAATATAAGGACTTTCGAGTTAAAGACAAACCTGTGTGAACCAAGTTCCAATTGTTAGATCAATTGCATAACATAACTTTTGAAGATTATCTTGGACGACGGTATATACTACTTGATGATAGTCATGGAAGTAGTCTTCCACATAAGTACTTGGAAGGCCTTTGATACAGGCAAAGCTGTAAATGAGCTTAGCATTAACTACAAAAGACACATTAACAAACCTACACTTGAGATCTTCTCCTGATATTTCCAAATGCTAAATATACGGGGCAAGAATTTCTAAGTCATCTCCATTTCCACCCATCTTAACATAATCTTTCAACTTAAGTGTCTTCAATTTTAGAGAATTAATTTCCAGGCGACGAAAACCAATATACCTATATAATTCCATTGTTTCCAATGCAGGACAGCCTGGCAATAATTTCACCAGATCATCCACAGTTAGCCTCAAACACCCCAACTTTATACTCTTTAGAGAGTTCCACGCTATGACCACGTTATTAAAGCCACAATTTCAAACATCTTAAGTTATCAACGATGAACATGTGTAGAGAGTTTCAGGCAATGTGCACTCATGACCATAACCCAAACCATAACCAAAACCGTTCTAAAACGACAATACAACATTTTCTACTTCTCTTTCAACAGAAAAACTAAAACAACGATTAATTAGGGTTTCATACTCAGGCCTGAAACTGTAGTCTGAAAGACGCAAATCAATTAAGTCGAGTTGGCACTTTTTAATTTTGGAAGAGAGGGAATGTGCTAATGCATTATGAATAAAGTACAAATCTTTTGTTTCCCGGTCAGTTGAACAAGTGAAATTGAAGCTATTCATTAAAGTTGGGAGACTCCGCCACGTTGGAGAAACTAGACAAGTTCTGAATGCATCCTTTGTTAGAAGAAGTGAGAGAATTTGAACGAGGAGTAGCTCCGACAACTTACTGATTCCTTGTGGTGCTTCTTCCTCTGTTACCTTTTGCTTCTTCAGATTTGTCATCTCCATCGGCAAAAGAAGGAGATTGATCGATTGGTTTGTTTCTCAGGCAATAAAATGCTTTGACAGATCAGTATTACCTACCACACATATATATACTATCTTAAAAGTCAAGATCTTCAGAATTTAAATTTAAAAGTCGAATTACTTAAATGTCCCTCTTATAAAAACAGGTGTTGCTTCAGCAAAACATGCATTTTTAGAAGATGAGTTAGTACTGTTTTTTGAAAAGTTGTATTTCTCCGTTATTATAATTTTCTAGAGACAGAAGAGTTGATTGCTCAACATTGAAAGAAATAAACTAGATCAGTTTGTTCGGAGCAGAGCGGAGAAATTAGTGTGGATTTTACCTTCCGAAGAAATTAGTTTGTAATAGTTAATTCATGCATTGATTACTTGTTCTTTGCTCTCTTAATTCAGATAGATATGAGAAGAGTTGCATACGAAAAAGTTTAATTTGTTCGGAGCAGAGCGGTGACACTTAACATAGACATGGATACTTTCAGTTTTGTTAGTTCTGAAGTTTTTGTGTACCAGACACTTTTACTGGTGTCCTATATATGTGTATTGTGTTATAGGACT
The DNA here is from genome assembly GCF_900185275.1 of Solanum verrucosum. Classification (NCBI taxonomy): domain Eukaryota; kingdom Viridiplantae; phylum Streptophyta; class Magnoliopsida; order Solanales; family Solanaceae; genus Solanum; species Solanum verrucosum. The sequence continues at coordinate 1,188,042 of NW_026020155.1, forward strand.
CATGTATTTACTTCTTCAACTTTATATAAGTTTAAGTGTCTACTTGTGCATATCCAAAGTTGGAGGACATAAACGTAAAATGAAGCCAATTGTTAAAGGGCACATTTATGTATTATGCCTTTATGAAAAGTTGTGACTTTTATGAAAGGTTGTGACCTTTTCAAAAGATTGTGACTTTTTCAAAAGGTTGTAACTGTCAATTTTCTGTTGAATGCCTCTCAAAGTGAGAGTCTTTCCATTATATAGAAAGAATAAAGATTACACATCTCTAAAGATCCATCATTCCTCTCCCTAAAGATCAGTTATTCTATCTCTACAAATATGCTATTCAATCCCTCTAAATCTGCTTTGCTATCCCTCCAAATCAGCTATTCTATCACAATATTTATTCCTTTGATTCTACAACAAATCTATATGCTAATTTATATCACTATATAATTACATTAATATATACAATTATTTAGATGTCCATCATGCTAACATCCCCCCTCAAATTGATGCTGGTAGATCAAGAAGCATCAATTTGCCTACTAGAAATTGATGGTGTTGTCATGCCATGGATTTTGTAAACGCATAAGCTATGTGAAGTCACTGGACACATGTGGAAGCGTAATGACTCCTTTATCTACAGCTTCTCGAATATAATGACAATCTACTTCGATGTGTTTGGTCCTCTCATGAAAAACTAGATTAGTAGCAATCTGAATAGCACTTGTATTATCAGCATGGAGAGGAGTAGGATGAGATTGAGGAAATCCAATCTCAGCAAGTAATCCACAAAGCCATACAACCTCGGAGCAAGCAGTAGACATGGATCGATATTTAGCCTCTGTTGAAGATTTTGACACACTATCTTGCTTTTTACTCTTCCAAGATATCAATGACTACTCCAAGAAACATGCACCAACCAATGATTGAACAATGAGTATCAGGACATCCCGCCCAATCATAATTACTAAACGCATTAAGATGAATAGGAGAACCATTTGGAAAGAACAATCCATGAGTAGATGTTCCTAGAAGATACCGAATGATGCGACGAACAGCCACCAAGTGGAGATGACAGGGAGCTTGCATAAATTGACTAACTTGTTGAACTGCAAAAGAGATATCAGGCCGAGTAATAGTAAGGTAATTTAGATTCTCAACTAATTGTTGAAACATAGTTGGACCAGGAAGAATATCTCATTTCTCACGACGATACTTCACATTCAATTCCATTGGAGTATCTACGGAGAAGGAATCTTGAAGACCAGCCAAAGAAATCACATCCTGAGCATATTTGTGTTGGTTTAGAAACACACCGGAACCAACATTATGAACTTCCAAACCCAAACAATATGTAAGAGTACTAAGATCTTTCATATGAAAAGAATATTTAAGTTGTTGTTGGAGGCTAGTGATTAGTGTAGAATCGGTTCCTATGATAATAATGTCATCCACCTACACCAAAAGAAGAACACAACTTGTAGATGTTTTTCGAAGAAACAAAGATGAGTCATATTTGCTCTGCTCAAAAGAAAATTGTAGCAAAGTAGACCGGAACTTATCAAACCAAGCTCTTGGAGCTTGTTTTAATCCATACAAAGACCGCTTCAACTTGCATACATCTGATGTAGGCGATGGGAACAAACCAGGTGGAGGTTTCATATAAATATCTTCTTTGAGATCACCATGGAGAAAAGCATTTTTGACATCCATTTGATAAAGAGACCAGTTTTGTGAAGCATCAATGGCAATAATAGTTCACACCGTAGTCAATTTTGCTACGGGTGCAAAAGTCTCCTCATAGTCCACCCCATACTCTTGTATGTTACCAAGAACAACCAATCGAGCTTTGTACCGATCAAGAGTTCCATCAGAATGAAGTTTGATTGAATAAACCCATTTACATCCAATAGGGAGGACATTTGAAGGACATGAAACAATGTCCCATGTGTCATTTTCTTTAAGAGCCAAAAGTTCTTCGTCCATTGCTTTCTGCCAACATTCATGCTTGGAAGCTTGTGAGTAACAAGTTGGAACAGAAATGTTGGATAAAGTAGAGGAAAAGCCATACCAATTGGGAGTACGAGATACTCTGGTAGAGCACCGAGTAGGATCAAGAGGACCAGATCATAAAGAATTCTCATATTCTAGTTGTGGTACAATTTCAGGCAACGGATCAGTGTCGGGATAGGATAAAGTTGGCCAACGTCATTCATACACAAATCCAGGTTTGAACCTCTTAAAAGAAGATGATAAATCCTCAAAAGTAGGAAGAAGAGGAGAAACAGAAGATGAATCTACAATCATAGGAACAAAATATTGATTCTCAAAGAAAACAACATTTCTAGAAAATATGAAATTTGTGAGAACATGGATCATAGCAAATAAAACCTTTTTGTGAAGTACTATAACCCATAAAAGCACATTTAGTAGACTGCACAGAAAGTTTATTGCGCTGTGAAGGAGGTAAATGTACAAAACAAACACAGCCAAATGTATGAAAATCACTATAGTTAGGGTTTTGGTGATAAAGACGAAAATATAAAGACTCAAGATTTAGCACTTTAGATGGTAATCTATTAATTAAATAGACATCAGTAGGCAAAGCTTCCACCCAATATTTAGATGGTACAGAGGACTCAATCAACAAAGTACGAGTGACATCTAAAATATGGCAATTTTTACGTTCAGCAACTCCATTTTGTTGTGGTGTATATGGACAAGAGAGTTGTGAGATAATTCCTTTGTCAAGTGAGAATTTTATGAATTCATAAGACATATTCTCTACCATAATCAGATCTTAATAATTTGATGCACGTAGAAAATTGAGTCTCAATGTAAGCCAAAAATGTCTTGAACATGGAAAATACCTCATACTTGGATTGAAGAAAATACACCCACGTAAACTGACTATAATCATCTATGAATGTCACAAAGTATTTGAAATGAGCATGAGAAATAATTGGTGAAATGCCCCAAACATCACTGTGAATGACATCAAAACACTTTGTAGCACGACTACCAAAATTAGGAAAAGGAAGAGTTTTACTTTTGCCTAATTTACAAGTAGAACAATCAATGGAAGCAACTGAAAATTGATTTTTATTTCCCAATAAACCAGAATTTGATAAATGAGACAACACAACAGAATTTGGATGTCCTAGACGCTTATGCCAAACCTCAGTCTTACTAGCAGTAGAAGTACAACTAAAAGATAGAACAAGAGGAATGGAAAAGTTTATAGGAAACAATCGTCCAATTTTAGGCCCTTTTGCTATTATCGTCCCCGACACCTGATCCTGCACAAGACAACCATTACGAGAAAAATTTACATCACAATTGTTATCTACCAATTGTCCAACTGAAGTAAGACTAGTTGAAAGCTTTGGTGAAACAAAAACATTCTTGAAAGTTGGAGTAATGTCCCCAACCTTGGTAATGGGTAAATTACTACTATTGGCAATATGTATTTGTGATGGACCTTGATACTTATGAACATTTTATTAGGATGCTCATTGAGTTGGTCATATGATTGGAAGTACCTGAATCAACAATCCAAAAATTAGATGTAACACCATTACCTTGTAATCCCAATGCTGAAGAGGCTGACACAATCATTTGTTGTACCATTTCAGGAATAAGAACTTGTCCTGAAGATGAGTTATCAATAGTGGAACCATTTATCCCATCTTGAAAAGCATTGACCCTACGATATTGCGGGCGTGTGGACAATCTTTGATAATGTGTCCCTATTGTTTACAATAATTACAAAACTTCTTGCTACAATTGCTAGCAATATGCCCATATACCTTGCAACTGTAGCATTGAGTTCTAGTCATATCCCTGCCCTTTCCTTTACCCTGAGCAGCAAATGCAACAGTGACGCCATTTTCTTTCTTGAAAGTATTTTGTGTCACAGGACATTGCTCTTCACAAAGTAATTCCCTAAAGCAAACATCCAAAGAGGGAGACGGGTCACGATTCATCAAGTTAGAGCGAACACTCTCAAAGTCAGAGTGTAATTTCATCAAAAATTGGTCTCGCTTGCTTTGTTCATGAACTACCTGAATCACAGATAGAGATTCAGTAGGTATTTTGGCATCGACAATATTTGTAAATTCAGCCCGTAAGTTCTTAAATTCAGAAAAATAATCATGAACAGAAAGACCTCTTTGAGAGTAATTAGCAATTGCATACTCTAACTGAAAGTGTTTTGCGCTATTATCTTGGTTGTAAACCTTTTGTAAGTAATCCCACATAGCCTTAGCTGTCTTGTACGTCCTGAGATTAAGAACAATAAAAGGGTCAATTGACCCTAGAATCCATGTCATCACCCGAGAATCTTTAATCATCCATTCACCTAGCTTTGTTGTATAAGTAGGAGCAGGATCACTTCCATCTATATGGCCCCATAGTTCTTTGCCGGTGACAAATAACTGAAACTAAAACTCCCAAGAAGAATATTTTTTTTCCTGTGAAACGAACACTGAAGGATTCAAAGTGATGTGAATTCATGCTTTTGAATAGCTTATGAAGACTACAAAAACTCACGACAGCAACTAGAATGACCAAAAGCAAACGTCCTAGGTGGTAGGACTGACTGTCGACAAACAAACAACAAAAAACCAAGATTTTCAAAAAAATTTTTTAGAAGAAACCACAGATGACTCTATGAAACAAGACAACCAAGAGAAGGCTCTAATACCATGTCAATTTTCTGCTAAATGCCTCTCAAAGTGAGAGAGTCTTTCCATTAAATAGAGAGAATAAAGATTACACATCCCTAAAGATCCGTCATTCCTATCCCTAAAGATCAACTATTCTATCTCTACAAATATGCTATTCAATCCCTCTAAATCTGCTTTGTTATCCCTCCAAATCAGCTATTCTATCACAATATTTATTCCTTTGATTCTACAACAAATCTATATGCTAATTTATATCACTATCTAATTACATTAATAAATACAATTATTTAGATGTCCATCATGCTAACAGTAGCATTTCCGGTAAGGCACAATAAGAACATTTTCACACTACCCTTTGTTTCCTAAAAATTGAGGGATTCTCTCTCATTTTAAAAGACCTAATTTTTTGGACTTCTCCTAATACTACTAAATCTAGTATTCTAAGTGTACTTTACTGCCATTGAGTGGTTCGCTGACACCGTGGTTTTAGGTACTGATACACCTGTGAGTAAGATCGTTCATCTTGGGAGGATATATTCCATTAACCTCGGATACTTGAGGGGAATAATTTCCTTAAGGGGACACTGTGCATTCAATGGGCTCGATTTTCTTTCTTTGAGAAAAATATTTTGTATATAGTTTCTGATTCTATTTTCTTTACTAGCTTTTAGTTTCTAGTTTTGAAAATACTTTTTAAACTTTGTTGTTTCATACCAAGTTCTTCAAAGTTTTGTTCTAAGTATCTTAGGAATTCAAGATGAACAACAATCTTAATGAAATTACTATACTATTGGTATTTCTTGTATTCTACTGATTGAGGGAAACATATCATGAAAGTAGAAGATTAATGCACTACTTCTCCAGAATGTGGTTCTTTGTTTAGCAAGGTCCAAGTGAGAATGTACTAGAAGAATTGGTGGTATTTCGATTAAAGATTACATGAGGTAACCTTCTTATTATTTAACTAAGGAGGAAGATAGTTTCTAAAAGTTAACTCTTTTGACATTTATCAAGTGTGTCTTTGGAATAAGATCTGCAAACCATATGTTTTTGAATGAATTTTCCTTAGCAAATAGTATTGCCTTTGAAATTCTTTAGTTTGCAGAATGAGATTTGAAAAGAAAAGCATATCTATGTGATAATCTAAGAATATGTTTTATTCTGTTTGGAGATCCAAAAAAAACTTTTGTAGTTTTATACTCCATGTGAAATTTGATTGTCTGATTGTTGTAGACTACAAATAAATTAGACTATCCAATTGGTTTGAAGAATATGAAACTTCACCTAATAAGTCAATGTTGTACTTTTGATTTTCTATAAACTTCACTGTTAAATAGAAACAAATTGTACAAAAAATTTGTCTTTATTGTTAGTATTCTAAATACTAAGTGGTATGTGTATTTGTGATAGAGGAAAAAGACCAGTGACTTAGAGTTTGTGATTTTGTGCCTCTATGGAATGAACTTTGACATTGTGTAAAGATTGTCAAAGGGAATTGACGCATTATAATTCTTTTGTAGAATAATATTTCAAAAATGGTTTCATATTGCCAATGAAATTTTGATAGTATGGAAAAATATATGTGGAAAAACTATTTTCAAATATTTGAAAAATATTTTTGAGATCATATTTAAAATGTAGGGGTTCTTTGCTTATGATAAAGATAAAATCAGACTTAGTGTCTAATTTAAATTGGAGCACAAGATATGAATTTTAATGATACTTTTGTATTATGTTAGACCCAGAAAATTATTGAAGTATATTTGATATCATCTAGTATATGATATATGATGTGGCTAGTATGAAACTACCAAATTATATATATAGTTGTTCAAAATAATTGTGTTCTTTTATGAAAAAGTGTCACTTAAAATATTGAGATTTTTCATGAAAATATATGTCTATTAAAATAAAAGTATTTGTATAGACATGAATATTGGTGAATAGTCATTTGTCATATTTTGTAAAAGAAGCATTTTGGACTATATTGCCTTTATTGGACCTGATAAAACTATGTCCATGGGTAGTTCTATAACAATCAAATTGAAAGTTATGGAAAGGTCCTTCTGAAAAGGACATTTGACGAGGTGCTGACTCTAAACAATGTTTGTATCACACAAAATTGTAAGAAGTAAGAACAAAATATTTGTGAGAAAAAGCTACCTCACGGAGAAATTTTCAAACTTAATATTTTATTTTGTTCTTACTTGCTTGAGTCAAACTGTTTGTGACATGAACGCTTGGGACATGTCAATTACAAAACCTTTATGAAGAGTTGTGACTTTTATGAAGAGTTGTGACTTTTATGAGAAGTTGCGACTTTTATGAAGAGTTGTGACTTTTATGAAAAGTTGTGACTTTTATGAAGAGTTGTGACTTTTATGAAAAGTTGTGATTTTTATGAAAGGTTGTGACCTTTCCGAAAGATTGTGACTTCTCCAAAGGGTTGTGACCTTTCCGATAAGGTACAATAAGAACCTTTTCACACTACCCTTTGTTTTCTAAAAATTGAGGGATTTCCTCTCATTTTAAAAGAATCAATTTTCTGAACTTCTCCTACTACTATTAAATCTAGTATTCTAAGTGTACTTTACTACCGTTGAGTGGTTCATTGACACCGTGGTTTTAGGTTCCGATACACCTGTGAGTAAGATCGTTCTATCCTGGAAGGATATATTCCATTAACCTCGGGTATTTGAGGGGAATAATTTTCTTAAGGGGAATAATTTTCTTAAGGGGACACTGTGCATTCAGTGGGCTCGATTTTCTTTCTTTGAGAAAAATATTTTGTATATAGTTTCTAATCTATTTCTGATTCTATTTTCTCTACTAGTTTTAATTTTCTAGTTTTGAAAATACTCTTTAAACTTTGTTTTTTCATACCAAGTTCTTCAAAGTTTTGTTCTAAGTATCTTCGAAATACAAGATGAACGACAATGCTTTGCTACCCTACCCTACTTTCTCAATAGCATCAAAGTCTAATGATTATATTGATGCCAACTGTAACATCCGACAATTTAAAATGAATATGAAGAAGCTTGAAATTGGAAGTAGTCACTTTTGGAAAAAGTCCAGAATCTGGAAATTTGGCTAAAGTCCAGAATCTGGAAATTTGGCTAAGTTCTAAACCTGGAAATTTGGTTAAGTGTGGGAAATCAGTGAGTTTTTGGCCAACTTTGAGCAGTCATAACTCCTAGCTCAGGATGAGCCAGGAGTAGTTCCAGTTATGTTTGGAAATCCTTTGGAACGATCTTTCCAACGCCATCGAGTTTGCTCGATTCTGAGCTCGTATGAGCGAGTTATGCCCTTTGAAAGTTGGGTAGTTGGCAGGGAGTCCGTCTGGAAATTTAAGGGCATTTTGGTCTTTTCACAAATCATTTCTTTTGAGGTTATATTGTTGTGTTAGGCTGATTGTCGATCATTTGTGTTCCATTTTAAAAGAGTAAGAGTTAGGGTTCTTGAGTGAAGAAGAGAAGAAGAAGAGGAGATCAAGGAGTTTCCGTCAAAGATCGTCGTGAAAATCATCGGGGGTGATCCCTAATAGGTATGTGAGTTCATAGTGATGGGTTGATTCTTTCCCCCACACACCAAACTCGTTTTATTATTGAAAAAAGATTGGTTGTGTTGTTTGGAGTTGTTGGTTGTGTTGTTGATATTGTTAATTGTGTTGTTGAAGTCCCTTGTTGATTTGGGACATGATTTGGTTGTGTTTTTGAGTTGAATCTCTTGTATGTTGAGGGATTTTATGATCCTTAGTGCTGGTTGGTTCATACCCCCACACACCAACTCATTTTTAATTCCAAGAAAAGATTTATTTTGGTTGTTAAAGTTGTTGGTTGTGTTGTTGAAGTTCTTGCTGATTTGGGACAGGATTTGGTTTTGTTTTTGAGTGGAATCCACTGTATGTTGAGGGGTTTATGACCCCAAGTGTTTGGGAAAAGAACCTTTGAAGTTAAGAGGGTTAGAGTTGGCAACATGAAGGAGAGAAGTCAAGCTGCTTTCGGGAAACAAGTCTGTGTTGCGGCTGTGTTCCCTCTGTGAACAAAATCTACTCTGTTTTCAGAATTTAATTTCATAATTCTTCTTAAGTTTAGCTGTCCTAAATTATTCCTAAAAATCATGGGGTCCTTCCAAACACAAATCATTACCCTTGAATTCATAATTCCAACTCAAGGAGAGTTAGTTAGAAGTCAAGTGAAGTTAGAAGTTAAGAGTTAAGCTTATAAGTTAAGCAAGTCAAGCAAGTTGTAAAGTTGTTCAAGAGTCTTTATTGAACGTTTTAACTTCATTTTTAGACTCAAGTGTCAAGTCAAGCAAAGAGCTTAGAGTTTCAAGCTAAGTAAAGAGTCTCAAGTTTCAAGTTGATTAAAGAGTTTAAAGTTGAGTTCATTTCTCAAAGTTATTAGGGAACTATGTATTCCCAAAGAAGTTTTAAAGAAATGTCTTTACATTTAAACAAGGTTGGAAACTGAGATTTCCAAAGAACCTTCGGGCTAGTTTTTGAGTAATTATCTCATATCAACAGGAAGACATATGTTTTAAAAACATAAGAGCCAGTACATTTTTTTGGGAGTAGTATCGAGCACCGAATTGGGGGAGCGTTCAAAGAACCCACAGCCCCCATAGAACCATGTTAGCCACCATGGGTAGAAAAGGATCATACTTTTTAGATGAATCCTTTTCCAGATAGACTAGTGGATCCATTAGGCAGTTCAGGTCTTATACCTTTGGCCGGGTATAAGATGCTCTGGCAGCGTGAGGTCGATCGTTGTATCATCACTATAGCTCTTATGTGATGGTTGTCGGTTAGAGAAGCTCCCACAGCAGTTATTGTATTTTTATACACAGAAATTATTGTATTTCTATATACATCTCAGGCTTATTGTATCCTTGTATACACACAGAGTTTATAGCATGTTTTAAACAGTCTTTCTTTATATCGCACTTGTTTTAAATTGCCTTATATTGAAAGAGGTCAGTCAGGTTGAGTTGAGTTGAGCAAGGTAAACTTTTCAGTTTCTTCCAAATTTCCTTCTAGCCTATGTTGCTTAGTTTTCCAGCTCGCATACTCGTACATTCCATGTACTGATGCCAGTTGGCCTTCATCGTCTTATGATGCAGATAAAGGTACCCCGGATCAGCATCCTGCACGTCGTTGATCCAGCTGAGCACTCCAGAGTACGTGGTGAGCCTCCTTGCATTCCGGAGGACTCAATTATTTTGTGTTCTTAGTTTTTGTTTTATTAGGATGTTGCGGGATCTGTCCCAACATCCATCTCAGTATTTTAGAGGCTTCATAGACAGACAGTCAGTCAGTTAGTTTTGAGTCTCTCATCTATGTTTATATGTAAATATTCTATTTTGAGATTCGAGTTGCCTTTATGGCCATATTTTATAAGTTAAGTGGTTTTGTAATATTGCATTGCATTGAGTTATTCTGTTGGGTTAGGTTTCCGCTGAGTTAAGAAAGTTAGGCCAAGGGTTCGCTTGGGGCCAGAAATGGTCTCCGGGTGCCGGTCCCGCCCAAGGTGTAGGCTCGGGGCGTGACACCAACAAACTCTGAATTCATCATATAGTACTTATTGAACTTCCTAAACATCCATTTAGACATGAATTTTCAACTTACGCAAATGCAATTGGGTTGATACTGGGCAGGAGTGCATTTTTTTTAGGATTCTTGTTGTCTGATATATGTGCTTACAAAACTAACGTTCTGGATTTTTCTCTTGAAGATGTCACTTGGTTGGCTCCGATAATGAGGCAACAGGCAGGTTCTTTAGGGGCTTTGCCACACTCTACATCTCTTGTTCTTGATAAGTTTTCTCGAAAAATGAGATTTTCATTCTGACAAGCGGTATGTATTCTGTTGAAGTACTTCTTAATGATGAACATGGAACACCTACCAGTGGATGTAATCAACTTAATTTGAGTCAATTTCCCTTTGATCCTGGTGCTAAATGTGTAACTATATCCATTCGTTTAACTGCCACAAATCTTTTTGTATGAGATCCGAGAATAAATTTCACGTTCATGGCTCTGACAGGTTACACAGTTAACGTGGATGCACTACAAATGTAGGGCTGTTCTAGCAGGTATGGCTTAATTGCTTATTCGAACTCTATGACTAGAGTGTGGGATCCCGGGCAATCTTCGTATGCGAATTCCTCCATTTTGCAGCCTAATTCAGCACTAGCAATTGCTCTTTCTCCAAATTTTATATTGTTGAAAGAAGTCTTTCCTTCTATCCTACAACATTGACATCAAAGGTGACTAGATTGACTTGGAGAAGAAATATTCTTGTTTTCCAGTTTCATGACATGCTGAAAATAAGGCTCGATACGTGTATATTTTAGAGATGTGTTCGCTCAAGGTTACTGTTTTCGCAAGTCTTGGCACGCTCCTACTTTGGAAGGATGATTCTGGCCTCGCCCCTGTTGCCAAATATCTCTGTAGTTTTTGGTCTGCTAGCATTATGCTAATCTTGTCTTACTTCCATCGTTGCAAATCTGAAGGACTGGGCACTACCAAACCTCTTGTCTCTAGATCGACTTTCCTTGTTTTAACTCAGCTAGTTTTTTCAGTGGGTTTGGGAGAGTGAAATTGTGCTACATATTTCATTCAAGTTTTTGCGGTGTTAACCATTGGAGTGGGTATTTTTGATACCGGAGCAGGAAATGACTTGCCAACAAGAAATTCAGTGGATGTGAAAATAATTGTCCATTTGATTGTTATTTGGACGGCTGGAACTTGTCCTTTGTTTATTCCTTTGTACAGTACTCTTCTCATGGTGAGTTTGCACAATACATTTATGGTACTGCATTCTTTGAGGAGTTGGATAAAACAACTAACAATGATTTCAAATCAACACTATGGATTGGAAAACAAAACAGAGCATATATGGTTACATCTTCATTATGGAATTGTTATCACACTACTCTTTAATGGAATTGATGGGAAGAACTATGTTTCACCTTATGAGAGTGATATTTTGTTATTGTTGGCATTGTTCTACTTGAACCTTGAGGACAAGGTTCTCATTGAGGGCGGGAGTATTGTTGTGAACAGAGTTGGATATGTAAGGGCCTATGGACTAGAATTCGTGGAGACTAATTTAGTTGGAATTATTGGGCCGAGTAAAATGTTGGAGTGTCTTATTTGGGATCCCGGCCTAGTTAGCATTTGGTTAAAAGGGCAAATGAGTCGGAAAGAAGGGTTTTATGCATATTGAAGAAAATGTTTGTCCTCTCCTCTTCTTCTCTTTAGTTGCTTGTTGTTTCAATATTTCTATTGTAATTCGGTAGTTTGATTATTGCAATTAGAATCTTAAAGTTGTAATAGTGTTCCAGTGCTCTTATTAATATACTGATGATTTCGGTTTATTACACCACAAGTCTAGATTTGAATTTGGGCTTTTTAAATTTCAAACCTCTAGGAATGAAGTCTACATGGAAACACCTAACTATATAGCCAAAGCATTGAACTGGCTAATGAAGCAGGAGGAGGTGAAGGTGGTTCAGTACCAAATCGGTTAATCATTAAATAAATTTTAAAGATTGTATATATTTAAGAAAAGGGTGCTACAAGCGCTATCTGGTGTCCTATCTACTTTAGTTTGCCCTAACAGCCTGGATTAGGGGCAGCAAATCTAGTTTCCAAATAAGTCAGAATTTTAGCGGAAGATCTTCCTTTGCCAGCTATTCGTACGGAGTTTGAGGGGTTCACTAGATTTTTTATTCCTTCTCCATTTCTGAGAGCTAGGAAAGGTAAATATTAGTATATTATTTCTTCCCTCTCTTCTTCTTCCTCCCTGACTTCATACTCGCTCTAACCCAACAAAAAGGGCAGGGTTCCATTTGGTGGGTGGGTCTAGGGTGAACGAAAGGATGTGTAGCAGAGGGCAGGGTGAGGCATTGTGTCATCAAATAGAAAGAACTTTGCTCTTCCATTTCTTAGTAGGAGTGCTCCTATGTTAGGAGGACATTTTGTGCAACCTGGTCCCTCTGATAGTGCTGTTTTAGAAGTTGAGCCTTTAGGCAAACCATTTTAGTATTCCTGTTAGCAAGAGCACTAGTCATAGCTTCCAACACAAGCCTGAGTTTCTCATAAAAGAAAGATTGGTAAGATCAAACTTACTCAAGGCCTCTGAGATGAACAGATCAATAATTGAGGAACCAAAAGGAAAATTTCATTTCAAAATTTTTCATTTCATTTTTTTAAAATCAGACACCCTTCTATTCAGAATACTTTTGGTTCTCAGAATATCAACTTCTCCCTTTTTGAACATCATCTTTTCCACTTCTTCCTTTTGCTTGGTGGACCTGGTCCCTCTTCACACTTAAAAACATCTTCATCAGAAAATTCTCCAGTAAGAACAAAGGGTTTAACAATTTGAAATGGTTTTTGAGAGAGGAGAAAAGAGGGTTCGAAAAACTCTGATAGTTGGAAGGGAAATTGAATTTTCTAGGAAGATGGAAAGAAATATAGAATATAAAGGAAGTGAAAAGGGTGTATCAGGTGAAAGAAAGAGTCATTTTGGTATTCAAAAGATGGGATAGTGGTCAGATACCTGAATGACAAACATGCGGCAATGCAACGGTTCTCATGCATAATTCAAAATGCAATGTTAAGAGTGCTAACCTTCGAGAACGGACCGATCCCTCTCTGTAGTTTGAATGTAATTGCCTAGATCTGTCCTAACCTCCTTTTTGCTTCAGCCCTTTTGCCATGTGTGTATACCTACAAAAGGTATGAGACTGAATTTGCTAAAACATACATAACTGAAAAGCAAGGATACCTGCTCCATTTTCATAGTCATGAGAAAGTTGATTGCTTCAGGCAGGATCCATTCAAGAAGGTTTCAGCATTCCCATCATCAGTTTGATTATTTCAGCCAGATCTTTAAAAGCTTCAGGCTGCTGCTTGATCCACAATAATTGAGCACATCAAGTTGCACTTGCCACATTCTCTACCTCAATTGTTGATAGAACAACTGAATCTTACCTTTTAGTTCCCCATGAGTGAGAGATCAGCCTTTAACATAAGTCACTCCTGAGGTACTTTTTCCATCAATGCGCTACCCAGCATAATCAGCATCACATGTTCCTCCAAATCAAAAAGTCTCCTGAATCAGGTCCCTGTTTTCTTCAACTGTCTTCGGATTCTCTTAGCAACACTCAAATGTGATTCATTTGTACAAGAATGAAGCCTATGAACTATGTTTATCAGCATCCAGCTTCAAGTTAGTGTCCATGAGAGTATGAATTGTCTAGGCATCCATAACATGAAACTTTTTCAGCAGCTTCTCTGAACTGGTAACAGGTCCCTGTCTTTGATCAGACATCAATTGCCCTGAACGTTGTGCTATATTCTTCTCTGTAGCTAAGTTTCTATGAGAGTATACAACTGGTCCTTACTTAGGGCTTCAGTGAAGATGTCAGTCATTTGATCTTCCATTTTACAAAACTTCATGATAACATTACCCCTCTTTATCATTGTCTTGACTTCAAGTATGTTAAGCCATTTGAGAAGCTCATTGATGTACTTTTCTGGACAACCGAGGGTACCTTTAGATGTTTGCTGAATCTGTAGCTCTAAGAAGAAATCTCCCATCATGCTCATTTAGAACTCACTACCCATGAATGCGGCAAACTCTTCACATAACAATTCAAAAGGTTGCTCCAAATATGACATCATTGATATACACTGAAATGATCAGCAATTCCTTTCCCTGTGATTTCAAAAAGAGGGTTTTTGACAATTTCACATCTTTTGAAGCCATTGTTGAAGAGGAACTTGGACAACCTATCAACTTGTCTGGGAACGGAGTGTCATACTTTGCTTCTTTCAAACTGAGCTTGATCAGCTTCTTCATTCTCACCCTCAGAATTCACGTTATTAGTTTAAATTTCATCATCTTTGTTCAGCAGTGTCTACAAGATCGAGTCCCTCATCAGGTTCATAATCTACATCAGCTTCCTTTAGATTGTTGGATTCTTTAAGAGGATGTTCTTCAGCAAGCTCATTGTTTAGATCATCTATCTGAATCTAAAACATCTCTTCCATCTACGAATCTTCTTTGTTTTGCAACTTACTTCTCAATTCTTCAAGACTCATCAAAAATCACATGAACATCTTTTTCAATGCACACATTTTTTATACACCGGATATGCCTTGTTGGAGGTAGAGTATCCCACAAATACTCTTTCAACATCATTGAGATTACACTTCTTAATATCATCATTTTGGTCACAAAATATGTACTATTCACCATTTTAGCCCAAAAGTCCTTTGGAAGATTAACAACCTGCATATTCCACTTGAAGGATGGTCTGACCTGCTTCCTTTTAACACAGGCATCACAAACTTTGTCATCTAAAAATTTTATTTTTTGAGCAAACCAAGGACCATGTCCCTTGACACAAGTTTGTGCAGTAGAGAATCACTCACATGAGCAGGTTTCTTGTGCCATACCTCAACATTCTCACCTTGAGCACTAAGGCAAGTGAGATTGTCACTACGAGCAGTATTCAAATCAACAATATACATGTTCTTGCATCTCTTTTCTATCAAGATCATCACCTGAGAGAGCAAGTTTGTGACACCCATTTATCTGATAAGAGCTTAACTTAATTTTCTTTATCACAAATCTGGGAAACACTTAGAAGATTGTACTTCAACCCATTGACATAGTACACAACTTCAAAAGAGTGTTCCACAGACTTTCAAGTCCTGCCTACACCAAAAATGTACTTTCTTTCCATTGCCAAAAGAGACACCTCCACCTTGAAGTGCCTTGAGAGAGAGGAAGTTTTTAGTTTTCTCAGTCGTGTGCTTTGGGAATCCACTATTCATAAACCAACACCAACTGATGCTACCTTCTCTCACTTGCATAGCAAATCACTTGTTAGCCTTGGGAACCCATTTGAGAAGGAGTTCCCAGTAAGAAGATAATGGAGTGATAATAAAATCTTTTGTCGAATGAGGCAGATTGGTTTTCTTACACTTACGACCAGGAGCACGACCAGATCCCTTCTTCTGCCTGTTTCTTTGTTGACCAGGTCCCTTTTTTCTGCTTATTCCTCTATTGACCAGGTCCCTTCTTCTTCCTGCTCCTCTATTTAGAATAGTTTGAGAGGTTATCTTGGGTCCTTTTCCAAGCAGGACAGTCCTTTTTCAAATGACCATCACGACCACAATGAAAGCACAGCAAATTGTCAGACACGGACACATATTTGCTATGGAGATTGTAAGGAAGACTTTTGCTTGAATTTCCTAACCCCTTCCCATCTTTTTGACCCTGACTAGTAAGATTGGCAAGAAATTTTGAGGAGGTGGTCCATTTGAGAGATTTGTTCAGTTCTTCTTTGACATGGACCATGTCCCTCTCTAACTGATTATTTATCTCCAAGGCCATAGCAAGTTTTGTTTCAGCAGTATTCAAACAGTATTCTAGATCGATTTGTAAGCTGCTAGCCTCTCTCTTTCCTCTGCCACATTTCTCACTCAGCATCTTTAATTTTTCCCTAAGTTCTAGATTTTTAGCTTCTAGAACTATCAATTGTTCTTCCACAACAAACATTTGGTCAACTAAGGGTACCTTTTCTTCATGAAGGATATCTAGGTTATTGTTCATCAGATCCTTTTCAATTGTTTACTCAATGATAGAGTCAATCAAAATAGCGGCTAGACTTCTCAACTTCTTAACACAGTAAACATGCAAGTTTTGTTTAAGATCAGAAAGGGTTACCTCTTCTTCGGCTTCTTCATCATCAGATTTTTCCATAAAAGTAAACGTGGCATCAAACATATCTTCATAATCTTTGACTGCAAGCATGGATGCATCTTTAGGATGTTCTGACTCTTCTAAGTCACTTGAGGAATCATCCCACGTAGCAAGAGCACCATTCACAACATAGTCAACAGTTTCTGTTCTGCTTGACTTGTCATGGACCTGGTCCCTTCTTTTGTTTTTGCCTTTAAACGCGAGACCGTCATTTCTTCTGTGCATCTCCTGAACTTGAAGATGTTCAAATAGAGCATCCAACAACAGTACTTCAGGATCCCCAGCTTCATAGACAATATCAACTTCATCAGTCCAAGATCTGGGAAGAATCTCCAGTATCTTAGTGACATGCTTCCACATAGTAACAGGTTCTTCTAGGAACATGAGCTCATTTGTGATGGTGGAGAATCTAGTACGCATTTCTTGAATAGATTCACATTCTTCCATCGTGAAGCTTTCAAACTGAGTAGTGAAGAGATCTAACTTAGATTTCTTTGTTTGCTCAGTACCTTCGTACAATATTCTCAAGCGATTCCAGATTTCCTTGGCTGATTCACAAGATGAAATTAGATCATATTCATTTGCTCTGATTCCACACATTAAGAGCTTCCTAGCCTTGTGATTTTTCTCAACTTCCCTTTTGTTAAAGTAATTGTATTGCTGTCGGGTTTTGAGAACGACCCTTGTGACATCCCCATATTTTACTTCTATAGTTGGCACATAGGGACCCTCACAAATAACATCCCACAGCTCACAATCTTCAACCATTATATAGTCAAACATGTACTTTTTCCACCACCAATAGTACTGACCATCAAATAGAGGTGGCTTCGTTGGAGACCAACCTTCTTGCAAGCTTAGTGGAGCATCCATTCTTCGCAGGATTCTCTCTCTTGGTGTTAGCCAGATAAAGAGCCCAAGCTATGATACCAATTGTTGGAATGTATGCGTCCACCAATGACCACGTGACCAGGTCCCTCGACAGAATAACAGTACAGAAGTAAAATTGCAGAAAATAAATGGCACAACATAAAACAGGCATAAGAGTTTTACGTAGAAACTCCCTTGCTCAAGGGTGGTGAAAACCATGACCTGTACTTACAGAATTTCAGCCCAAACTCCATTTCACTTAAAAGGAGCAACGATTCAGATTACAAACTCTTGCAAACCTAGGAATTTAACTCTAAATACCTTCCCCCTCTATGTAGTAACTCTACAACAAAGAAAGAAACTAAGCATATACCACACTACCCACTAAGCTACCTAACTCTGGATAACTTAGACTTCAACTAAGCAGATACAACACTGCCCACTAAATCAGTTACCCTTAACTGAATTAGACTTTTAGATGAGCAGAACAAAAATTTAATTCCTTTATAACATAGGAATAGATGTACAATTTAAGCACATAAGATACAAAGCTCTAAATACAACAAGACGTTTCAGCACACCATCTGGTCTCTTGTTGACATGAGCAGTGTTCTTCCTTGAAGATGTCCTTCTCTTTTCAAGCTTATGAATTTTTAGAAAAAATCCAAATTTTTGTTTGCCAAGTCTTGAGTTTGTGTTTTGTTGGAAGAGACTATATTAAAATGAACATAAATTCCTTGGGACCACCTATTGGCTGAGAGCTTGCCTTTAAGGAGGACATGCACCTACCACATCAAATGTGGCAGCCTTTCTGACAGTTGTCGTGCCATCCTTTCACATATGCAGTCTTGCAGGGACCAGGTCCTTTGCAAACTTTTCTTAGTGAGTTCTTGAGAAGACATGCTGGCTCTCTCCCTCCTTTTGAATGAATAAATTATTTTTTTGTTTGTCATGTTGACTAAGTCAACCATAAAGAGTTATTGACCGTTGGACAAACAACTTCGTCCATTCTGATTGGTGTGGTATACGGCCTACCTCACCAACCTCTGACGCAATAGCTTTACAGTTGTACCCCATTATAGATCTGGATGAGAGAACTCAACCAAGGACCAGGTCCCTGCATTTGTGAGACACTGAAACAGACAGTCTCGTCCACTCTTCCTATTGGTGCAGTACACTGCGCTTTTCACCTACCACCTGACATGACAGCTTTACAATTATACCCCATTTGAATCTGGACGAGAGCACTCTGTCAGGGACCAGGTCCCTACATTTGTGAGGATCATCAAAACACCTAGAATATAACACTCCTTATGACGGATCGAAAAAGAGTAGTGCATACAAGAAGTGGAAGCAGGTTAATGCGAAGGCGAAGTTCATTCTGAAGAGGACAATCTCCTTCGGTTTATTTGATCATATTATAAAGTGTAAATCTAATCATGAAATATGGAGGAACCTCGATCGCTTATTCAACTAGAAGAATGAAGCTCAGCTGTAGATATTGGAGAATGAATTGGCTAACAGCACTCAAGGTAATCTTTCTCTCTCCGAGTATTTTTTAAAGATTAAGAACTTATGTTATGAGATATCTTTGTTGAATCCGGAAGAGGCTATCTCTAAAGCACGAATAAGAAGAAATATTATTCGTGGTTTGAAATCAGAATATATTCCCTTTGTTACATCGATTCAAGGATGGGCTCAACAACCATCCTTGGAGGAGTTTGAGAATTTGTTGTCAGCACAAGAGCTACTTGCTAAGAAAATGGTTAGGGTATCAATCAAAAAAAGAGAAGAAAATGCTCTTGTATCTAACAAGAGTAAATTTAAAGGAAAAAGAGTAAGAGATAGGCCACACTATCTATTCCAAAGTGGTTCAATTCCTTTAGGAAAGGAGGGAGAGTTTACTAATAACTATAAGACTCTCAAATGTTATCGGTGTGGCAAAATCGGACACATAAAAAGATTTTTCCAAACCAAGGAAAGCAATATGGCTTAAACTGAGAAAGTTGCTAAAGAAGAAGAAGACAGGGGAAAGTGTTTCGTAGCCGAGACTCGAGCAATAGATGCAATGACATCCATTAATTTTGAAAGAGACTGGATCGTGGATTCAGGATTTGGGCATCATCTTACCGGAGATGAATCTAAATTTTCTGACTTTCACAAATACAATGGTCGTGATGTCATTGTAACATCAGATAATTTAGTTCATCACGTGGAGAAGGAATGCACGGTCATCATCAATAAGAAGCAGGAAGACTTAATCACTCTCAACAGTGTGTTTCATGTTCCAGGGATGAGGAAAAATCTATTTTTCGTTGCAAATACCGTAGATGCAGGAAAAATCTATTTTCCGTTGCAAATACCGTAGATGCAGGAAGCTATCTCCTATTTGGACCACATGATATGAAGTTCCTTCGAAAAATCAAAGAACTCAAGGCAGATGTCATTCATGCCGGTAAGAGAGTTAATGATCTATATGTTTTATCTGCCTCTAATTCATATATTGAGAAGATGAGTAGCAATGATACTTCATATCTATGGCATGCTAGACTTGGGCATCTTAACATGGAAAAATTAAAAGTCATGGTAAAATTGAATCTAGTAAAAGGATTGCCTAACTTAAGCAATTTTGGTGGAGTTGAAATTTGTGAAGGATGTCATTATGGAAAGGCACGTCGTCTTCCGATTGATAGATCCTTGTCAAGATGCATTGTTCCACTAGAGCTAATTCATAGTGATTTTATGGGGCCAACAAGAACTCCTTCGTTCTCCGGTTGTTCTTATCTGCTAATTTTTATTGATGATTTTACTAGATTCACATGGGTTTATTTTGTGAAGCACAAGTCAGAAGTTCTCAACAAGTTTATGGAATTCAAGGAAACTATTGAAGGTGAGCTTGGCTCAAGAATAAGGAGGTTGTGAACAGATAACGGTGGTGAGTACACTTCTGAAGAGTTTCTCTCTTTTTGTCGTCAATATGCCATTAAAAGAGAACTTACTTGTGCTGATACGCCACAACAAAATGGAGTGGCAGAAAGAAAGATATGACACTTAATAGAGATATGTAAAAGCTGGCTTCATGCCAAAAATTTACCTAGAGCCCTGTGGGCTGAAGGTATGAAATGTGCAGCTTATGTGATCAACAGGATGCCGCTTTCTCCAAACAACATGAAGTCTCCCTATGACTTAATGTTTGGAGAGAAGCCTAACATAAAAAACCTAAAAGTGTTTAGATCTATCTGTTATGTTCATATCCCTGATTCTCAATGGAGCAAGTTGGATCCCAAAGTAAAAAGATGCATCTTTGTCGGATACGATAAAAGGAAAAAGGGTTGGAAGTGCATGGATCCGAAAACTCATCATTTTGTTGTTTCTAGGGATGTTGTATTTGATGAAACCTCCTTGTATTATGGAGTTATATCAAAGGAGGGGGTTCTAAAATACTGAACCCTGGAGTTTCAAACTTGCACATCACAAGTGCTTCTCCAGATAATACAGATGTTGAAGAGCTAAGTGAAAGGGGAAGCCCAGAAACTCAACAAGAAGACGATGCACTAGTTTCATAAAGACCAAACAGAACTATTGTTAATCCAGCTCGCTTCAGAGATGAAAACTTTGTTAGTACATATTCTTGTTTCTTTGCAGGGCAAATTGACAATGAAGAACCTTCATCTTATGAAGAAGCTAAAGGAGTCAAAGAGTGGAAGCTTGCCATGGATGATGAAATAAAGGCTTTAATGAAAAATAAAACTTGGAGCCTTGTGCCAAAGCCAAGAGATGTATAACCCGTTTCTTTCAAATGGGTTTACAAAATCAAAAGAAGAGCAGATGATAGCATAGACAGATATAAAGCTAGATTGGTTGCTCGAGGCTTTTCTCAAAAATATGGTGATGACTATGAAGAAACCGTCAGTCCAGTGACTAAGATGATCTCAGTTCAAGTTGTACTAGCCATGGTAGCCTCGTATGGTTGGAAACTATGGCAACGTGACGTGAAGAATGCTTTCTTGTATGGAGAACTTGACAAAGATATTTATATGGAACAACCACCCGGGTATGTTTCTAACTTACATCCTGATTATGTTTGCAAATTTAAAATAACATTTTATGGACTCAAGCAAGCTCCACGAGCATGGTATGGAAAATTGCTCAATATCTATATTTTTGTGGCTATACCACATCACATTCAAATCCTAGCTTGTTTGTTAAGAAACAAAAAGATTTGCATGTGGTTGTTCTCTTGTACATGGATGACATGATAATAATAGGAAATAATGATGATGAAGTTGCACGACTTCAAGAAGAGCTTGCCCTAAGATTTGATATCAAGAAGTTGGGAGAATTACATCATTTTCTTGGCTTAGAGGTAACAAACACAAGTAAAGGGGTCTTTGTTACCCAAGAAGGGTATGCCAAGAAGCTTGTGGACAGGTTTGGGGTGAAACAAAGCAAAAAGTGATCTACGCCTTTGGAGACTAGCATGAGGCTAAGGCATGAAGAAGGCTCACTTCTTGTAGATCCCAAGCCTTATCGAGCTCTAATTGGAAGTCTCTTGTATTTGACTATTACAAGGCCAGACATTGCCTTTTTTGTTGGATATGTCAACAGAATTATGTAGTCACCAAGAAAGCCACACTTGGAAGCTGCAAAGAGGATCCTGAAGTACAACTCAACATCAGATATGGGCCTATTTTTAAAAAGAAAGAATGACTTGGTATTAATCGGATATACCACCGCAGATTTTGGTGGTGATATGGATAATCTAAGATCAACATCAGGCTATATCTTTCTCTATGGTGGAACATGTATTTCTTGGTGCAGTAAGAAGCAAGATTCAGTTTCTTTGTTAACTACAGAGGCGGAATATAAAGCAGCAGCTCTTACTGCTCAAGAATGTGTATGGCTCTAAAGACTTGCTGAAGATTTGCATCTATCTATATCAAAGCCAACTACGATCTTTGGAGACAACCAAAGTGCCATCAAGCTCGCAAACAATCTGGTATTTCATGCAAAAACTAAGCACATTGAGGTGGAACATCATTTCATTCAAGAAAAAGTTCTTGATGGAACTTTATATACGTTGGAGGTACGAAGTCAGGAGAATATTGTTGATATCTTCACCAAGTCACCTCCAAAAGCTTCATTTGAGCTTCTCCGCGGCAAGATTGGGATAGTTTTAAAAAAATCACTTTAAGGGGGAGTGTGAAAAAAGTTAAAGATGATTTTTTGAATAACATAGATTTCTCTAGAATGTCCTAGTATAGAAACTTAGAAATTATCTTGAAGAAATATATAGATATTCTAGAGTAGTTGTCTTAAGGAAATATCTAGATATTTTAGAGTAGTTGCTAGAAGATAAGTTCACTAGAACTTTCTTATAGATGTATCTAGAAGAGTTTCTAGAACCATCCCTAGACAAGTATAAATAGGAGATGGCCTTGTACATTTGCATTGAAGGAAAAATCAAAGCACTTAAAAAGTCTTCTTCCATTTCAAAGTTCTTTTTTCCAAACTCTTTCTTTAACTTTCTAGCTTCCTCTTCTTCTTTAGTTGAATCTTCCGATCTTACTTAACGATCTTGGTCTAGCAGAAGGTTTCCCGAATTATACTTTTCCTCTGCTATTCTCTACAAGCTGGGGAGTCTGTTTTGCTAGACAGCTCCCACAGTCTCTGTACTTCCTTTTTAAAAGATGCACACAAAATCAATTTCTACTTGTCAGTTCAATGAAGAAGAGTATGTATAAGTTGGAGTGTGCAGAGTCACAAGATCTAAAACATGCCAAGTAAATCCAAAAATATTTTGTGTTATACTTTCTATTCATACCAAGTAAAAGAAATTAAAGGGAGAGAGCAATGATAAATGACAAATGGAAGAAATGAAAATGAAAGAAGAGAAACGTAAGACTTTGACGATTTGGGCACTTAAAAGAGTAAAACGTGGTATAATTAATGTGACACTCCAAGAGCTCCTTTGGTCATCCACAAGACCTAAAGCTGTAGACCAAATCAATCAATTGCCGGATGCTCTTCTCCTTTGCTCTCTTATACCGACTGATCAAACACTCGTAACAACCGCTCTCTCAAAAAGGTGGCGCTATCTCTAGAATTGACTTGATACCTTTTGTTTTAGTACTTTTAATTACCATGAGCGATATGTATGCTATGTTCATTATGTATTAGGTTATTCTATTTCTTCCAAAATTAAAAAATCCAACTTGATTGCCTTGAGCCGGATGCACACAGGTGGAAAATATGAAACTCCGGTTAGTTTCTGAAGAAGAGGTTTATGCATTGCCTGAATGTTTATGCACTTGTTCATCGTTTATAACACTAATTTTGGGATTTTGATGCTAATGTGTCCATAGCATGAAAGTCTCTAAAAACATAAAATTGAAGTGGATAGTGTTATCCAATGACCATATTGTGAACTTACTGTTGGGTTGTCCTGCATTAGAAACTATGAAATTATCTTGTTTTAAAGGTTTTAGTCGCATGGAAATTAGGTCTTCAAAACTAACGAGACTGAATTTGATATCATAAAATGAAGATGAAGAAATTGATCATTCCTTGGAAATTGTTGCCCCATATCTTCATCATTTAGGAATTTCAGGAAGTTTTCATGGTCTCAAGTGTAGGCTTGTAGACATATCCTCCATGGTTAATACTAATTAAGCTTACGTTCGACATTACATGTATCAAAGACATGTAACATGCGGTATAATATTGGATGTCTTTGATGGATGTAATGTCGAACATAAGCTTAGTATTAACCACATATGATATGGCTACAAGCCTACATTTAAAAAGATGATGACTTCCTGAAATCTCTGAATAATGAATGTACTGGAGGAGACAACAATTTCCACAAAATGATCAATTTCTTCATCATCATTATATGATAACAAATTCTCTTCAATTTCTAAGACCTAAATTCGAAGCGACTAAAATCCTTAAAACGGAATGATTCCATAGTTTCTAATGGAGAACAACCCAACAATAAATTCGCAATATGGTCCTTAGATATTACCATCCACTTCAATTTTATACTATACGGAGATTTTCAAATTATATCCACATGCACATCAAAATCTCAAAATTAGTATTATCAAACGAATGTGTATAAACATTCCGGCAATGCAAATCTCTTTTTTGAAACTGACCTGAGTTTCACATTTTCCTTTGATCAAAGTTGTAAGTTGAATTTTTTTAATTTGGGAGAAAAACAAAATTACCTAAGCCATAATCAACCTAGGATACATATCCTTTGTGATAATTAAAGTTACTAAAAGAGAAGATATCAAGTAAATTTCAAAGATAAAGCTACCTGTTTGAGAGAGCACTTGTTACGGATATCTGATTCCGTTAGAATAATAGAGAGACTGTGAAGAAAAAGAGCTTCAGGCAACTAACTGATCGGTCTACCGTTGTTGTTTATTCTGTCTTTTCGCCGGAATCCATGGTTGGTTTTTGGTTACAGCTATTGTTTCTTCTATTTTCTCAGCTGGAATCCATGGTTTGTTGTTGGTCTACAACTGTTGTTTCTTTTATCTTCTTGCCGGAATCCAGATGTTGTTTGCCGAAATCTGGCAACTGATTGGTCGATCTACATCTGTTGTTTGCCGGAATCCAGAAATGCTTAGAAGGTATCGCCCCCCTTTCCGTTCAGTTTTAACTTAGGCACAAAATGAGCAAATTGAGTAATATATTGGCATAAATTTGGTACACTTTTGATCCAATTTTGATATAATTATTTAGACAAAATGTCTTTAAATTATGTGAAATTCAACAAAGTAAGTCTTAATATGTATTTATTATCAATAATTTAGTCTATAAATACTCATACTGTCAAAAATGTTTATTTCTTGATAAATATATTTTCTTTAAAAAACACATTTTATTCCTAAAAAAATATTATTTTTAAAGAATGTTATTTTGTTTATTTTGTTGCACTCCCTAAAGCACTAAACAGCCAAAAGTCCCTAAGAAAAAATATCTCTCTCTTGCTGGCATTTTGTGTAAATTTTGTACTTACATTGATTCAATCTAGACTCGAGTCCTTCAAGGAAAATAAGACCCAAAAGCATTGAACTGGCTAATGAAGAAGAAGAAGCTGGAGGAGGTTCAGGACCAAGCCGGCTAATAATTAAATAAATATTGAGGACAATATTATATTTAAGAAAAGGATGCTACACGTACTATCTATGTCCTAGCAGCATGAATCCGGATTAGTTAGATCAATGGGTATTGTTAGTGAAAACTAATATTCAAATATCAAAATAACCAACAGGTATACTTATGGAACTTGTCTTGCACAAAGTTAAAAAAAAAAAACAATGATCTTCAAGGTCCTATCAATGAATTAGATGATACATCATTTTTTTTAACAAAATCTTTCCAATATGAAATTTCCATATGTACATAGATGGATTATTTTAAACCACAAATTCAAAATTATCTTAATAAAAACTGAAAGTAATTTTGTAATAATGGAAAAGACAGATTTTCTTATATCTAGTTCAAGTTTTGGTAAAAATGGTGAATGTTGCCTAAAAAGGTTTGAATTTGTACTAAAGTTGCAGTGCCTTAAATATTTGCAGCACAAATCACTTTTCGTTTGGACTAGTACTCATGAAATTGTACACCTAAAAATGGATATATTAGAGTTCGGTAAAAATTATGTAAAGATTTTCATTTCTAAGAAAAACCACAAACAACACTTCTGATTTTGCCATTTAAAGCATATATTAGATTAGCTCTGGTAATTCATTCATATATATATATATATATATATATATATATATAGAATAAAGATAAGAGTTAGAACCATAGAATCTCATGAAGTTGATGACTTGGTATACCCATTTTAATATGCTTGTTGTAATGCTTGAAGCTAAAATTTAAAAACAAATAAAAAAGAGTTTGTACTTCACTTTGTTCAACACTTTTCATTATTAATTTTTATTTTTAACAAAGTATTTTTAAAAAAACAAATTTACCGCTAGACACTTTTATTAAACATAAAAAATATCAATATGGACAAGTACAAGCAAGGGGGGCTAGACCTTACCTTACTAACCCTAATGAAGTACCTAACTTCTGTTACCTAACAAGCATGAAGAAAATAAGAGCTAGAGAAAACTAAGTATTTTCTGATCATCATAGAGCAATTTGTAATACACTCCATGATGATATTACAAATAAGGATGCTTAAATAATGTAAAAATATGTCAATCAAGAAGAAAGTTGAGTTACCAGCCTCAAACTTTCTATTACTAAAGCATGAATTAAAAAAGATTGATTACCCATCAAAAATAACTTGAAGTATTTTTCTCTTGTCTTCTTCTTCAAACTTATCCAACAACACTTGATGATTCATACCTTCTTTATGGATTTATTGGATCTAGTTGAACCTGTTGATACTGTCAAATGGTTTTGTTTTGCCTGTCGCATCGGTAGGTGCCTTGGAACAAACTCCTCGGTCATTTTACCGTCCCAACTATGTTGCCTTGCATATGTCTTCTTTTTGCTTTTTTTGCTTCCACTTCTTTATTGCCTAGGTGATATATCCCCTTCCCTAGCCTCTCTATCAAAGAAAATGTCCAACCTATTGTCTTCCTCATCTTCATCAAGAGAATCCTCACCCAAATCCACTCCATCTTCATCAAGAGAATCCTCACCTAAATCAATTGTATTTGACACTAAGGCACTTGACTCATTCTTCCTTGCAAGCACACATTTAGGCACAAATACAGGAGCTTCTAGACTTAATTTGCTATTTAAAGCAGGTGATGAGACTTATTTTTCTTGGATCAAATCGTGGTCATTCTCTGCTAACCTAACTTGCTTTCCAGTAGTCTCCAATAAAGCATCAAAGCTATTCGAACATAATAGATCTCTTGAGGCATTACTAGTATCTTGCCTCTTCTCACTGTCACAAAAGATGTTAAAGTGGGTAAAATAATATATTTTTTAAAAATTATACTTTTAATCATAAATAATCAATTTTTTCTATAAAATTTTTAACACATAATTTATTCTTGATAAAAATTTGGAGGCCTAAGGCATAAGCCTTATTTTACAAAGCATAGAACAGCCCCTGAGTTGGATTACGAAAATGCCCTTCAACTTTTTAATTAACATTATCATATTATTATTATTAATTAATTAATTAATTATATCTATCTATATCTTCTATATCTATATTACCTTAAAAGCATGAACTCCTAACTTAAATGTTAAATTACTATAATATCCCTAACATAAGTTTTGACTATTTTGATGAGTTGTGACTTTTCTGATAGGCATAATACATATATTGGACCCTAAACTTGGCTTCAAATTTTAGCTTTGACCTCCAACTTTCATAGTGCACAAACATGCACTTTAACTATCCAACCTTTTAATAAATAAACACGCGATTTTTGGAGGCAAAGAGCGTGAAATGCAAACGCTCCCACGTGTATTAGTGAGCCACTCAGTGGCTGCCAATTAATTAAATACTTTACATGTCCATTTTAGAACTAAAAAAAAAATTAAAATTACTTTTAATTAATATACAAGGGTTATAGCTCTTTTTCCACAATGACAAAAAAAATTAGAAGCCATTTGCACTAAATATGAGCACAAATCGTTTTAAAAGAGAGGAAAAAAATTTTGATTTGAAAGAGGAGGAAAGAGAAATGAGATTTTGATTTGGAAATATAAAGATATTATATATATAAAAGGGATTGATTAAGGGTAGATTTGTCATTTCAGCATTTTTCTACTGTTGTGGGCCTCAAAAATTACTCCTAACTCGCGCAAAATACATGCACATCACGCGTTTTGCCAGGTAGGACACACGTGTTTATTTATTAAAAGGTTGGATAGTTAAAGTGCTTGTTTGTGCACTATGAAAGTTGGAGGTCAAAGTTGAAATTTGAAGCCAAGTTTAGGGTCCAATATATGTATTATGCCTTTCTGATAAGTTGTGACTTTTTTCAAAGGGTTAAAAATTTTCGATAAGTTGTGACTTTTCCAAAGAGTTGTGATTTTTTCAAAGAGTTGTGACTTTTTCAAAGAGTTATGAATTTTCTAAAGAGTTGTGATTTTTTCAAAAGGTTGTGACTTCTTGGAATGGTTATGACTTTTCAGATAAGACACAAAAAATTTGGTCCTTCAAAATAGTTATTACTATATAAACATGCCCTTTTGTTTTACTGATTTACTATCTTTTAATACTTCAGTATTTTCGACGAAGAAAATCTCATATGACTTGTAATAACGTCAGTTGAAGTTTGTATTAGTTTAATTTTTATTGTAGTATAAAGTCATTGTTTTTGTTAACAATTTCTCTTGTGATGTAGATATATGCTTCAAAATATTTTTTCCAAAATTATCAAACTTCTCAAGAGTTAGAGAATTGCCACGATTTATTTTTTGAAGCTCAAGACAAAAGATGACTTTATTTATCGATTCGACTTATGTAATTTAGATTGTCAGGACATTTGCTTTAAAATAGTTATTACTATGTAAACATTGCCCATTTGTTTTACTAATTTACTATATTTCTTAACATTTCAGTATTTTCGACAAAGAAAAGTTCATATGACTTCTAATAACGCAAGTTGAAGTTTGTATTAGTTTAATTTTATTATTTGTTTAATAGCTAATTTTTATGAGATAAATATTTTCATTAATGCAAACCTATATATATATATATATATATATATATATATATATAGTTGGGTAGGTATTGATATATTTCATGAATGTATTACAAGTTAACTAGATCCTCTAACTTCAAAATATATTATTTTAAAATTTTCCGAGATCTTTTTTTTTTTAAAAAAATCTCACAACAAATGTGAAAATATGTAAATATATATGAATCATTGAAATTTTATCATTAACAAAATAAAATTTATATTTAGTAATATGGAATAAATATTTTCATTTTGTCCCTACACTAAATTAAAATCTAATAACTATAAAAAAAATAGTAACATTAATTAAAAGGCCTATTTGTTTATGTAAGTATAAAATTTATTAGAAATTCATCTATCATTAATTCTTTAGTTATAACATTATAAATTCTCTCAGTTATTACTAATTACTAGTATACGTGCCCGCGCGTTGCGCGGATAATTTAAAATGTAATAGTTTTATAATTAAAAATAACTAATAAAATGTATTATGAACTTGATAATATAATTTAATTTATAATAATATAATAATACTAATCATTAACTTATTTATTTGAGCATATTAAATTAATATTATCAGTACACAATTTATTTTATTGTACTAAAATATTATATCTATAGTTGTATCAGCTATGCTTTTAGTTTTATAATTTATTATGGTGAATTTTTTCTAAAGATACTATTAATTTTATGATTATTCTATCTTGATCAAATATGAAATACTTTAAATATTTTTACGTGTTTGTACTTTATTCTTTTTATGTCATTTGAATAAAAAAAATTATGTTCATAATTTATTAGTTCTAACATTCCATATAAAATATTTGATATCATGAAATTAAATGGCATGTTAATACATTTTCTATATATGTTTTAGTTAAAATCAAAATATTTTCAAAATATTTTTTCCGTATTAAATTTGTGTAAAAATATAATATGTTTGTGGTTTTACTTTTGTAAAATGAATTGTATATAGGTAAGTGCATATTACAGTGGAATGATGATAATAAGTGCTCAAATAGTTGTGAAGAAAAGAAGAAAGACAGACGCGAGTGAAAAATAAAGAATTATGTGTGAAGAACGTCACAATTAAAGCCTTGATGTATATTGTTGTGCATTGCGAGAACGAGATGGTCTACGACGCTCCGATATTTTTTTTTCTTTTTTTATTTCCTCTAAACACAATAAAACATATTTTTCTGTTTCTTTGTTTTTATATTTCTAAGATTAATATTTCTTTTGTTTTTTTGCATGTGTTTTTTTTAAAATAATTGCTTACAGAGAATTTTATGAGTTTTTATTGTTTTAAAAAATAATTAAAAGGGATCTATAATCTAAATTATTATAAAGATAAAGAAAAAAACATGTTAGTAAACCTCATCAAATAGATTATTTTTTTTAAAAAAAAAATAATTGTTTGCCCTTTTTTCCTTTTTTCTTTTTTTGTTAATTTTTGTTTTGTTAATGCTGCTATAGGAACTACAAATTTATGTTTAGAGTTACATAAATTTAAAATACAAATAGATTTAGCCTATTTTTTTGTACCAAATATTTTAACAAAATATGTGACAGATAATTATACATACAAATGATGATGTTATAATTTAGGGTTGTATAGCGAGAGAAACAAGGAATATTGGAATGTTATTATTTTTGTTTTGCTAATTATATTATAATTTTACATAAATTTGATACGGAAAAAATATTTTGAATTTTTATTTGGATTTGACATAATATTTTTATTCAAACGACATAAAAAGAATAAAGTACAAACACATAAAAATATTTTAAAAGTATTTCATATCTGATCAAGAAAAAATAATTATAAAATTAACAGTATCCTTAGAAATATTTCAACATAATATATTATAAAACTAAAGCGTAGTTAATAAAACTGTATATATATAATATTTTAATACAATAAAATAACTTATTTTAGTTGAAAGATTCAGTCTTTTAATGATTTCTTAGAGGGTGAATGGCTTGAGTTTCAAAAAAAAAATGTGGGATATGATCAGTGTGCATTGGCAGAAATGATTACCAAAAACATAGGCTAAAAGTAGAAAGTTTTTCAGAGAATTCTGAAGTACAGAAATTTACCTAATCATAAGCAAAAAGTATTTACATCAGCAAGTGAGGGTGTGGGAGGGTGACATGTATTTACACCAAAAAGTATTTTTGCATTCCAGAACCTTTTGGATATCTGACGCATTCAAAGTAAATCATTGAGGAGTTACATTGACAAAATAAGATGGAGAAAAAGGTAAAGGCGAAATGGAATGTCTACCAGCCTTACAGTCCCATGAATCATGATCTTGCGGAACTGAAAGCATTAGTTCCTAATACTGAATTGGATTCAAGTTGCTCGTACTTACTGAACAAAAGAACTAAGTAAGAAAGTGAGACACACACAAAATCCATTTGTACTTGTCAGTTCAATGAGGGGGAGTGTGCAGCGTCACAAGATCTAAAACTTCCCAAGTAAATCCAAGAATGTTCTGTATTACACTTTCTATTCACACCAAGTAAAAGCAAGGGGAAATGGAGAAATTTGAGGGAGAGAGCAGTGATAAATGACAAATGACAAATAACGATGTGGGCACTTAAAAGAGTAACACGTGGTATAATTAATGTAAAACTCCAAGAGTTCCTTTGGATGTCCACAAGACCTAAAGCTGTAGACCAAATCAGTCGATTGCCAGATGCTCTTTTCCTTCACTCTCTTATACCGACTGATCAGACGCTTGTAACGGATATCTACTCCCGTTGGCATAACAGAGAGAATGTTATAAATGGAAAATGGAAGAAATGAAAATGAATGAAGAGAAACATAAGACTTTGACGATGTGGGCACTTAAAAGTGTGAAATGTGGAATAATTAATGTGAAACTCCAAGAGCTCCTTTGGTCGTCCACAAGATCTAAAGCTGTAGACCAAATGAGTCAATTGCCAGATGGTCGTCCACAAGACCTAAAGTTGTAGTGACTGAATCACTTTTCGTTTGGATCATTACTCATGAAATGGTTTTCTCATGTAAAGATTGCCATTTCTTAACAAAACCACAAACGACACTTCTAATTAGCATATGCCAGCAAAGTGAATACAGAAAATGTTTCATAAGAAACCAAGATACCATAACATTTGGTTACCACAAGGGTAATTCCAATAGTAATTAGTTACACACTACATAGAGAAGACAAAGATTCCATGAGTAGTTTATCAAAAACTCAAAATATATAAGGCAACATTTCTAATATCTCGAGACAGGAAACTACTAGCAGTGAACTCATGCAAAGCTCACTCCTGGAAGTTAATCGCAGCATTAGTGGACGATCTTGGACAACCTAACAATTTGTCGGCCAATAGAGATAAATGTTGGGACAGACAGTTCATTGAACATGTCTCGCACCTTCTTCTCTTTGATATGATAATGACAAAATTCTCCAAAACTGGTGCATTCAATAACATATATTCTGAAAGTTTGGTAACCTTTTCAAAGCCCCTTTTGACATGATCTTTCCAGCACGCATCTGAGGAGATGACAACCTTAACCTTCTTGAGGTTGTGAAACTCAACGCTTGAAACCCCACTCAGCAAATCCATATTATCTTCTTTGGCCAAATCAAGTAACTCAGAGTTGCAGCAGAAATTGTACATCGGGAAATCATCTAACTGGAGACAAAAAAAAAATATAATCAGGACCAAATGCAGGTCAGATTAAATGTGACAAACATTTCAACCAAATGAAAAAATGTAAAAAGAAGAGATAAGTTCCAGGAAGTTTACCAGCGTATATTCCAATTCTATGCTGATTGTTTCCACATGTGGCGAGACTCTCAAAAGACCAGCTACTCCGTACATATTAAACGTTGTCATATGCAACATCAGCGTTAAATATTTGCAATTCAATTCTGAAATGGGCAACCCTTTGAACTGCAATGTGCACATGACCTGGTGCAGTAATCCCAACGAAACTAGTAAATAATGGAGAAAACAATTACAACAAAAGGGAAGTACTTCACAATAGATATATAGTACTTTGACAAATCTAATTGTAAGGACTTTCGAGTTAAAGACAAACCTGTGTGAACCAAGTTCCAATTGTTAGATCAGTTGCATAACATAACTTTTGAAGATTATCTTGGACGAGGGTATATACTACTTGACGATAGTCACGGCAGCAGTCTTCCACATAAGTACTTGGAATGCCTTTGATACAGGTAAAGCTGTAAATGAGCTTAGCATTCACTACCGAAGATGCATCAACAAGCCTACACTTGAGATCTTCTCCTGATATTTCCAAATGCTGAATATACGGGGCAAGAATTTCTAAGTCATCTCCATTTCCATCACTCCGAACATAATCTTTCAACTTAAGTGTCTTCAATTTTAGGGAATTAATTTCCAGGCGATGGAAACCAGTATAGCTATATAATTCCATTGTTTCCAATGCAGGACAGCCTGCCAATAATTTCACCATTTCAACATCGGTTAGCATCAAATGCCCCAACTTTATACTCTTTAGAGAGTTCCACGATATGACCGCGTTATTAAAGCCACAATGTTTAACATCTAAAGTTATCAAGGATGAACATGTGCAGAGAGATTCAGGCAATGTGCACCCATAACTATACTGAGACCACAACAGAACATTTTCCACTTCTCTTTCAACAGCAAAACTAAAACAACCACTGATTAGGGTTTCATACTCAGGCCTGAAACTGCAGTCTGATAGACTCAAGTCAGTTAAGTCAAGTTTGAACTTTATAATTTTGGAAGAGAGGGAATGTGCTAATGCATTTTGAATAAAGGAGAAATCTTCTCTTTCCCGGTCAGTTGAACAAGTGAAATTGAAGCTATCAATTAAAGTTGGGAGACGCCGCCACGTTGGAGAAACTAGACAAGTTCTGAATGCATCCTTTGTTGGGAGAAGTGAGAGAATTTGAAGGAGGAGTTGATCCGGCAACTTACTGATTCCTTGTGGTGCTTCTTCCTCTGTTACCTTTTGCTTCTTCAGATTTGTCATCTCCTTCGGCAAAAGAGGGGAGATTGATTGATTGGTTTGTTTGTGTTTATCTCAGCAATAAAATGCTTTGACAGATCAATATTACCTACCACACATATATATACTATCTTAAAAGTCAAAGATCTTCAGAATTTAAATTTAAAAGTCAAAGATCTTCAGAATTTAAATTTAAAAGTCAAAGATCTTCAGAATATAAATTTAAAAGTTAAATTACTTAAATGTCCCTCTTATAAAAACAGGCGCTGCTTCAGCAAAAGACGCATTTTTAGAAGAAGAGTTGCCACCATTTTTTTGAAAAGTCGTAATCTTCTCGAGACAGAAGAGTTCATTGCTCAACATTGAAAGCATGAGTGGAGTGAGGATTTTACTTTTTAAAGAGATTAGTTAGTAATAGTTAATTCATGCATTGATTACTTGTGTTTTGGATTGTCCTAATTTAGATATGAGAGGAGTTGCATACGAAAAAGTTTAATTTGTTCAGAGCAGAGCGGAGACACTTAACATAGACATGGATACTTTCAGATTTGTTGGTTCTGAAGTGTTTGTGTGCCAGGCACTTCTACTTTGAAATCAATTTCCATTAGGCTAATCTGCAGTTGGTCCTGATAATATTCTGTCTCCAATTTGTTCCTGGTGCCAATTTGAGTCAAATTATTTGGCACAAAGGGTACCCGACCTCGGGAATGTTAAGATTGTCGACTCTTCTTGGTGTGTTTGAAGGATCATTTCAAACATGGTTATGACAAACTTCTCAAAATTTCAGAGTGCAACTGTTTTGTAGAAGTTCATTATCATATCAAAGACAAGAAAGTGCGAGAGTTGTTCAATGAACTGTACCCTTATTGCGTACCAAATGTTATGCTATTGATATTTTCTTGAAATGTTGTGTTTTGCTACCCTACCCTGCTTTCTCAATAGCATTAAAGTCTTGTGATTATATTGATGCCAAAAAGCTCTGAATTCATCAGTCATTATGACATTTAACATTATATTTCTTTCCAGGAAAGGTGAATTGAGAAAGAAGAATGCAATGGAAAAAACACATCATCAACTGGTCTGTACAAACATTTTACAGCATTCCGTCAAATCTGAAAAGATAACGAATTTTATGATCTAGATGTTGTACATTTCTCCCTTTTGAGAGAAAACTGCTCAGTACTATCTGAATTTGTACTAAAGTTTCCCTGTCTTAGATATCCGTAGCACGACTCCATTTTTGTTTGGACTACTACTCATGAAACGGCACATGTTATTGAAATATTTACTCATGAAATGGTACACCTAAATATGGATATATTAGAGTTCGGTAAAAATGATGTATATTATTAAGTTGCCATTTCTAAACAAAACCACAAACAACACTTCTGATTTTGCCATTTATTAAAGCATATATTAGATTTGCTGTGCTAATTGATTAGCATATACCATCAAAGTGTAACCAACTATGAATTCTGGTGAAAAGATAGAAGAAACAATAGTTGTAGACCGAATCAGTCAATTGTCGGAAGCTCTTCTCATTCACATTTTCTCTCTTATGCCGACTGCTCAGACACTCAGAACAAGTGGTCTCTCAAAAAGGTGGTGTTATCACTGGAATTTACTTGATACATTCTCTTTTAGTACCTCTAGTTACCATGAAAGATACATATCCTATGTATTAGGTCATTTCATTTCTCCAAAAAAATAAAATTCCAACTCACGACAGCCTTAAGCCGGATGCATACAAGCTGAAAATATGCAACTCCGGTTAGTTTTTGAAGAAGAGGTTTGTGCATTGCCTGAATATTTATACACCTGTTCATCGATGATGACACTAGTTTTAGGATTTTGTTATTTTGATGCTAATGTGGTCATAGCATGGAAGTCTATAAAGAGCATAAAATTGAAGTGGATAGTGTTATCCAATGATCATATTATGAACTTATTATTGGGCTTTCCTGCATTAGAAGCTATGGAATTATCATGTTTTAAGGGTATGAACTTATTTTTGGGCTTTCCTGCATCAGAAGCTATGGAATTATCATGCTTTAAGGGTTTTAGTCACTTCGGAAATTAGGTCTTCAAAATTGAAAAGATTGAATTTGATATCATATAATGATGATTAAAAATTGATCACAAGTCTTCTTAGTGTCAAGTGTAGGCTTGGAGACGTGTCCTCTATGATTAAAACTAAGCTTACGTTCAACATTATATGTATCAAACACATCCAATATTTGTTGGTAGACACTCCATTCACCTTTGTCTTTGATACATATAATGTTGAACGTAAGCTTAGCATCAACCACAGATGGCATGTCTACAAGCCTATACTTGAGAACATGATGACTTCCTCAAATCTCCAAATGATGAAGATAGCAGGCAATAATTTCCACTGAATGAACAATTTCTTCATCATCATTGTATGATATCAAATTCCTCTTCAATTTCGAAGACGTAATTTAAAAGCGACTAAAATCCTTAAAATGTGATTATTCCATAGTTTCTAATGATGAACAGCCCAACAATAAATTCATAATATGGTCCTTAGATAACATCATCCACTTCAATTTTATACTATTCGGAGACTTTCACGTTATAGCCACATAACATCAAAATCTCAAAATTAGTATTATCAAATGAATGTGTATAAACATTCTTCTTTAGAAACTGACCTGAGTTTCACATTGTCCCTTGACCAACGTTGTCAAGTTGAAATTTTTTAATTTAGGGGAGAAACAGATATTTATTTTTTATTTTTTGAGAAGGAAAAACTGATTGAAGAAAAAGTATTACCTAAGCCATAATCAGTACTAAAAGAGAAGGTATCAAGAGCATTTCAAAGATAACGCTACATGTTTGAGAGAGCACTTGTTATGGATATTTGATCATGTTGACATAAGAGAGAGAATGTGAAGAAAAAGAGCTTCATGCAACTAACTGATCAGTCTACCGTTATTGTTTCTTCTATCTATTCACCGGAATCCATGGTTTGTTGTTGGTCTACAGCTGTTGTTTCTTTTATATTCTCGCCGGAATCCATGATTGTTTTTTCGGCATAAGCAGTGAATGTGTGCATAGAGGATTGAACTGGCTAATGAAGCAGGAGGAGGTGAAGGTGGTTCAGTACCAAATTGGCTAATCGTTAAATAAATTTTGAAGAGTGTATATGTTTAAGAAAAGGGTGCTACAAGCGCTATCTGGTGTCATATCTACTTTAGTTTGCCCTAACAGCCTGGATTAGGGGCAGCAAATCTAGTTTCCAAATAAGTCAGAATCTTAGCGGAAGCTCTTCCTTTGCCAGCTATTCGTATGTCAGCTACTACTTTGTCTCTTTGTCAGAGGCTAAGTTCCCTTTATCTTCCGGGAAGGGAGTAGAAGAAGCCCTCGTGACTCGGCTACATAAATCTGCATATTTATAGAGAAATATTGTCAATCAAATCGACTTTTTTGTGTTAGCTTATCTTATTCTTCTTTCACTAGATTTTTATTCCTTCTCCATTTCTGAGAGCTGGGATAGGTAAATATTAATATATTATTTCTTCCCTCTCTTCTTCTTCCTCCCTGACTTCATACTCGCTCTATCCCAACAAAAAGGGCAGAGTTCCATTTGGTGGGTGGGTCTAGGGCGAACGAAAGAGGTGTGTAGCAGAGGGCAGGTGAGGCAATTGTGTCATCAAACAGAAAGAACTTTGCTCTTCCATTTCTTAGTAGGAGTGCTACTATGTTAGGAGGACATTTCGTGCAAGAAATAGGTTTGAGTTAGTGCACTAGCTAGGTTGTTTTATTAGTTAGCTCAATGGGTATCGAAAATAGGTTCTTTAAAACCAGGAAAAAACAAAATAGAAAGAAGCCAGGAAATACAAAGCTTGAAATCCAATGTTGCAAATCAATAGTTATATCCTTTGGCCAAACATACATACTCAAAGTCGCTGCAAAGTCGATAAAACTGGAACAGAGGAATAAATGAAGTCGCTGCAGAGCCGATAAAACTGGAAACAGAGGAATAAGTGCATACCTACGGCTACTTATGGAACTTGTCTTGCACAAAGATAGTAATAAACAATGTTTTTATAGCAGAAGTATTCAGTACAGAAATGGTCCTATCAATGAATTAAGAACATCATTTATTTTAATGAAAACCTCTTCAATATGAAATTTCCATATGTTCAATGGATGACCACTACTGAGGTTTACTACCAAACTGTGTGAATTAGTATTAAAGTTGCAGTGCCTCCTTTTTGAACTTTGTATGTGATCCCTAAAATGGAAAAATTATCACACATTGCCATTTCTAAATAAAACTTTTTCGCACAACACATATCAAGAGAGCTGTTGTTCCAAAAATTTCGTCACAACGTTTTGTAAGCTGTCCCAGCCAACTAACATATGCCCGAAGAAAAAGATAGATCTAATCATATGACTTTGACTTCAAGTAAAAATATTTAATAGCACAATCACAGACCTTGATGCTACTGACAAAGAAAAGGTTGCAGAGCATAACATCTCATGCGGCTAATTATCATAAAAGAATGTGACTTGCAAATCGCTCATCTTAATAGATCTAGGAAAATAAGAGTCACAAGAGAATCTCAACATCAATATAACAAAAAAAAAGCTTCATAAGAAACCAATATACCATAACATTTGGTATGCCACAAGGGTAAATCCAATAGTATAACTAGTAATTGGTTACAAACTTAATATAAGGCGACGTTTCTAGTATCCTGAGACAGGAAACTACCAGTAATGAAGTCATGAAAAACTCACTCCTGGAATATAATCACAGAATTGGAGGATGATCTTGGACAATCTAACAATTTGAAAGCCAATAGAAATAAATATTTGGATAGACAGTTCCCTGAACATGTCTCACACCTGCTTCTCTTTGATATGATAATGAACTTCTCCAAAACGGATGCATTGATTAACAGAAATTTTGAAAGTTTGAATAGCTTCTTAAAGCCCCATTTGACATACTTCAAGCATAGCTTCGATGAGATGACAATCTTAACGTTCTTGAGGTTGTGAAACTCAACGCTTGAAACACAATTCTGCAAATCCATATTATCTCCTTTGGCCAAATCACGTAACTCAGAGTTGCAGCGTGAATTGTCAACATAGTTGCAAATATCATCTAACTGGAGACAAAATATAGTCAGAACCAAATGCAAGTCAGCTTAAATGAAATTGCACAACTCTGAAAAAATATGATTCTATAGAAGTGTTAATGGTACTTGGGAAATGATTATGATGGCGTAAGTAAT
Organism: Solanum verrucosum; assembly: GCF_900185275.1. Lineage (NCBI taxonomy): Eukaryota > Viridiplantae > Streptophyta > Magnoliopsida > Solanales > Solanaceae > Solanum > Solanum verrucosum. Next base: position 1,227,323 of record NW_026020155.1, read on the forward strand.
CAAAGCAAAAGTGATAGCACAAGCTTAATTAAAAAAAAGTGATAGCGCTACTATACTTCTCATTTCAGAACTCATTTGCCACAAAGAAAGCAACAATACTTACTATGGTAACGTGAAGCTTTACAGTGACATAAGCAAAGCTTCTTGCTGATAATTAAGAAATGTTTGCATTCTTCTTCGGAAGCAAAGTGGAGGGGTATTAAAACTTCAAGAAAATGAATACATGTAAAAAGAAGAGATAAGTTCTAGGAAGTTACCTCCATAGTTTGCATGTCTATGTTGAGTGTTTCCACATGAGGCGAGGCTCTCATATGCAACTGCAGGGTTAGATATTTGCAGTAAAAATCTGAAACGGGAATCCGTTTGAACTGCAACATGCACATGACCTGGTGCAATAATTCCAACGAAATTAGTAAATAACGGAGAAAGCAGTAACAATAACAGGGAAGTATTTCACAACAGACAGATAGTACATACTTTGACAAATCTAATTGTCTAAAACCTCGTTTCAGGACATATCTTTTCCGGTATGAATAAAGAACCTTAGTTTAAAAACTAGACAGGAGAATGTGCCACAAGTTTCTGTAATTAATTCTATAATGTTTACATTCTACAACTATCTGCTTAAGATTAACCAAAAAAGGAGTAAGGAGTTTCGAGTTAAAGACAAACCTGTGTGAACCAATTTCCAATTGTTAGCTCAGTTGCATAACATAACTTTTGAAGATTTTCTTGGATGAGGGAATATAATACTTGATGATAGTCACGGCAGTTGTGTTCTTCATTAACATTTGAGATGTGATTGATACATTTATTGTTGTAATTAATCTTAGCATTAACTAGAGAAGAGACATCAACAAGTTTACACTTGACATCAAGAAAATCTCCTGATATTTCCAAATTCTGAAGATACGGGGCAAAAATTTCTAATTCATCTCTAACTCCAGAAACCCCATCTAATTCATATCCAACTCCAGGAATCCCATAATCTATCAGCTTCAGTGTCTTTAATGTTGATGAATTAATTTCCACGCGACAGAAACCGTCATACCTATATAATTCCATTGTTTCCAATGAAGGACAGCCTGACAGTAATTTCACCATGTCCTCATCGGTAAACACCACATACCCCAATGTTATGCTCTTTAGAGAGTTCCACTAAATGACCGCATCATTAATAAAGCCACAACATAGCGTAACATCTAAAGTTATCAATGACGAACAGGTGTAGAGAGATTCAGGCAATGGGCACTCTTCAGGACTATATAAACCCAATACAAGATTTTCCACATTTCTCTTAACAGCAAATCTACAACAACGATTGACTAGGAAATCAAAATCAAACTTCAAATTGTAGTCTAATTGACACAAGTCCATGCATTCGGTTAAGTCGAGTTCAAACTTTTCGATTTTGGAAGAGTGGGAATGTTCTAATGCATTATGAATAAATGATAAATCTTCTCTTTCCCGGTATTCTGAACAATTGAAATTGAAGCTATAAATTAAAGTTGAGAGAGTTTGCCACTTTTTAGAGATAACACAAGTTCTGAATGCTTCCTCTGTTGGCAGAAGTGAGAGAATTTTTACGAGGACTGCATCTGGCAACTTATTGATTGGTGCTTCTTCCTCTGTCACCTTTTGCTTCTTCGATTTTCTCAATTTCACCTTTCGCTTCTTCGAATTTCTCAACATTTTTGGGGTTGGTGGTGGGCAACAGAGAGAGATGAATAGGGTTTCTCAGACAATAAAATGCTTTGACAGTTCAGCATTAACAAGAAGAATCCTCTGTATTTATAAGTATGTCCTGAATTTAAAAGTTAAATTACTTAAATGTCCCTCAGGCGCCGTTTCAGCAAGAGACACATGTTTTAGAAGAAGTGTTGCCACCGTTTCTTAGGAAGAAAAGTTGCCACCGTTTCTTAGGAAGAGACGCGGTTCGAAGAAAAGTTGCTACCGTTTAGTTGTGATATTATCAGAACATATCATTATGGCATTTACCTTTTCTTTTCGAGAAAGCTGAATTGAGAAACAAGAATGCATGACAAAAATAAAATTGCAGGAAAAAGTTAGGCCAGAAAGGAATGTAGACCGCACACAAAACCTCTAATGCACAAATCAGCGCAAAGAAATCTATGAACAAAGATTGAATTATCTACAGAAGGAAAGAAAATCATGTCAAGCTAAGGGGGGCAATTCTGCAACATATACGTAAGAAGTTGTTTATTCAGCCACTCCAAACATATATCATTCCTATTCGAGATACAATCAAATTTTGTAGGCAGAATTGGTCCAGTTGCCAATTGTTGTTTACTTTCTACTTGTGCCAGCAAATCAAGAAACTCACCTTCAACTACTTTACTTGTATTATGGATATCACCTGATTTAATATCCATATATGGACTCTGAAGATCCATAAAGTTCTTGATTTCTTCAGGCAGCGATCCTTCAAGGGGCGTTAGCTTGTTAAGCAATTCTTCTCCAAGTTGGATAGGCATTCCACTTATAAATAAGCATGAAGAACAGTACAAAGTGTAACATCCGGCAATGTGAAATAATTGAAGAGGCTTAGAATTGGAAATTTTCATTTTTGGAAAGAATTTAAAAATCTGGAAATTTGGCTAAGTATGGGAAAAAGTGAGTTTTTGGCCAACTTTGAGCAGTCATAACTCCTATATCAGGATGATTTAGGTGTATTTCCAGTTATTCTTGCGAATCTTGTGGAATGATATTTCCAACGCCACAAAGTTTGAGCGATTCCGAGTTTGTATGAGTGAGTTATGCCCTTTGGAAGTTGGGCAGTTGGCAGGGAAGTCTGTCCGGAAATTTGTAAGGGTATTTTGGTCTTTTCCCTAGCCTTTTCTTTTGGATATATATATGAGTGTGTTAGACTGATTTTGATCAGTTTTTATCATTTTAAAGAGTGAAAGTTAGGGTTGTGAGTGAAGAGAGAAAGAAGAGGAGAAAGAGAAGATCAAGCAAGGTTTCGTCAAAGATCTTTGTGGATATCGTCGGGGGTGATCCCTATTAGGTATGTGAGTTCATAGTGTTGGGTTGGTTCTTTTCCCCACACGCCAAGCTCGTTTTATTTATGAGAAAAGATGGGTTGTGTTCGTTGAAGTTGTTGGTTGTAATTGTTGAAGTTGTAGTTGTGTTGTATTGAAGTTCTTGTTGGCTTGGTTAATGATTTGGTTGTGTTTTTGAGTTGAATCTCTAGTATGTTGAGGGATTTTATGATCCTTAGTGTTTGGGGTTGAAACCATTGAAGGTAAGGGAGGTTTAGAGTTGGAAAAATGAAGGAGAAAAGTCAAGTTTCCGGGGAAAAGGGCTGGGGCGTCGCTCCACCCAGCGCGCCCCAAAAGGGACTCTGAGGTCCAGCCCTTGGGGTGTCGCCCCTACCAGAGCCCCAACCAGACCCTTCTGACCTTTGAGGTCTGGCGCTCCGCGCCTCTCAGAGCGCCAAGTCTTCCCATTCTTTCCCCACTTTCTCATACATGTTCCTAGGTATTGTACCTATGTTTCATAGTTGTTTCCAACGCCCCAAGGTACGTTTAAATGTCAAGAACTCGTCCATAACATGTGATCAAACACCTTGAATCCATAATCAAATTCAAGGAGAGTTAGTTTCCAAGTCTAGTGAAGTTAGAAGTCAAGTGAAGTTAGAGCCAAGCTTAGAAGTTAAGAAGTAAGTCAAGCAAGTCTCTAAGTTTTTTTTAAGAGTCTTAAATGAATGTTTTAACTTCATTTTAAGGCTCAAGTTTCCAGTCAAGCAAGAGTATAAAGTTTCCAGTCAAGCAAGAGTATAGAGTTTCCAGTCAAGCAAAGAGTATCGAGTTTCAGGTTAAGTCAAGAGTATAAAGTTGAGTTCATTTCTCAAAAGTTATAAGGGAACTAAGTATTCCCTAAGAGTTTATAAATGTTTTTACACATTTGAGCAAGAAAAGGGAACATCGATTTCCAAAGAGCTTTTGGGCTAAGCATTGAGTAATTATCTCAAACTAAAGAAAGAGGTTGTTTTAAAAGTAAAGCTAAGGTTTGAAGTTCTTTTCTTCAAAGAAGTATATGGAGACTATGTATTCCCAAAGAGGTTTAGAAATGTTTTTACATTTAAACAAGCTTTGGAACTGAGATCTCCAAAGAGCCTTCGGGCTAGTTTTTTTCAGAAAAAGAGTTATCGCTTTCTAAATGAAGCAAAAGAGGAAACTGAGATTTCCAAGATAGCCTTTGAGCTAAGTTTTTGAGTAATTATCTCAAATCAGCAAGAAGAAATATGTTTTAAAAATATAAGAGCCAGTACATTTTTGGGAGTAGTATCGAGCACCGAGTTGGGGGAGCGTTCAAGGAACCCACAGCCCCATAGAACCATGTTAGCCACCATGGGTAGAAAAGGATCATACTTTTTAGATGAATCATTTTTCAGATAGACTAGTGGATCCATTAGGCAATTCAGGTCTTATACCTTTGCCCGAGTATAGGATGCTCTGGCAGCGTGAGGTCGATCGTTGTATCATCACTACAGCTTTATGTGATGGTTGTCGGTTAAAGAAACTCCCACAGCAGTTATTGTATTTTCATACACAACAGTTATTGTATTTTCATACATAGCAGTTATTGTATTTTTATATACATCAGTTCAGTTGTATTTCTATATACATCTCAGGCTTAGTGTATCTTTGTATACACACAGAGTTTATAGCAGGTTTTAAACAGCTTTTCTTTATATTGCACTTGTTTTAAATTGCATTATATTGAAATGAGTCAGTCAGGTTGAGTTGAGTTGAGCCAGGTAAGTTATTCAGTTTCTTTAAGATTTCATTCTAGCCTATGTTGCTTAGCTTTCCAGCTCGCATACTCGTACATTCAATGTACTGATGCCAGTTGCCCTGCATCTTATGACGATGCAAACGCAGGTACCCAGGATCAGCACCCGGCACGCCGTTGATCCAATTGAGCATTTCAGAGTCAGTGGTGAGCCTCCTTGCATTCTGGAGGACTCTGTTATTTTGTGTTTCTAGTTTTGTTTTGTTAGGATGTTGCAGGGTCTGTCCCAACATCCATCTAGTATTATAGAGGCTTCATAGACAGTCAGTCAGTTAGTATTGAGTCTCTCATCTATGTATTTATGTAAATATTCTATTTTGAGACTCGAGTTGCCTCTTTGGCCAGATTTTATCAGTTAAGTTGTTTTATGTCTTTGCATTGCATGGAGTTATTCAGTTGAGTTAGGTTTCCACTGAGTTAAGAAGCCAGGCCAAGGGTTCGCTTGGGGCCAACAATGGTCTTCAAGTGCCGGCCACGTCCAGGGTATAGGCTCGGGGCGTGACACAAAGTGATAACTGAAATTCAATTAAATATATAAGATTCAACATTGGGAAAGAAAGAAACATCCTGAACAATATATGTGTTGGGTTTTAAAGGTGTGAGTAGGAAATAAAAGGTTGTGACTCTCCTAAAGGGTTATGACTATTTCGAAGGGTTGTGACCTTTATGAAAGGTTGTGTCATTTCTAAAGGGTTGTGACCATTTGAAAGGTTGTGCCTTTTTCAAAGTGTTGTGACCTTTCTGAAAGGTTGTCTTTTTTTCCAAAGAGTTGTGACCTTTACCCTTTGTTGGCTATAAATAGAGATGCCTTCTCTCATTTTTCTACATCAATTTTTCCCTTCTTTTGCATACATTTCTTACTAAACAAAATCGATCGATCGTGTCTCTCTGTGTGATTCGTTGCTGTCATTTTGAGTTCGTTGAAATTATCGAAGTTTGAGGTACCACTACTTCTTTAATGGTTAATCCATTTTATCTTGGGAGAATTTAATCTACAACCTCGAATACTTGAGGGGATTAAATTTCGTAAGGACACACAGTGGATTCTATGGACTCGGATAGTTCTTTGTTTTTTTCTTTTCATCTTTTATTATTTCTGATTTTCTGATATAAATACAGGAGATAACAAGCTTAAGAAATTTATTATTGATGGTATTTTCTGTGGTAAGGAAATTACTTTTATTTTCTGTGTTCTTTTTGTTGGAAAAAAAAGAAGAGAAAGAGAATTATTTTATCATATGATAAAAGAGATTTGGGATGAATTAGTACTACTTTAATATGTTTGAGTATATTTTATGTAGTAAGTTTTCCTTGGATGGGTAAAATTATTTTTATTTTCTTCCCAAGTGCATTGAAACATTGCACCCCTTCAGTTTTCTTTTCAATAAAAAAAGTTATTTTGTGCATAAATGTTAAGATATGCACTTTAATTTTTTTTCTATATTCTTGATTTTATATAACTATGAGAAGAAGTAAGTGAATATATGTTGTCTCCTAACAATATTTGAACATGAGTTTAGTTTCTCGTTGAAATTCAATGTCTTCTGAGGGATATTGGAATATGATTGAAACTGGGAAAGAAGAAAAAAAATTAGCAAGAAAAGTGACTTGCATGGAATCATTACTGACAAATAGAATATGATTAATCAATGGGGGTAAAAATCAGATTTTATCTTTATTTTTCTTGATTATTATTTTTCTATCCTTTATAAGTTATGATATTTATTTCATAAATGTTAGGATAGATGGTCATTATGTGATGATCTGAGAATATATTTTTATTACTATTAATATGTATTATGTTTAGAGGAGGAAAAAAAAAAACTTTTGTAGTTTCTAGTCCATGTGAAATTTGATTGTGTCTGACTTTTGGAGATTAAAATCCTCTGATTTTTTTACTCCTTTGGTTTGAAGAATATAAGAACTTCACGAACAAATCAGATTATGCATTGGTTTGAAGAATATAATATAGAAACTTCATCAATTAGTTAAATACTCTGTTTGAATGAATATTCTAACTTGAAGAGTACAAAATCTTCGTCATGAATATTAAGGCTAAATGATTTGAAAAAGATAAAATCTTCATCGTTAGCTAGAAACAGTGTTGTATTTGAGGTTTCTGGAGATTAAAACCTTTTTGGTTTACTACTCTGTTTGAATGTGAAACTGATTCGAAGAATATAAAAACTTCATCAGAATTCAAGGTTCATTCAGTTAACGATTAGAAGAATATAAAAACTTTATCGTTAAACTAGAAACAAGTTTTATAAAGATTGAATCTTTATTGTTAGTATTTTAAATACTAAGTGGTCTGTCTAATTGTGACATAAAGGAAAAAAAACACTAGTGACATTTAATTAGTGATTTTTGTGCCTGCAATGGGTGTTTCTATGGATTAAATATCCAAAAGAAGGCTTCGTGTTGCCAATTTGTATTTTGACGGTATACAATTTAAAAGCATGTGAAAAAAATATGTGGAAAAAAATTTCAAATATTTGAAAAATATTTTTGAGAACATATTTAAAATGTGGGGGTTCTTTACTCGTGATAAAGACAAAATTAGACTTACTATCTAATTTAAATTTGAAAGTACAAAATATGAAATTTAATGACATTCTTGTATTATGTTAGACCCACACAATTCTTGGAGAATATTTGATATTGTGGTCGTTGAGTCTCTCTTTACTAGTATATGATATGACTAGTATCAAACCACAAAATTATATTACTCGTTCAAAAGAATTATATTCTTTGATGAAAAAGTGTTAGTTAAAATATTGTATTTTTTCATGAAAAGAAATGTCTATTTGTATAAACATGAACATTGGTGAAAAGTGACCTGTTATGTTTGTGTTGTAAAACAAACATTTGGGTCATATTGCCCTTATTGGACCGAAGATATTATGGTCATGGGTAATTCTATAACAAATTGAATGTTATGGAAAAGTCCTTCTGCAAAGGACATTTGGCAAGGTGTTGACTCTAACACAATATCTGTATTTGACAAAGTTATAAAAGTAAAGAACAAAATATTTGTAGGAAAAAGTTACCTCACGGAAGATCTTTTCAAACCCATTATTTTTGTTTGTTCTTACTTACTTGAATCAAATTGTTTGTGACATGAATGCTTAGGACATGTCAAAACTGATCAACTTAGAAATTTTGCCTAACTTCTAGTGCAATAAATAAAAATGTCAAGTATGTGTTGAATCTAAGTATGTTAAGCATACTTATAAATTTGTTGAAAGGAATTTTAATCCTTTATAATTGATTTACACTGACATTTGTGATATGAAGTCAACACCATCTCTTGGTGGGAAAAAGTGTTTTATAAATTTTATTGACAATTGCACTAGATAGTGTTATGTCTATTTGCTGAATGGTAAGGATGAAGCAATAGAAACATATATGCATTATAAAACTGAAGTTGAAAATCAATTGGATAAAAAGATTGTCATGATTAGAAGTGGTAGATGTGGAGAATATGAATCTTCTTTTGCAGAAATATATTTGGAAAATGGAATCATCCATCAAATTACTGCACATACTCACCTCAATCTAATAAAATTGTTGAATGGAAAAAAAATCGAACTTTGAAAGAAATGTTGAATGTCATACTTATAAGTTCAGGTTTGCCACAAAATTTGTGGGGGTGCTATCATTATAGCAAAAGAGGACAACAAAAAGTTTTTCTGTTCAGAAAGAGAGGAACAAAAGTTTTATTTGTTAGTAAATGGAGCAACAAATAAAAAAACTTTTGTTTTTTAAGAAAGGGAGCAACAAAAAGTTTTGTTTGTTCAGGCTTTGTTGTATCTCGATAGAGAATCGTTTGTCGCCCCTTAAAGTATATACAAGCAATAACTCTTGAAAGATAGTAATCTAACAATTTCCAATACAGTCTATCCCATATGAGAAATGGAAATGAGGGAAATATTTCCAAACGGATCAAAATAGGATCTAAGACTGTGGATTGTATGTTCATTGAATATGCTATAACTAGTAAAGTATGTCAATTTATGGTTCATATGTCCGAACCGTCGGATAGTTAAGTGAAGGGTCTAAGTGACCTTGGAACGAACCAAAGGAGAATGTACTTAATAAAGAGATTCAGAGGGGTAGTAAATGTCAATGGACAAATTACTTCTTTCGAGTTTGATTTTGTAACATTTCTTCTTGAAAATGAGTTTATGAAGAAGTTATGCCCTCTGTGGACTCATTCTTTTTGAAAAAAGGCTGTCAATAGTAAGATAGATTCAATCTTGAGCAATCGTGCTTGAGAGTTGGTTGATCTTCCTCCGGGAAATAAACCTTTGGGTTCAAAGTGGAACTACAGAAGGAAAAGAAAGTTGATGAAACTATTGACAAATACAAAGCAAGACTTGTTGTCATAGGCTTTAGACAATAAGAAAGTCTTGATGATTTTGACACATAATAGCCACTAACTAGGATTACATCAATTCAGATGTTAATTGCCCTAGTTGCGGTATATGGCCTTCAAATGCGTTTAAATGGATGTGAAAACATTTTTTTTTTTTAAAATGGAGAATTGGAGGAAGAAATTTACATGGAACAACCCGAGGGCTTTGTGGTTCCTGGTAAAGAAAAGAAAGTCTTTAAACTTGTTAAGTCACTTTGTGGACTAAAAACAAGCGCCCAAATAATGACATGCGAAGTTTGACCAAACTATGTTGACTAATGAATTCAAGATTAATGAATGTGATAAATGTTTTTACATTAAAGACACTCCAAATCACAAGGTCATTGTTTGTTTTTATGTTGATGACATGTTGATAATCAAAAGAGACATTTCTGACATAAATGCTACTAAGCATATGCTAGAAAGTAACTTCAATAGGAATGGCATTGAAGTTACTGATGTGATTGAAAAGGTACTTGACAAGTTCAAGTATTTGGATTTCAATATTGTCAAGACTTCAATAAATGAAGGCAAAAGTGTCTCATAATTGGATTATGCTAGAGTATTGAAAAGTATGATATATATGATGAAGTGTACATGATCAGATATAGCATGTGCTATTAGTAAACTGAGTCGGTTCACAAGTAATCTCAATCAAACTCATTGGATGACATTTAAAAGAGTTTTGGAGTATATAAAACATACTTAAAAACTATTGCTTTGCATTATAACTAATATTCAACAATATTGGAAGAATATAGCAATACAAATTGAATCACCAGGTCAAATGAAGTAAAATCCACGAGTGGATATGTATTTACTCTTGGTGGAGGAGCAGTCTTTTGGAAATCTTCCAAACAGAAATGTATCGCTCGCTCTACTATGAAATCTGAGTTTATCACTTTAGATAAGGCTGGTGAAGAAGTTGAATGACTCCGAAATTTCTTAAAAGATTTTTGGCCCAAACCTATAGCTCTTGTATGCATACACTGTGAGTGTTAATTTGCAATATGTAGGGCATGGAGCATGATGTATAACGGAAAGTCTCGTCATATATGACGTAGACATAATATTGTTAGAGAACTACTCTCTAGTGAAATTATCATAATTAACTATGTAAAGTCAAAGGATAATATGTCGGATCCACTTGCAAAAGGCTAAACTAGAGAGGGAGTTGATATATTATCAAAGGGAATGGGACTATGGCCGAGGACAAGTCATTGTGGCGGTAACTCTACCTAGAAGACTGGAGATCCCAAGATCTAGGTTCAAGGAGATCAAACAAAGTCATTAATGACGGTTCAACATTGTCAAAATATTTTTTTTATGGTCCATTCTACTGATAAAACAATGTTCAGTAACAAAGATAAAGGCATTAGGATTTTTTAATGATTTCTAAGTTTGATACAGAGTATATCGAATAGTGTATCTACGGGATAACATATTTAGAAATTACCTATGTAAGTGTGAAGTGTAAGCCGCTTCAAGTAGAATCTGATAAGGCCAGTTCTCTACGCACTTATAAACCAAGACGTGTTCATGGCTGAAATGAACAAAACAATTAGAACCAAAAACAGTTCAAGGGTTGATTGTGTGACTTATGTTGTCTAGGTATACACCAAAGCTCGACGGTTCAAAGATATCAAATCTACCGATTGACCAAGTATATCCGATATATGTTCACTATGGAAAGTTCAAAGGGAAACCCACTTATCCAGATGCAATCAATCCTTATTTACGAATCACACAGTTTTTCATGCATATGTTTTAACAATAGTCATTCCCTATTCATGTGGGGGATTGTTGGGTTTTAAAGGTGTGAACAGGAAATAAAGGGTTGTGACTATGTCGAAGGGTTGTGACCTTTATGAAAGGTTGTATCATTTCTAAAGGGTTGTGACCATTTGAAAGGTTGTGCCTTTTCCAAAGTGTTGTGACCTTTCTGAAAGATTGTCTTTTTTCCAAAGAGTTGTGACCTTTACCCTTTGTTGGCTATAAATAGAGAGGTTTTCTCTCATTTTTCTGCATCAAATTTTTCCCTTCTTTTGCATACATTTCTTACAAAATAAAATCGATCGATCGTGTCTGTGTGTATGATTCGTTGCTGTCATTTTGAGTTCGTTGAAATTATCGAAGTTTGAGGTACCACTGCTTCTTTAATGGTTAATCCGTTTTATCTTGGGAGAATATAATCTACAACCTCGGGTACTTGAGGGGATTAAATTTATTAAGGACACAGTGGATTCTGTGGACTCGGATAGTTCTTTGTTTTTTTCTTTTCATCTTTTATTATTTCTAGTTTTCTAATCTGAATACAGGAGATAACAATATGACATTAAAGAATCATGAACAGCAATGACTCATCTCGATTTTGAGGAGATATCATGTAAAAAGGAAGCAATGGGCTCGCGGAGAAGCAAACATGCATCCCATAATGGGAATTTGCTCAAGGCATTAAAGACAGGTGGAGGTGAGGCAAATTCAGGAGTTGTAATGTCATGGAAGTAGATTTTGGCTATATCTGAAGGATTTAAGGAATCGACTCGAACCAAAGCTTGACGATTATGAGTAGCTTAGCCAACATAATAGACTGGAAGATCATATGATGAGCAGATTAAACAGGCTAGTTGAAGAAGTTGATTAAGTTACATTTTAATAATGACAAAATAACATTGCAGGAAAAAGTTGGTTGCAGGCCAGAAAGGAATGTAGACCACATTCAAAACCTAGGAAGGGATTAAATACTCTATGCACAACGATTGAATTATCTACAAGGAAAGAAGATCAAGTTTGTGCTATCATTCATCCTCAATTAAGAAATCCTTGATTGAAAGAAACTCCCTTGGGTTTTCCCTTTAGAGAATGAAGAGCCTTGCTACAAAATTCTATAAGAAGCCTATTTCATTCGAAGATGAAGACTACACACTTCATTTGAACTTGTACTCCATCTATTTTCTTTCATCTTTCATAATACTCGGTAAGCTCATAAGGACTGTAATTTGTAAAAGAAAAGAGAAAGAAGAGAGTTGTGTAGGTTACACAGATAGAGGCCGTGACAATCTTGGATATATCCGACCTGAGTCAGATATAGTCAAAAATTGAATAGCTGCCACAAGTCCTTCCTTAAGCTGTGAGGTTGTCTTCCACAGCTAATTCTTTAGGAATAATATATCCATTATGTTTGGACAATGAATAAGCCTAGCCAGAGACACGGACCACTACTCCTTAGAAACTGGGAATTCACATATTAAAGCTGATCAGACTATACCTTAAGCAGATCTCGGTACTATTCGCTCAAGCAGGAACGGAATTCAAATTAGGGGTGACTAATTAACATGAATTCCATGTATTCACAAACATAAGCATATGATCATTTTAAAGAATCCTTGGGAGAAGTTTATTTTATTTTAAAGAATTTGCGGGATAATGATCATTTAAAAGTGCACTAGGTCTGGGCGATATCTTTTTAGTTCTTAGCCAAAGCCTTTCTGGACTAAAAATAAACCATGGATTTCAGCTAAAAGATACAAGAAACAACAGCTGCAAACCAATATTGTTTTAAAGAGCACTTGCTACGAATATTTGATCCAGTTGGCATAAGAGGGAGAATGTGAAGAAAAAGAACTTCCAACAACTAGCTGATCATTCTATAGCGTTGTTGTCTATCTTTTCACCGAATCCATGGTTGGTTTTTGGTCTATAACTGTTGTTTCTTCTATTTACTTACTGAACCCAAGCCTGAAACGAATATTAGTGGAAAAAGTCAACCATACATATGTCAATAATTCAATTAATTTGTAAAATATTGAATCAAAAAGAACCACTTTAATTGGGGCTTACATTAACAGTTTTTCCTGAATAGTCAGCTTGATCGTGTGGTTCATTCATAAGTTATCATGCCATAATTGTTGGATCATCTTTGTAAGCAACTTTAGCAATACTATTCAACCTTGTAACTACTTTCGGTAACAATTTTATAAAGTAATTAACCACTATACTCATACTCGGTTGTTTAGGTGAAAAAAGTTGCTTATATGTATTAATAACTAGTTTTCGAACACATGCACGCACGTGTATTCCAGGCTAAGTAATAGTTTATTAAAATAATATTAGAATATATGTGTGATGAGTTATATGAACTTTGAAAGGGATAAGTTACCTTTTGTCTGAATTAAACTTCATAGAACTTTCATATTCGAATTTAATAGAAATAATTAGTTAAAATTTATAATATCAAATGTAACATGACAATCTATTAAGATCAATGTGCTTCATGCAATGCAACATCACATTAGACAAAGAACTTCAAAGTATGAATTAAGCCTCTAAAATACAAGTTCATCTACAATATATCATCTCATATATAACAAAAATTATCTATAGTAATTCATGCAATTACACATTCAAGTGTAACCCAAACTAAAGCTTAATAGCATAAAGATACAACAACAACAACTTTACTAATCAACATCACGTGGGGGTAAACCACCACAAAATACATTCTTGACAAAATATCAAAACTATTACTTCATTATATTGTTGTCTCAAATTTGCAGTTGGCTAGATAGACTTTACTCTTTATATGAGTATGTATATCAAACAAGTTAAATAATCTAATTTTCAATTATATGAAATAATTTGAATAACAATATACTTACCTGAACTACTGTGTGAATCAAGTGGAACTACATCTTATGCTTTATCCAGAAGTGTTATGAGTATTATATAAAACCTAATAAATTACATGAAAAGCGTTTTAACCGATAAAAAATAAAAGAAGCAGTAAACGTAAAATAATGGGATAAGCTCATATAATTGTATGATAGATTCGTGAACTTCACGTTAATGTTTTCCCAATTTATTGATTTATTTATTAAAGGTAAATTTATTATTTGGTATATATTATAAAAAGGTAGTGTTTAGATATGGGTAAAAATGTATCATTAAGAAGGTGACTTTGATCTATGTATTCATGAATAGGGGAAAATGAACCAACATTACTTTTTAAATAATTATTGAAAACTGAAAAAATATATACAATTGTTCTAAACTTTGTGTGGACATTTGTCACGCCCCGAGCCTACACCCTGGACGTGACTGGCACTCGAAGACCATTGCTGGCCCCAAAGCGAACCCTTGGCCTGGCTTTCTTAACTCAACGGAAAACTCAATGCAATGCAAGGTTTTAAAAAAACCTGACTGAAATAAAATCTGGCCACAAAGGCAACTCGAGTCTCAAAATAGAATATTTACATATATACATAGATGAGAGACTCCAAACCAACTGACTGATTGTCTATGAAGCCTCTATACTACTGAGATGGATGTTGGGACAGACCCCGCAACATCCTAATAAAACAAAACTAAAAGAACAACATAATCGAGTCCTTCGGAACATAAAGAGGCTCACCACTGACTCGGAAGTACTCAACTGGATCAACGGCGAACCGGCTGCTGGCCCTGGGTACCTGTGTCTACATCATAATAAGATGCAGGCCAATTGGCATCAGTACATTGAATGTATGAGTATGCGAGCTGGAAAGCTAAACCACAACTTAAACTTGGAAGGAGTACAAAGGAACTCTTACCTTGGCTTTGTTAAACTCATGAATGACTGAACTCAATATATAAAGCAATACGACACATGCAATATATAAAGCTTGCAAAATAGTGTAAACAACTTAGCTTGTTAAAGATAAAACAATAACAACTCAACTTTACTTATATAAAAGTAATATAACTTTAGTGGGAGACTCCTTCAACCGACAATCACCACTATGAGCCCTAGTGGTGATACAACGTTTTACCTCACGTTGCCCAAAGATCATCCTATACCTTGCCGTGATATAGGAAGCTAACTTTACTAAGTGGATCCACTAGCTTAATCTTACGGGTTCATCTAAAAAGTATGACCCGAGAAAATCCCATGTTGGCATCATGGTTCTTATGGAGAGTTTAGTTAATATGAACTCGTGTCCCCAACTCGGTGCTCAAGACTACTCCCAAAAATATACTTTAGCTCATAAGTGTTTTAAACACATCTTTCTTTAGTTTGGGATAATTGCTCAAAATCTAGCCCAAAGGCTCTCTTGGAAATCGATGTTCCTTTCTTACTCAAATGTAAAAACATTTAGAAACCTCTTTGGGAAATACATAGTTCCCTAATAACTTTCGAGAAATGGACTCGACTTTATGCTCTTGACTTAACTTGAAACTTGAGACTCTTCACTTGGCTTGAACTCTATACTCTTTACTCGACTTGAACTTGAACCTTAAACGAAGGTAAAACGTCTAATAATGACTCTTGAAAAGCTTTAGAGACTTGCTTTGACTCCCTTCTCGAACTTCTAGACTCAACTCTCAACTTCTCTTGACTTGGAAACTTACTCTCCTTGAATTGGAATCATAGATTCAAGGTGTTTGATAACGTGTTATGGACGAGTTCTTGACGTTTAAACATACCTTGGAGTGTTGGAAACAACTTGGGAACATAGGTACAACACCTAGGACATGCATAAGAAAGTGGGGAAAGAATGGGAAGACTTGGCGCTCTGAGAGGCGTGGAGCGCCAAACCAAAAACTTCAGAGATGGCCTGCTGGCGCTCTGATGGGCGCGCCGCCCCAAGGGGGAAAGTTCAGATCCCCTCTTGGGGCGCGCTGACAGGCGCGACGCCCCACCCTTTTTCCCCGAAATTCGACTTTCCTCCTTAGTTTTCTCCAACTCTAAACCTTCTACACCTCAAAGTTTCCATCCCCAAACACATAAAACCATAAACCTCTCAACATAAACATATATTCAACTCATAAACACCACTGGAAACACACACCAAATCACCAAGAACTACAACACAACACAACTACAACTTCAACAATTCCAACCAACAACTTCAATCAAACATAATCAATCTTTTCTCGAAATTAAACGAGCTTGGCGTGTGGGGGAAAGAACCAACCCAACACTTATGAACTCACATACCTAAAAGGGATCACCCCCGACGATATCCACGACGATCTTTTGACGAAAACTTGCTTCTTCTTCTCCTTTCTCTCCGTTCTCTCAATAACCCTAAACCTTACTCTTTTTAAAAAGGGAAAAACTGATCACAATGAAGTCTTACACCTTAATATATATCCAAAGACAAGGCTAGGGAAAAGACCAAAATACCCTTACAAATTTCCGGACAGATTTCCTGCCAACTGCCCAACTTTCAAAGGGCATAACTCGCTCATACGAACTCGGAAACGAGCAAACTTTATGGCGTTGGAAAGACCAATCCACGAACTTTGCAACCATAACCGGAACCATACCTAGATCCTCCTGAATTAGGAGTTATAACTGTTCAAAGTTGGCCAAAAACTCATTATTTTCCATAGCCAAATTTTCCAGATTTGAATTTATTTTTTTTACATTTTTCCAAAAAATGACTATTTCCAATTTCAAGCTTTTTCAAAGTTATTTTCAAATTGTCGGATGTTACAACATTCAATTTGATAGGATTTATTTAGTTTTTCATTACTTTAATCTAATAGTATAGCTAGATAGATACATATTAAAACCTTGAATATACTTTTTTCCTTCAAGGTTTGTAGCTCCAAACATGCAATCACATTTATTCATAAATTTAAGTTATTATTGTATTTCTAAAGAATAACATAAAATATGGTACATTAAAGGTAATTCATAGATTGCAATAGAATTTTCTTTCGAAGTTATCGAATAATATCAGAATAAAATGATAAGATGTAAATATATATATAGTGTGCATCTTTTGTTCACCTAGTCACCACAAAATTTGTAACAATCATAAAGAAAAAATAACATTAGAGTTTTCTGGCTTTTCGACTCTAAAAATAATCATTATGACGGGTATAGTAGTATTCCATGCAATATATATTGGGGACTGACAGTGAAAAGGATAAAACAAACAACATCAAAAAATTAAATCTAAAAATCAAACAAAATTGACCAAATATAAAAGAATAAATATATAATAGAATCTACAAATAGAACATAATATTAATATATGTGTGCATCTGTAGATTTTCTTTCATTCAACATCTCTTCAACCTTGAAAAATGACAATAGTTAAT
Source organism: Solanum verrucosum (assembly GCF_900185275.1). Taxonomy (NCBI): domain Eukaryota; kingdom Viridiplantae; phylum Streptophyta; class Magnoliopsida; order Solanales; family Solanaceae; genus Solanum; species Solanum verrucosum. The sequence goes on from NW_026020155.1 coordinate 1,244,649, forward strand.
GACTACAAAACAAATATCAAATTATACAAGAAGCAAAAGAGAAGTAATATCGAAATTAAACAATCAAGAAATACAATAATGATATGTGACTAATTTTTTAAAAAATCTCTTACCGTCAAGTTATTGAGGTGTATATATATATATAGCAACAATTAGAAACATGGGGTTCTTCATTATTCCTCACACCTTGATAATGAAGCTGATGACAATTCGTTCATATCATGAGCATCGCCATGGTTCATTATCTTAATGAAACAGGCAAAAAAAAAAAAAAAAATTAAGACTACTTCATGACAAAGTTTATAGGAAAGTACCTTCTCATGAAGCACACAAGTGTATTTATAAGTTAGGCAATATTTCTTACTGTTATATAGAAATTCAAAAGTCATGCTGAAAAAAAAGTCATACAAATAACTCTTGGATTCTTCACCATACATGCACTTGCATTTAATTTGTAATTACTTCTTTTGGCTAATTCGTTATACAATATAATTAATAATTATTTAAATTTCATGCTAATATATAACTCATAATCTAAAAAATAATTAAAATATTATTACTTAATATTTAATTAATTAGATTTTAAAGACATTTTAATTAACAACAAGGGCAAAACTGTAATCCAACTTTGAAGACAAAGTCTTCCCACTTATAATAATATATGATGATTAACCTTGAAGTATTTTTTGCACAAAGTTAAAAAAACAATGATCTTATAGCAAAAGTCTCCGGTACAGAAATGGTACTATCAATGAAATATACATCATTTATTGTTTAAGAAAACCTTTTCAATATGAAATTTCCATATGTTCATTGATGGATTATTTTAAACCATGAATTCAAGATTATCTTAATAAAAACTTATGAGTAATTTCGTACTAATGAAAAAAGACAGATTTTTTTAATTCCAGTTCAAGTTTTAGTAGTAAAAATGATGAACGTTGCCTAAAATTGTTTGAATATGTACTAAAGTTTCCCTGCCTTAATTATTTGCAGCATGAAGAAAATGCTTCATAAGAAACCAAGATACCATAACATTTAGTAAACCACAAGGTTAATTCCAATAGTAAAACTAGTAATTAGAAGCAAACAAACATAGATAAGTTAAAGATTACATGAGTAGTTTATTCAAAAACTCAACATTTCTGGTATCTTTAGACAGGAAACTACTAGCAGTGAACTCATGGAAAACTCACTCCTGGAAGTTAATCGCAGCATTGGTGGACGATCTTGGACAACCTAACAATTTGTCGGCCAATCAAGATAAATATTGGGATAGACAGTTCATTGAACATGTCTCACATCTTCTTCTCTTTGATATGATAAAGAAATTCTCCAAAAACGGTGCATTCAGCAATAGAAATTCTGAAGGTTTGGAAACCTTTTCAAAGCCCCTTTTGACATGATCTTTCAAGCACGCTTCCGAGGAGATGACAATCTTAACCTTCTTGAGGTTGTGAAACTCAACACTTGGAACCCCACTCAGCAAATCCATATTATCTCCATTGGCCAAATCAAGTAACTCAGAGTTGCAGAGGGAATTGTCAAGAAAGTGGCAAAGGAAATCATCTAACTGGAGACAAAAAATAAAATCAGGACCAAATGCAGGTCTGATTAAATGAAATTGCACGAATGTGACTGAAACTTCAACCAAATGAAAAGATGTAAAAAGAAGAGATAATTTCCAGGAAGTTACCACCGTAGTTTCCAATTCTAGGCTGATTGTTTCCACATGTGGCGAGGCTCTCAAAAGACCATCTACTCCGTACAAATTAATTTTTTTCATATGCAACACCAGCGTTAGATATTTGCAATTCAATTCTGAAACGGGCAGCCCTTTGAATTGCAACATCCACATGACCTGGTGCAGTGATCCCAATGAAACTAGTAAATAATGGAGAAAACAATAACAACAAAAGGGAAGTACTTCACAAATCTAATTGTCTAAACACAGCTCTAAGAAACATCAATGTAAGGACTTTCGAGTTAAAGACAAACCTGTGTGAACCAAGTTCCAAATGTTAGATCAGTTGCATAACATAACTCTTAAAGATTATCTTGGACGAGGGTATATACTACTTGATGATAGTCATGGCAGCAGTACTCTTCCACATAAATACTTGGGAAGTCTCTGATACAGGTAATGCTGAAAATAAGCTTAGCATTAACTACAGAAGACACATCAACCAGCCTACACTTGAGATCTATTCCTGATATTTCCAAGTGTTGAATATACGGGGCAAGAATTTCTATGTCTATCTCGATTTCCAGCAAACGTAAGATAATTTTTCAACTTTAGTGTCTTTAATTTTAGAGAATTAATTTCCAGGCGACGGAAACCAAAATAGCTATATAATTCCATTGTTTCCAATGCAGGACAGCGTGACAGAAATTTCACCATATCATCATCAGTTAGCTTCAAATGCCCCAACTTTATACTCTTTAATGAGTTCCACGCTATGACTGCTTTATTAAGGTCACAATTTTGAACATCTAAAGTTATCAAAGACGAACATGTGCAGAGAGATTCAGGCAATGTGAACCTATTACTATACTGAGACCACAACACAACATTTTCCACTTGTCTTTCAACAGCAAAACTAAAACAACGACCAATTAGGGTTTCATACTCAGGCCTGAAACTGCAGTCTGATAGACGCAAGTAAGTTAAGTCGAGTTGGAACTTTATAATTTTGGAAGAGAGTGAATGTGCTAATGCATTATGAATAAAGGATAAATCTTCTCTTTCCCGGCAAGTGAAATTGAAGCTATGAATAAAAGTGAGGAGACGCCGCCACGTTGTAGAGACTAGACAAGTTCTGAATGCATCCTTTGTTGGGAGAAGTGAGAGAATTTGAACGAGGAGTGGATCCGGCAACTTATTCATTGGTGCTTCTTCCTCGGTTATCTTTTGTTTCTTCAGATTTGTCAGTTCCATGATCCGGCAACTTATTGATTGCTTTCTTTGTTTTTATCTCAGGCAATAAAATGCTTTGACAAATCTTCTATATATGTATATATACACGCTATCTTAAAAGTCACGATCTTCAAAATTTGAATTAAAAGTTAAATTACTTAAATGCCCATCTTATAAAAACAAGGGCCACTTCAGCAAATTCGTAATGTTTAGAAGAAGAGTTGCCACTGTGTCTTGAAAATCAGAGTTGTATTTCTCCGTTATTGTAATTTTCTCAACATTTAGTTTATTTCTCGACATTGAAAGTATGAGTGGTGTAACATCCGACAATTTGAAATAGCTATGAAGAGGCTTAGAATTGGAATTAACTATTTTTGGAAGGAATTCAAATCTGGAAATTTGGTCAAGTGTGGGAAATCAGTGAGTTTTGGCCAACTTTGATCAGTCATATCTATTAGATCCGAATGATTTAGGAGTAGTTCCAGTTATGTTTGCAGAGCTCGTGGAATGGTCTTTCCAACGCCGCCGAGTTTGCTTGATTCCGAGTTCGTATGAGTGAGTTATTCCCTTTGGAAGTTGGGCAGTTGGCAGGGAATCCGTCCGGAAATTTGTAAGGGTATTTTGGTCTTTTCCCTAGCCTTTTATTTTGGTTATATAAATGTGTTAGGCTGATTTTTTTTTTATCAGTTTTACCATTTTAAAAGAGTGAGAGTGAGGGTTTTGAGTGAAGAAGAGAAGAAGAAGAGAAGAAGAGGAGAAAGAGAAGATCAAGCAAGAAGATCGTCGTGGTATCGTCGGGGGTGATCCCTATTAAGGTATGTGAGCTTTTAGTGTTGGGTGATCCTTTCCCCCACACGCCAAACTCGTTTTATTTTCGAGAAAAGATTGATTGTGTTTGTTGAAGTTGTTGGTTGTATTTGTTGAAGTTTGTGGTTGTGTTGGTTGAAGTTTGTGGTTGTGTTGTTGAAGTTTCTTGTTGCTTTGGTGTATGTTTCCGGTGGTGTTTTTGAGTTGAATCTATGGTATATTGAGGGTTTTAATGATTCTAAGTGATTTGGGGAAGAAACCATTCGATTTTAGGCAAAATAGGGTGAGAAAACGAGAAAATGAACTTGCTGAAATTTCTGGGTTGGGGGCCTGGCGCGATGCGCCTGCCAGAGCGCCCCAAACTCACCTCTGAAGTTTTAGGGCTGGCGCTCCGCGCCTTGCAGAGCGCCAAGGATGCCAAGACTTCTCTTTTATCCCCCACTTCCTCATGCATGTTCCTAGGTATTATATCTATGTTTCATAGTTGTTTTCGACACTCCAAAGTACGTCTAACCATCAAGAATCCCTCCATAACATGTGATCAAACACCTTGAATTCATAATTCCAATTCAAGGAAAGTTAGTTTCCAAGTCAAGTGAAATTAGTTTCCAAGTCAAGTGAAATTAGTTTGCAAGTCAAGTGAAGTTAGTTTCCAATTCAAGTTAAATTAGTTTCCAAGTCAAGTGAAGTTAGTTTCCAATTCAAGTGAAATTAGTTTCCAAGTCAAGTGAAGTTAGTTACCAATTCAAGTGAAATTAGTTTCCAATTCAAGTGAAGTTAGTTTCCAAGTCAAGTGAAGTTAGTTTCCAAGCCAAGTGAAGTTAGTTTCCAAGTCAAATGAAATTAGAAGTTAAGTAAGTCCAAGCAAGTCTTCAAAGTTTTCAAGAGTCTTCATTGAACGTTTTAACTTCATTCTAAGGCTCAAGTTCCAAGTTAAGTATACAGTTTCAAGTCGAGTAAAGAGTATTGAGTTTCAAGTTAAGTCAAGAGTCAAGAGTTGAGTTCATTTCTCAAAAAGTAATTAGGGAACTAATTATTTCCCAAAGAAGTTTATAAATGTTTTCACATTTAAGATGAGAGGAAACTGAGATTTCCAAAAGAGTTTTGAGAAGTTTGAGTACTATCTCTTTTTGAGAAAAGATGAGTTTTGCAAAAGAGTTTCTAAAACATGATTAGTATGACAAATCGAGTATGTCATCAATGTTTAAACAGTATGGTCTCTAGATATACCATCAATGTTTAAGCAGTATGAATATCCCGAGTCATCAATGATCATATTAAAAATATGGTTTTGATTTGTTCTTTTTAGAAAGAGTTTTCAAAAGCCTTTGGGCTAAGTTTTGAGTAATTATCTCAACTAAAGAAAGATGTGTTTCAAACACTTATGAGCTAAAGTATTTTTGGGAGTAGTCTTGAGCACCAAATTGGGGGAGCGTTCAAAGAACTCACAGCCCCATAGAACCATGTAGCCAAATATGGGATTTCTCGGGTCATACTTTTTAGATGATCATTGTAATGACCCTCATGGTCATTTCTGTGTCTTGCCTTCTGTGTGTCGTTTAGAGCGTTCCTATAGCGACCCCAAGTCATTTATGACTTGCTGGGACTGACAGTTCGGTCACCTGGTCATTCGTTTGGTCTTGGTGCGAGTTTTTGTGTTTTGGAGCTTATGAACCTTGAACGATCATTTTCGATCAAAAGTTCAAGAAGATGACATCGGAATCCAATTCTGACGATTCCATCAGCTCTGGAAGGGTCATTTTAAGCTAGTAGCATGGTTGACATGACTCCCGAGGTTTTCAGTGTGAGTTGGTGCGATTAGACGTTTTAACTTTAAGTTTAAGCCTAAGTTTGACTTTGGTCAATATTCTGAGTAAACGCGCTCGGATGAGAATTTCGTCAGTGTGGTTAGCTCCGAAATGTCGAGTTTGGTCTAGATTGACCCTTCTTTTGTGTCTGGAGGTTTTCGATATCTTTCCGAGCCCTTTTGTGGGTTTTCACTTAAAATGGCTTTTGGAAGTGGGACCCACTTTTTATCGAAATAACCTCTGATGGAAATTTCGACTGCGCCGTTGAGTCTAGAATGTCGAATTTGGTATGGTTGCATATCTCGTTTGTGTGCACGGGGTTCCGAACGAGTTTGGAGCACCCCGTCGGAGTTTTAAGTTTTGGAATTATTGCAGATTTTCGGCAATAAATGCAGAAAAACAGCAACACATTTCCTAAACTCTAAACCCTCATAACTCTCTCATCTCTCAACCGATTTGGGCGATTCAAAAGGCAAAGTTGTGAGATTTTTCGAGGACAACGTGTTGGTGAGCTCGGATAGTGATTTGGAGTCCCCGTTTGAGGTAATTTTCGTAAAATACCTGCTGCCACACCCTTTTTGTGAGCTTGATTTTGCAAGATTTTGAGACATGTTTTCTCAGCCTTTTTAGGTCCGATTTCAGTGATTTTTGAGGCTATCTTGAGTGGTTTTTCGATGAGAACATTGTGGTGTTGTCATATTTTACTGTAGACCGCCCGTTTTTGGTAAATACACTGCTGTCCCATTTCTAATTTTTTAGAAAAATTGAGTTTTAGTTGCATGTTGATATTGTGTTGTTCCCGAGCCCCGAATTGTGTCCCATTTTGGGACATGAGCTGGGGGAACTGGTTAGGACCCACTTTTTGGGTTAATTTCAGAATTTCCTGTGCGGGTCCCACAATTCTCATTTTGACTCCAAAATAGACCCGTCTCCGTTTGTTGTGATTTTGGTGTCTAAACGACCGTAATAACGTTGTGATTCTATTTTTGATAGCGGGGCAGCGTTTCGAGACCGTTCGGAAAGGGAAAGCTCTGAAGGAGTGATTTTGGAGCGCATGTGATCGGCCTACAGGTAGGCTACGGTTTCCCTCTCTTAGATTGAGCTTGAGAGTGTGAATGCATGTTGATTAGTTGGGATTTGGGTTGGTAGTGATTGAATCATGCATAGGTGTTTGGAAATCATGTTTTCGGCCTATTTCGAGAATTATCGGGTAAATGTGAGCATGCTTTGTGTTATTAACGGACCCTCCTCGCTATGTGGAGTGTTTGCATGCTTAATTATTGTTTATTTAAAGCATGTTGGGCCTTAGTTTAGATTTGACTAGGGCTTGCCTTAGAAATACATTATTCGAATCCAATAGGTCTTAGTTTTGCCCTGACGTCGCTCGGTCGGCTTAGATCCCTATAGACTGGTGTAGCAGACTTGAGTCTGATAGTTTGGGCCTTATTTAGGCGATAATCTTTCTCCGACTATAGTTATCCTTATTTTCCCCGATGTTACGGCTTCACGAGTTACATCGGCAACACTAGTTCTACTTCGCGATTTGAATTTGATTTTCGATTTGGTTCCAAGGACTTACATTGATTGGCTAAGTATGGACGGCGTTCCATGGACATTTATGAGTGTGGATCGATTAGGACTCTTTCAGCAGCTACATTGGCACCTTTATAGAGCATCCGGTTTAAGTTTCAGCCTCTATTGCCCAGATACTTATATAGAACATCCGGTTAGAGTTCCGGCCTCTATTGCCCAGATACTTATATAGAGCAACCGGTTAAAGTTCCGGCCTCATATACTTGATACTTGTGATTGGTTACTTGGGTACTTCTGTTGAGCATCCGGTTCGAGGTTCGGCCTCCGTACTGTCAGATTTTACTAATTAGGGTTGAGATTCTGGTTTGATGTTCTCCGTTCTTGGGTTCTTATATGCAATTCTCTTTAGTTTTAGTTATTATGTGTACTCGTCGGGCTTATGGGGGTCCGTTCGGGTTTTTATTTAACTTGCGCACGAGTGTACCTTCTGGGCTTATGGAGGCCCAGTTAGGTGTAGTTAGCTTATAGATTACTTTAGTTAGTTCTTTGTACACTCATGTGCATTCCCTTGTTAGTTAGATTTTAGTTCTTGACTTCGGTTTGTGTTATTCCTTCTTTTCATATTGCCTTTACTTTTCAAGTTCAGTCGGCCTATGATGCCTACTGGGTACCTGTTGTTTTGGTACTCATGCTACGCTCTGCATCTATTTCGTGATGCAGGTCCGGGCACTAGTAGCCAACGTTGATCGAGCTTGGAGGAGACTGATCCGAAGACGGGGGTGAGCTCACGGCGTTTTGTACTATTTCAGTCTCCATCTGTATATATAGACTTGTCTTTTTCCTTTCGAGACAGTCCAGTCTATGTTGTCCACTTTTGGGACTTGTACTCATTTTGTTAGTAGCTCTGTACTAGTGACTTTCAGGTTTTGGGAGGGATCTTTATTTGTATATATGTTTTTGGTTTGCTTCCACCTGTTTATATTGTTATTTGCCTACTCTTGTTTAGTTTCTACCCTCAGACCCATTACTTGTTGTTCCGGGTTACGGGGTGGCTTACCTACTGGTAGGTTATAGTAGGTGCCATCATGACTTGAGAAATCGGGTCGTGACAATCACGAAAGTTAAGCTAGTGGATCCATTAAGCAAAAGTTAAAGTTAGCTTCCTATATCACGGCAAGGTATAGGATGGTCCTTGGGTAACGTGAGGTAAAACGTTGTATCACTACTTATGCATGTAGTGGTGGTTATCGGTTAGAGAACTCCCACAGTAGAAAGAGCTTGGTTCCTCGAGAAGTTCTGCTTAGTGTGGATGGGGGTATGGGACTTCATTCATGCATTGCACAAGTAGACTTCAAAAGGAAGCATGGTATTTTCATGATATTATAAATATGATTTTTACGTCATGTTTTAATAGTTTTACAAAGCTTTATATATTGCATGTGTCTTATTGCTTTCTATATTGAGTTCAGTTATTCTTGAGTTGAACAGAGCCAAGGTAAGTTCTATTCTACATCTTTTTTTCAAGCTTAAGTTGTTGTTTAGCAGTCCAGCTCGCATACTCGTACATTCCATGTACTGATGCCAGTTGGCCTGCATCTTTTGACGATGCAGACGCAGGTACCCAGGATCAGCATCCAGTACGCCGTTGATCCAGCTGAGCACTCCAGAGTCAGTGGTGAGCCTCCTTGCATTTCGAAGGACTCAATTATTTATGTTCTTAAGTTTTGTTTTATTGGGATGTTGCGGGGTCTGTCCCAACATCCATCTCAGTATTGTAGAGGCTTCATAGACAGTCAGTCAGTTAGTATTGAGTCTCTCATCTATGTATATATGTAAATATTCTATTTTGAGACTCGAGTTGCCGTTTTGGCCAGATTTTATCAGTTGGTTGTTTTATAACCTTTCATTGTATTGAGTTATGCTTTTGAGATAAGTTTCCGCTGAGTTAAGAAAGTCAGGCCAAGGGTTCGCTTAGGGTCAGCAATGGTCTCTGAGTGTCGGTCCCGCCCAAGGTGTAGGCTCGGGGCGTGACAAGTGGAGTGGGGCTTTTACTCTTAAGAAATTAGTAGTAATTTAGATATGAGTGGAGTTTCATTAGAAGAGGTTTAATTTGTTCGGAGCAGCGCAGAGACACTTAACACAGACATGGATATTACATATAATTATCATTTCTCAACTTCATATAGATTTGTTGGTCCTGATTTTGTCTCCAGTTTGATGGTTCCTGGTGCCAATTTGAGTCAAATTATTTAGCCAAAGGGGGGGGGGGGGGGGACCCTTCCTCAAGAACGTCGACTCTTTGGGATGTGTTTGAATGATCAATTTAAACATGGTTATGACAAATTTTTCAAAATTTCAGAATGTAACTGTTTTGGAGAAGTTCATTATCATGTCAAAGACAACAAAGTGCGAGAGTTGTTCAATGAACTGAGTCGTTCAAAATTTCAGAATGTAACTGTTTTGGAGAAGTTCATTATCATGTCAAAGACAAGAAAGTGCAAGAATCGTTCAAAATTTCAGGATACCGTAGGCATGCAGATACATGTAGTCATTTATCTCCCAACAAATTTCTTCTTATTATTAGCAGGTCGATATTTTTACCACTTGATCTCCTACCAGAGTTTGGCCTCTAACTTTGAGCAATACTCGACGCCATTTAAATGATGATTTAGATGTACCATTAAATTTCTTTCACTGTGACACCAAAACGATCAATGGATGATAACTATTATTGCCACAAACAAATTGAAAAATAATCAACACAAATCCACATATATATTAAAGCTGATCAGAATAACTATAACTTAATACAAGCACTGGGAAGAAATAATTACCAAAAAGCTAGGCTAAAAGTGGAAATTTTTAGTTGAAACATTTAGTCTTTCAATGATTTCTTAAATGGTGAATGGCTTAAATTTCAAAAAAAAAAGTGGGATATGATCAGTGTGCATTGGAAGAAATGATTACCAAAAACATAGGCTAAAAGTAGAAAGTTTTAGTAAAGTAGATTCAGTCTTTCAGAGAATTCTGAAGTATAGAAATTTACCTAATCATCTATTACTAACAACAACAAGTGGGGGTGTGGGAGGGTTATATGTATTTACACCAAAAAGTATTTTTCCTCTCCTGAACTTCTTGGATATCTGATGCATTCAAAGTAAATCATTGAGGAGTTACATTGACAAAATAAAATGGAGAAAAAGGTAAAGCTGAGATGGAATGTCTACTAGCCTTACAGTCCCATGAATCATGATCTTGCGGAACTGTAAGCATTAGTTCCTAATCTTGAATTGGATTCAAGTTGCTCTTTACCATATAGTTGCTCGTACTTTCTGAACAAAAGAACAAGAACTAGGTAAGAAAGAGACACACACAAAATCCATTTCTACTTGTCAGTTCAATGAGGGGGAGTATGTATAAGTTGGAGTGTGCAGTGTCACAAGATGCACTTGGCCTGGCATACTTACTTAGCGGAAGACTCTAAGCATTATTACAATTATCAAATGCACTTACTCAATTGTTTAATAAAATAACTTAGAATGTTTAAAAGTCAACATTCAACTTGGCCAAAATGGCAACTCAAGTCTCAACTTAACTGAAAAGGAAAGTAAAGACTTATGAACTAACATCAACTAACTTTGTCTATGAAGTCTCTAAACAACTGAGATAGACTTCGGGACAAGACCTACGACATCCTAATGAACTAAAATACTGAAAGCAATAAAAAGGATCCTCCGAAAAGCTAGGAGACTCACCAACTGGATCAACGATGCGTTGGATGCTGATGTTGGTTACCTGCGTCTGCATCATAAGACGATGCAGGCCAACTGACATCAGTACATTGAATGTACGAGTATGTGAGTTGGAATGCTAAACATAACTTAAGCTTGAAAAGAATCTAAAAGAAACACTTACCTTGGCTCTTCTCAACTCATGAATAACTTAACTCAAAATAAAGCAACGAAACACATGCAACATATGAAATTCTTTATAAAACAGTAAAAGCAACTTAGTTTGTTAAAGAAAATGCAATAACAAACTCAACTTTACTCATATAATAAAGGAAAATAATTTATGTGAGAGTTTCTCTAACCGACAACCACCACTATGAGCCTAAGTGGTGATACAACGTCTTTCCCACGCTGCCAAAATTGTCCTATACTTTGTCGTCATATAGAACGCTTAACTAAGTGGATCCACTAGTATATGCTAAAAGCATCTTATGGAGTCATCTAAAAAGTATGATCCTTTACACCCATGATGGCTACATGGTTTATAGGGGCTGTGAGTTATCTAAACTCTCCCCCATATCGGTGCTCAATACTACTCCCAAAATACTCAGCTCATATGTTTAAAAATATAACTTCTTTCTTTGGTTTGAGATAATTACTCAAAAACTTAGCCTAAAAGCTCTCTTGGAAATCTTAGTTTCCTTTCTTGCCCAAATATGAAAACATTTTAACTCTTTGGGAATACTTAGTTCCCGTATAATCTTTGAAAAATGAACTTTACTCTTACTCTTTACTGAAAACTAGCTCAAAGGCTCTTTTGGAAATCTCAGTTTCCTTTCTTGTTTAAATGTGAAAACATTTACTCTTTGGGAATACATAGTCCCGATATACTCTTTTGAAGAAATGCACTTCAAACTTTACTCTTTACTCAACTCAAAACTCAAGTCTTTAAATAAAGTTAAAACATTTGTAAAAGACTTTTGGAAAACTTTATGAACTTCTCTTAACTCGACTCTTGACTTCTCTTGACTTGACTCTTAACTTCTATTGACTTGACTCTTAACTTTCTTGACTTGACTCTTAACTTCTCTTGACTTTGACTCTTAACTTCTCTTGACAACTTTCTTGACTTGACCTCTTAACTTCTCTTGACTTGACTCTTAACTTTCCTTCAATTGAATTATGGATTCAAGGATTGTTATTTGTGATAGGAAAGATCTCATGATGTTTAGGAATGATTTTAGATAGCTAAACATGAGAAATGATCAAGAAATCACTGCATGGAAGCTAGTCCGCGACGTGGAGGTGTATTTAAATTTTGGTCGCGAAAATACTTTTTGAGGCAGAACGGTCCGTGACCGCTCCGCGATGCGAGGAAGAATTTTGCGAAACTGGGGGTAGGTTCACGATGCGGCCTGGAGCACCAGATTTACCCAACGTTTTTATTCTTCATTTTTCCAATTCCAAATCGCCTAAACTCGGTTCTTTTTATCAAATTCCCTTTAGATTCAAATACCCAGTATATAGACACAAGAATCTAAGTCAAACAACTCAAGAAACAACACTATAACCTCAAGGAACTCCTCAACCTCAACCTAACTCAAGAACGAAGGCCAATTCTCAAGAACACCATTCAAGATTAATCAACTTTCTACTTTCTAGAACAAACTTCGCTGAAATAAACATGCTTGGCACGTGGGTGAGTGAACCCAACGCTATAAAAGACTCACATACCTCTTTAGGGATCAACCCTTATCAAAATTCACAAGCTAAACCCTCAAGAACGACGAACTTTGCTCTTTCTCCTTTTTTCTCCTCTTGTGTTCTTTCTCCAAAAACCCTAGCGTAAATCTCCAATTGCCTAAACTGAACCAATTCAGTTTTGACCCTTAATTAATTCACCAAAAACGAATTAAAATAATAGGGTATGGAAAGACCAGAACACCCTTTAAACATCCGGATTGAACATTTCCTTTTTTGAAGAGCCCAACTTCCAAAGGGGATATCTCACTCATACGAACTCGGAATCGCGTAAACTTGGCGGCGTTGGAACGATTATTCCAAGAACTTTCCAACCATACCTGTAAGTACACCTAACTCATCCTGATCCAGGAGTTATGTCTGTTTGAAGTTGACCAAAAACTCAAACTTAACTTAACCAATTTTTCCAGATTTTTATTATTTCCAAAAATCACTCTTTCTAATTCTAGCTCTTTCTAGTTCTTTCAATTTGCGAGATGTTACAATATCTCCCCCTTGGGAACATTCATCCTCGAATAAGATTACTCTTAGTAGGCTAAGGGTGTAACATCTAACACCCAATTCAAACACCCTACAAGTAATGCAATTACAACATGCTAATCTTATAAATATAAGCCAAGAAAAGGATTAGTATCTTAATTTGGAACTTCTCCGGATTCAAAGAGATGCGGATATCTCTTCTTCATATCTTCCTCAGCTTCCCAAGTAGCTTCCTTAGCAAACCGGTTCCTCCATAGAACTTTGACTGATACAACTTCCTTAGTCCTCAACTTGCAAACTTGGAGATCTAGAATCTTCACTAAAATAGGTTATCCTTGATCCCAATATCTTCAGTTGGTATGATCAATAGAGGATCGCCCATGCACTTCTTCAACATGGAGATGTGAAAAAAAAATGGATGAACCGCTACTATCTCTTGTGGTAGCTCTAACTCATAAGCTACGTTGTCAATCCTCTTGGATATTTTGTAAGGCCAATATATTGGGGACTAAGCTTCCCCTTCTTACCAAATCTCATAACACCTTTCATAGGAGAAACTTTCAAGTATACCCAATCATCTACTTCGAACTCTAACTCCTTTCTCCTAACATCAGTGTAGAATTTATGACGACTCTGCGGTGTTTTCAACCTCTCTTGAATGACTTTCATTTTCTCCATCACTTGATGAACTAAATCTGGTCCTATCAACCCAGCTTCACCAACTTCAAACCATCCAATAAGAGATATGCATCTTCTCCCATAAAGAGCTTCATAAGGAGCCATTTGGATGCTAGCATGGTAACTATTGTTGTAAGCAACTCAATGAGAGGTAGGTGATCATCCCAATTACCCTTGAAATCAATCACACAATCCACCTTGATACCTCAAAACACTATCTCCCTCTTGCTCAAAATTCATCACTTTTCACTTATAAACACTTGCCATTAATTCAAGCAATAAAGGATCTTGGTCTTGCTTCTCTTTTACTTCTGACACTAATGAGGATTCAGCCCTATTCATCACCACTACTACTCCTTCTGTGGAATCCATTAATCGAACTCCTAATCGTGAAAGTCTATGCACATCTTTTGCTAACTCTTTCTTATCTTTCTCAAAATGGGCGGTACTACCCATAGACAACATGCTCAAGGCATCAGCAACAACATTAGCCTTACCGGGTGATAAGGAATACTCATGTCATAATCCTTCAATAATTCTAACCACCTTCTTTGTCTGAGATTAAGTTCTATCTGAGTAAACACATATTGCAGACTCTTGTGATCAGTGAACATATCCACATGAACACCATAAAGATAATGGTGCCATATTTTCAAAGCAAATAGGATAGCAACCAACTCTAAGTCATGGGTTGGGTAATTCTTCTCTTGAACTTTCAACTGTCTGGAGGCATAAGCTATAACTTTGTCATTCTGCATTAGTACACAACTCAAACCAACTCTAGACGCATCACAATATACAACAAAGTCTTGCGTAATTTCTGGTAAGGTCAACACTGAGGCAATAGTCAACCTCTTTTTCAATTGCTGAAAGCTTTTCTCACAAGCTTCAGACCATTGGAACTTCACTATTTTTCGAGTCAACTTGGTCAAAGAGGATGAAATAGATAAAAATCCCTTGACAAACCTTCTATAATATCCAGCCAACCCTAAGAAACTCTTAATATCAGTTGGAGATGTGGGTTTAGGCCAATTATTCACTGCCTCTAACTTTTGAGTATCAACTTTAACTCTCTCTCCAGACACAATGTGGCCTAAGAATGCCACAGACTCAAGACAAAACTCACACTTAGAGAACTTGTCATACAACTCTCTATCTTTTAAAGTCTGGAGAACTATTCTGCGATGACTAGCATGATCTTCCTCATTCCTCGAATAGATTAGTATGTCATCAATGAATACGATAACAAATATATCTAAATAAGGTTTGAAAACTTCTATTCATACGGTCCATGAACGTTGCAGGTGCATTGGTTAAACCAAACGACATGACCAAAAACTCATAGTGACCATAACAGGTCCTGAAGGCTGTCTTTGGAATATCACATTCCCTAACTCTTAACTGATGGTAACCTGATCTGAGGTCTATCTTAGAAAAATAAGTAGCACCCTGAAGCTGATCGAAAAGATCATCAATTCTCATAAAAGGATACTTATTTTTTATGGTAACCTTGTTCGACTGACGGTAATCTATACACATCCTAAGGAACCATCTTTCTTTCTAACAAATACGACTGGAACGCCCCAAGGTGAGACACTTGGTCAAATAAAGCCCTTATCAAGGAGATCTTTCAACTATTTTTTAAGATCTTTCAACTCCACTGGTGTCATTCTATATGGCAAAATAGAGATAGGACGAGTATCTGGGAGAATATCTATACCGAAGTCGATCTCACTCTTACGAGGGACTCTAGGAAGATCATCTGGGAAAACTTCTGGAAACTCTTTTACTACTGAAACTGACTGAATAAGAGGTATCTCAACGCTAGAGTCATCAATTCAGACTAAGTGATAAACACACCCCTTGGAAACTAACTTTCTCACCTTAAGATACGAAATAAAACGACCCTTAGGCACTGTTGAACTGCTCTTCAACTCTATAACTCATTCACTGGAAATTGGAACTTGAATACTCGAGTTCTAAAATCTATTAATGCATAACAGGCATGAAGCCAGTCCATACCTAGAATCACATCAAACTCTACCATGCCTAACTCAACTAAATCAGCCATGGTACTCTTGTGATTGACGAAAATGGAACAATCACGATAGACTCTTTCTGCTAGAATAGACTCAACATCAAGTGTAGAAACACTGAAGGCTCAAGAAGTTGCTCAGGAAGAACATCAAAATTGAAGACTTGGATCATACCAGCGACAACATCTGGCGAATCCTCTTGCTCTCGGCGACTAGCGATAGCATAAAGAAAGTTTCCTTCTCTGTCTTCCCTTGAAGTAGCTCATCCAGATGCAGCTCTATCTGGTGGAGCAACTGAAGAAGACTGGGCTCTATTTCCCCCATTACCATTACTTTGTCTGCTCTTCGGACACTCTCTCATAACATGACCGTTCTGGCCACACTTGAAGCAACTAATGGAGCCATCACGACACACCCATGAGTGGCTCCTACCACACTTAGCACATGCAGTAGTCTTAGTACCCCCTTGTGTCATACTACATTATGAATGCGCAGGTTTAGCTTTGAAGTTCTGAGGATTCTGACTACTGTACTCACATTTGTTTTTTGGTGCAGGTGCACTAGTAGATGATATTGGAGCAGGTCCTTTCTGCTTATGTTGGAAAGAAGACCGTTTCGCATAACTCTTTGTTGCCCAAATTCATTCCCTGATGTCTTAGCCCTCTTATTCGCAAACTCTTATCTATCCTTCAGTTGGTCCTTCTCAACTTGTTGCACATGGATTATCAGCCTTGCTATTCCCATGTCACATATTAGCATGGAAGCCTTACTTTCCTTATCTGACAGACAAGGCAACCCAACAATGAATAAACTCATCTTGCTCCTCATGTCGACAACATCTCTTTGCTTGTCTTAGCTCACGAGGAAAGAAACTCCTCATGAAGGCAATCTCGACCATAGGCCAACTCAAAATCGATAATGCGTAGGCATGAGTTAGAAAGAAATTTTTATAGAGATATAGTCTATTGCACGAAGTGAGTATGAAAGAAATGAAGGAATTCCTAAATGTTGCAGCCTCCTAATTATAGATGTGGTGCGCTTCACACCGATAACTAGGACTGTACAAACACGGCTTCATAGACTCCCTAGGACTCTTGAACTCTGATACCAAGTTTGTCAAGCCCCGAGCCTACACCCCGGACGTGGCTAGCACTTGAGAACCATTGTTGGCCCCAAGCAAACCCTTGGCCCGGCTTACTTACTCAGCAGAAGACTCTAAGCATTATTACATGATCAAATGCACTTACTCAATTGTTTAATAAAATAACTTAGAATGTTTAAAAGTCAACATTTAACTTGGCCAAAATGGCAACTCAAGTCTCAACTTAACTGAAAAGGGAAAGTAAAGACTTATGAACTAACATCAACTAACTCTGTCTATGAAGCCTCTAAACAATTGAGATGGACGTCGGGACATGACCCACAACATCCTAATGAACTGAAATACTAAAAGCAATAAAAATGATCCTCTGAAAAGCTAGGATCCTCATCAACTGACTTTGAGTGCTCAACTGGATCAACGATGCACTAGATGCTGATCTTGGTTACCTGTATCTGCATTATAAGACGATGCAGGCCAACTGACATCAGTACATTGAATGTACGATTATGCGAGTTGTAATGCTAAACATAACTTAAGCTTGAAAAGAATCTGAAAGAAACACTTACCTTGGCTCTTCTCAACTCATGAATAACTTAACTCAAAATAAAGAAATGAAACGCATGCCATATATGAAAAGCTTTATAAAACAGTAAAAGCAACTTAGTTCGTTAAAGAAAATGCCATAACAAACTCAATTTTACTCATATAATAAAGTAATATAGTTTCTGTAACATCCGGTAGGTTGAAATAACTATGAATAGGCATAAAAATCGGAAATAGTCATTTTTGGAATAAAATTCTAAATCTGGAAATTTGGTTTAGTGTGGGAAATCAGAGAGTTTTGGCCAACTTTGAGCAGTCATAACTCCTAGATAAGGATGCGTTAGGAGTAGTTCAAGTTATGATTGTGAATCTTGTGGAATGATCTTTCCAACGCCACTGAGTTTGCTCGATTCCGAGTTCGTATGAGCGAGTTATGCCCTTTGAAAGTTGGGCAGTTGGCAGGGAATCCGTCCGAAAATTTTAAGGGCATTTTGGTCTTTTCCCTAGCTATTTCTTTTGGGGTTATATTGTTGTGTTAGGCTGATTTTTGGATCATTTGGTCCCATTTTAAAGAGTGAGAGCTAGGGCTTGTGAGTGAAGAGGAGAAGAAGAGAAGAAAGGGGAGATCTAACAAGTTTCCGTCAAAGATCGTCGTGGATATCGTCGCGGGTGATCCCTACTAGGTATGTGAGTTCTTAGTGTTGGGTTTATCCTTTCCCCCACACACCAAACTTATTTGTTTTATTGAGAAAAGATTGGATATGTTGTTGAAGTTGTTGGGTTGTGTTGTTGGTGTTGTTGATTGTGTTGTTGAAGTTCCTTGTTGATTTGGCCATGTTTCCGGTTGTGTTTGGGTTCAAATCTATTGTATGTTGAGGGATTTATGATTCTAAATGTTTGGGGCTGGAAAACCTTGAAGTTTAGAAGGTTTAGAGTTGGTAAAAAGAAGGAGAAAAGTTGAAGTTGTCAGGGAAAATGGGTGGCGCGTCGCGCCTTGCAGAGCGCCCCAAGAAGTGTTCTGAACTTCACCCCTTGGGGCGCCGCGCCCTGCAGAGCACCTCAGCTGGCCTTCTGAGCTTCGAGGGCTGGCGCTCCGCGCCTTGCAGAGCGCCAAGGACGCCAAGTTCCCCCTTTCTTTTCACACTTTCTCATGCATGTTCCTTGATATTGTACCTATGTTTTATAGTTGTTTCCAACACTCTAAGGTACATTTAGACATCCCGAATTCATCCATAAACATGTGATCATATACCTTGAATCTAT
The DNA here is from genome assembly GCF_900185275.1 of Solanum verrucosum. Taxonomy (NCBI): domain Eukaryota; kingdom Viridiplantae; phylum Streptophyta; class Magnoliopsida; order Solanales; family Solanaceae; genus Solanum; species Solanum verrucosum. The sequence continues at coordinate 1,263,308 of NW_026020155.1, forward strand.
AGTTCAATTCAAGGCAAGTTAGGATCGAAGTTAAGGGAAGTTAGAGTCAAGTCAAGCAAAGTTAAGAAGTAAGTCCAAGCAAGTCTCTAAAGCTTTTCAAGAGTCGTTATTAAACATTTTACCTTTGTTTAAGGTTCAAGTTCAAGTCGAGTAAAGAGTATAGAGTTCAAGCCAAGTGAAGAGTCTCAAGTTTCAAGTTAAGTCAAGAACATAAAGTCGAGTCCATTTCTCGAAAGTTATTAGGGAACTATGTATTTCCCAAAGAAGTTTCTAAATGTTTTTTTTATTTGAGTAAGAAAGGAACATCAATTCCAAGAAAGCCTTTGGGCTAGTTTTTGAGCAATTATCTCAAACTAAAGAAAGATGTGTTTAAAACACTTATGAGCTAAAGTATATTTTTTGGGAGTAGTCTTGAGCACCGAGTTGGGGACACGAGTTCATATTAACTCAACTCTCCATAAGAACCATGCGGCCAACATGGGATTTTCTCGGGTCATACTTTTTAGATGATCACGAAAGTTAAGCTAGTGGATCCACTTAGTAAAGATAGATTCCTATATCACGGCCAGGTATCGGATGGTCCTTGGGCAACGTGAGGTAAAACGTTGTACCACCACTAGGGCTCATAGTGGTGGTTATCGGTTAAAGAATCTCCCACTAAGGTTATATTACTTTTATATAAGTAAAGTTGACTTTGTTATTGTTTTATCATTAACGAGCTAAGTTGTTTACACTATTTTGCAAGTTTTATATATTGCATATGTCTTATTGCTTTATATATTGAGTTCAGTTATTCATAAGTCGAACAAAGCCAAGGTAAGTGTTCTCTTGTACCCTTTCCAAGCTTAAGTTGCGGTGTAGCTTTCCATCTCGCATACTCGTACATTCAATGTACTGATGCCATTTGGCCTACATCTTATGACGATGCAGATATAGGTACCCCATATTAGCATCCTGCACGTCGTTGATCCAGCTGAGCACTCCAGAGTCAGTGGTGAGCCTCCTTGCATTCCGGAGGACTCAATTATTTTGTATTCTTAGTCTTGTTTTATTAGGGTGTTGCGGGGTCTGTCCCAACATCCATCTCAGTATTCTAGAGGCTTCATAGACAATCAGTCAATTAGTTACGAGTCTCTCATCGATGCACATATGTAAATATTCTATTTTGAGATTCGAGTTGCCTTTGTGGCCAGATTTTATAAGTTAAGTTGTTTTGTAACCTTGCATTTGCATTGAGTTTTACTGTTGAGTTAGGTTTCCGCTGAGTTAAGAAAGCCAGGCCAAGGTTCCTTGGGGCCAAAAAAGGACTCCGGGTGTCGGTTCCGCCCAGGGTGTAGGCTCGGGGCGTGACAGTTTCTATGGGAGTCTCTCTAACCGACAACTACCACTATGAGCCTAAGTGGTGATACATCGTCTTGCCCACGCTGCCAGAACTGTCCTATACTTTGTCGTCATATAAAATGCTTAACTAAGTGGATCCACTAGTCTATACTAAAAGCATCTTATGGAGTCATCTAAAAAGTATGATCATTTACTACCCATGATGGCTACATGGTTTATAGGGGCTGTGAGTTATCTAAACTCTCCCCCATATCGGTGCTCAATACTACTCCCAAAATACCCAACTCATATATTTAAAAACATAACTTCTTTCTTTGGTTTGAGATAATTACTCAAAATCTTAGCTTAAAAGCTCTCTTGGAAATCTCAATTTCCTTTCTTACTCAAATGTGAAAACATTTTAACTCTTTGAGAATACTTAGTTCCCGTATAATCTTTGAAGAATGAACTTTATTCTTACTCTTTACTGAAAACTAGCTCAAAGGCTCTTTCGGAAATCTCAGTTTCCTTTCTTGTTTAAATGTGAAAACATTTACTCTTTGGGAATACATAGTCCCGATATACTCTTTTGAAGAAATGCACTTCAAACTTTACTCTTTACTCAACTCAAACTCAAGTCTTAAAACATTTGTAAAAGACTATTGGAAAACTTTATGAACTTCTCTTAACTTGACTTTTGACTTCTCTTGACTTGACTCTTAACTTTCCTTCAATTGAATTATGGATTCAAGGATTGTTATTTGTGATAGGAAAGATCTCATGATGTTTAGGAATGATTTTAGATAGCTAAACATGAGAAATGATCAAGAAATCACTGCATGGAAGCTAGTCCGCGACGTGGAGGTGTATTTAAATTTTGGTCGCGAAAATACTTTTTGAGGCAGAACGGTCCGTGACCGCTCCGCGATGCGAGGAAGAATTTTGCAAAACTGGGGGGTAGGTCCGCGACGCGGCCTGGGGAACCAGATTTGCCCGACATTTTTCTTCTTCGTTTTTCCAACCCCAAATCACCTAAACTCGGTTCTTTTTATCAAATTCCCTTTAGATTCAAATACCCAGTATGTATACACAAGAATCTAAGTCAAACAACTCAAGAAACAACACTATAACCTCAAGGAACTCCTCAACCTCAACCTAACTCAAGAACGAAGACCAATTTTCAAGAACACCATTCAAGATTCATCAACTTTCAACTTTCTAGAATGAACTTCGTTGAAATAAACATACTTGGCACGTGGGTGAACAAACCCAATGCTATGAAAGACTCACATACCTCTTTAGGGATCAACACTTGTCAAAATCCATGAGCTAAACCTTCAAGAACGACGAACTTTGCTCTTTCTCCTTTTTTCTCCTCTTGCGTTCTTTCTCCAAAAACCCTAGCATAAATCTCCAATTGCTTAATCTGAACCAATTCAGTTTTGACCCTTAATTAATTCACCAAAAACGAATTAAAATAATAGGGTATGGAAAAGACCAAAACACCCTTTAAAAATCCGGATTGGACATTTCCTTTTCTGAATATCCCAACTTCCAAAGGGGATATCTCACTCATACGAACTCGGAATCGTACAAACTTGGCGGCGTTGAAAAGATTATTCCAAGAGCTTTCCAACCATACCTGGAAGTACACCTAACTCATCCTTATCTAGGATTTATGTCCGTTTGAAGTTGACCAAAAACTCAAACTTAACCAATTTTTCCAGATTTTTATTATTTCCAAAAATCACTCTTTCTAATTCTAGCTCTTTCTAGTTCTTTCAATTTGTGAGATGTTACACCTAATTTAGATATGAGTGGAGTTGCATAAGAAAATGTTTAATTTGTTCGGAGCAGAGACGCTTATCATTTTACAACTTCATATATATTTGTTGGTCCTGATTATATTCTGTCTCCAGTTTGATGGTTCCTGGTGCCAATTTGAGTCAAATTATTTGGCCAAATTAAAGGGGGGACCCTACCTCAAGAACGTCGACTCTTCTGGATGTGTTTGCAGGATCATTTTAAACATGATTATGACAATTTTTTCAAAATTTCAGAATGTAACTGTTTTGGAGAAGTTCATTATCATGTCAAAGACAAGAAAGTGCGAAAGTCGTTCAAAATTTCAGGATACCGTGGGCATGCAGATACATGTAGTCATTTATCTCCCAACAAATTTCTTCTTATTATTAGCAAGTCGATATTTTTACCACTTGATCTCCTACCAGAGTCTGGCCTCTAACTTTGAGCAATACTCGACGCCAATTAAATGATGATTTTGGTGTGCCATTAAATTTCTTTCACTGTGACACCAAAATGATCAATGGATGATAACTATTATTGCCACAAACAAATTGAAAAAGAATCAACACAAATCTACATATATATTAAAGCTGATCAGGCTAACTATAACTTAATAAATGCACTGGGAAGAAATAATTACCAAAACGCTAGGCTAAAAGTGGAAATTTTTAGTTGAAAGATTCAGTCTTTCAATGATTTCTTAAATGGTGAATGGCTTAAATTTCAAAAAAAAAAATGTGGGATATGATCAGTGTGCATTGGAAGAAATGATTACCAAAAACTTAGGCTAAAAGTAGAAAGTTTTATTAAAGTAGATTCAGTCTTTCAGAGAATTCTGAAGTATAGAAATTTACCTAATCATCTACTACTATTACAAACAACAAGTAGATTCAGTCTTTCAGAGAATTCTGAAGTATAGAACTAGGTAAGAAATAGACACACACACAAAATCCATTTCTACTTGTCAGTTCAATGAGGAGGAGTGTGCAGCGTCACAAGATCTAAAACTTTCCAAGTAAATCCAAGAATGTTCTGTATTATACTTTCTATTCACACCAAGTAAAAGCAAGGGGAAATGGAGAAATTTGAGGGAGAGAGCAGTGATAATGACAAATGGAAGAAATGAAAATGAATGAAGAGAAACGTAAGACTGTAACAATGTGGGCACTTAAAAGAGTAACATGCGGCATAATTAATGTGAAACTGAGCTCCTTTGGTCGTCCACAAGACCTAAAGTTGTAGACCAAATCAGTCAATTGTCAGATGCTCTTTTCCTTCACTCTCTTATACCGACTGATCAGACGCTTGTAACGGTTATCTGATCCCGTTGACATAAGAGAGAGAATGTGATAAATGACAAATGGAAGAAATGACAATGAATGAAGAGAGAAACAAAAGACTTTGACGATGTGGGCACTTAAAAGTGTAAAACGTGGTATAATTAATGTGAAACTCCAAGAGCTCCTTTGGTCGTCCACAAGACCTAAAGCTATAGACCAAATCAGTCAATTGCCAGATGCTCGTCCACAAGACCTAAAGTTGTAGTGCCTGAATCACTTTTCGTTTGGATCATTACTCATGAAATGGTTTTCTCATGTAAAGATTGCCATTTCTAAACAAAACCACAAACAACACTTCTAATTAGCATATGCCAGCAAAGTGAATACAGAAAATGTTTCATAAGAAACCAAGATACCATAACATTTGGTTACCACAAGGGTAATTCCAATAGTAATTAGTTAAACACTACATAGAGAAGACAAAGATTCCATGAGTAGTTTATCAAAAACTCAAAATATATAAGGCAACATTTCTAATATCTCGAGACAGGAAACTACTAGCAGTGAACTCATGCAAAGCTCACTCCTGGAAGTTAATCGCAGCATTGGTGGACGATCTTGGACAACCTAACAATTTGTCGGCCAATAGAGATAAATGTTGGGATAGACAGTTCATTGAACATGTCTCGCACCTTCTTCTCTTTGATATGATAATGACGAAATTCTCCAAAACCGGTGCATTCAATAACAGAAATTCTAAAAGTTTGGTAACCTTTTCAAAGCCCCTTTTGACATGATCTTTCCAGCACGCATCTGAGGAGATGAAAATCTTAACCTTCTTGAGGTTGTGAAACTCTACGCTTGAAACCCCACTCAGCAAATCCATATTATCTTCTCTTGGAAAAGAAGAGAGAACAATATATTTTGCTGAAGTAATTTTCTTTATTCACAATCCGATATATATACAGCTTGATACAAATCAATCTAGCCTAGCTTTAGGTAAGAAATCGTGATCCCCAATTAATGGGATTTGATATACTAATATGGAAACTGAATATACAAGAATATATGTACAAGATATGTATTTCTCAACACTCCCCCTCAAGTTGGAGAGTGAATATCATGAACTCCCAACTTGTTTCGCAATGTTACAAATTGATCTTTTCCCAAAGCCTTTGTAAAGATGTCTACTAATTGAAAGTGTGTAGGAACATATGAAGGACTTATCAGTTTTGCTTGCAACTTTTCTCGAACTATGTGACAGTCTAAATCAATATGTTTTGTTCGCTCATGAAAGACTGGATTCGCTGCAATATGTAAGGCAGCTTGATTGTCACAAAATAGTTTTGCAGGAGCCACATTTGAGATCCTTAAGTCTTGAAGTATATAGATTAACCATGTAAGTTCTAAACAAGTGTTCACCATAGCTCGATACTCCGCCTCTGCTGATGATCTAGAAACAACTAATTGTTTCTTTGATTTCCATGAGATAAGTGAATTTCCAAGAAAAATACAGTATCCTGTGACGGACCTTCTTGTGGCTCGACAACTACCCCAATCTGAATCACAAAAGGCCTTCAAAATAAGATTGTTTGTGGACGGAAATAACAAACCTTGACCAGGAGTACCCTTGATATACTTGAGAATTCGCACAGCAGCATCCCAATGAGGTTTTCTAGGCTCTTGCATAAATTGGCTAAGTGTCCGAACAGAATAGGCAATGTCAGGCCTTGTGACTGTGAGATAAATCAATCTACCAACTAGTCTTCTGTATTTTGTTGGATCATTCAGTACAATTCCATCTGTAGAAGTTAGCTTCAAATTTTGTTCCATTGGAAACTTTTCAGGCCTTGCTCCTAAGATTCCTGAATCTTGCAAAATGTCTATTGCATATTTTCTCTGAGACATAAAGATGCCCTTTTTTGAACGAGAAAACTCAATACCTAAAAAATACTTCAACTCTCCAAGATCTTTAATACGGAAGCGTTTGAGAAGAAACCTTTTGATGCGTTCAATTTCTTGAAGATCATTTCCTGTGAGAAGTATGTCGTCAACATAGATAAGTATTGCTGTGAATGATGAACCTTTCGCCTTGGTGAAAAGGGAATAATCAGCCTTTGATTGTTGAAAACCAACTTTACGGATAGCTTCTGAAAATGTGAGAAACCAATTTCTCGATGCTTGCTTAAGGCCATACAAAGATTTGTGAAGCCGGCATACAGTGTTCTCCCCCTGTCGGCGCAGACCTGGTGGAGGTTCCATGTACACCTCTTCATGTAGGGCTCCGTGAAGAAAAGCATTTTGGACATCCAATTGAGAAGCGAACCAATTTCTAGCAGAAAGAACTGTAAGTAGACAACGAAGTGTCGTGAGTTTTGCTGTTGGAGAAAAAGCTTCTTGATAGTCGATTCCCTCAATTTGAGTATATCCCTTTGCGACAAGACGAGCCTTATAACGCTCAATCGTTCCATCTGATTTGTATTTTATTTTATAAACCCATTTGCATCCAATGGGTTTCTGACCAACAGGGAGTGGAACTAAGCTCCAAGTCTTGTTATCTTTTAATGCTTCTAATTCAGCATTCATGGCTTGTCGCCAATGTGGATCAAGAACAGCCTGAGCATATGATGAAGGTTCTGTGTGACCTGTAATGTTAGCTAGGAAAATGCAATGTGCTGAAGATATGCGAGAGTAAGAAAGATAATGAGAAAGAGGATATCGAGTACCTGATGTTGGACTTGGCATAGCAGAAGATTGATTGGCTTGAGCTGGCAATATGTAGTCTTTATGCCATTCAGGAGTTTTTTTTTAGACGAGCAGATTGTCTTAAAAGAGGAGATGAAGGAACCACAACCTCCGAAGTGACTGGAACGGATTCAAGAGTTTCATCAGACGCCAGATTTTGAACGAGTTGGTTGGGATTGGCAAGATTATCATCTGTTATATTTTCAGATTGGGTGGGACTGCTGGAAATAATTTCAGATTGGGTAGGATTACTAGAAAAAATATCTGATTGAGTAGGATTGCTAAAGACGTCCTCTGTAATTCTAGGTTCATGAGATTCTACTCTCTGGATAGATTGTGGTTGAGGAGATGAGACATTTTTTATGACAGATGATGGAGAGGACCAATTGTCAAATATACTAGAAGAGGATTGAGGTGAGAATGAGGTCGAAGTTGGTGTAACTGAACTAAAAGGGAAGATCGTTTCAGAAAATTTGATATCACGACTTACAAAAAATTGTTTAGTTTCCAGATCATAAAGCTTATAACCTTTTTGACCAGTGGGATAACCAACAAAGATGGAGCGTTTGGCTCTAGAATCAAACTTTTGTTTATGTTTAACAACAGTAGCATAACACAAACAACCAAAAACTTTTAGGTGACTAAGGGATGGTGGTTTATGATATAGCAATTCATAAGGAGACTTAGAATGTAACAATGGAGTTGGTAATCGGTTAATAATATAGACAGCAGTCAAAACACATTCACCCCAAAAGGTGATTGGCAAGTGAGCTTGAAAACGTAAAGCTCGTGCAACATTTAAAATATGACGATGTTTGCGTTCAACTACCCCGTTTTGTTGTGGAGTGAAAACAAAAGTTCGTTGGTATTCAATTCCATGAGAGTGAAAAAATATTTTCATTGGTTCAAATTCTTTTCCATTGTCTGTCCTAATTATCTTAACTGAGGCATGAAATTGGTTTTTAGTAAATGATATAAAGGATTGCAAAATATGAGAAGTTTCAGACTTGTATTTCATAAGAAATAACCAAGTACATCTTGTAAAATCATCTACGATAGTAAGAAAGAAACGAGCCCCTGAATCAGTAGGTACTCGATGTGGACCCCAAACATCGCAATGTAATAAGTCAAATGGAGAACGAGTAGATATGTTACTCAACGGAAATGCAAGACGTGTCTGTTTAGCCAAAGGACAAACATCACAATTATTATCAAAGGAAACACTACGAGAAGGTAATAATGGAGCAATTAATCTAAGGCGAGAAGGTGATGGGTGTCCTAGACGCATGTGCCATAAATCTTTTGGTTGTGAAACTTGATGAGAAATGGGTGGTTTCTGTACTGATGACATGTAATAGAGACCAGCATGATGTTTACCCGAGCCAATCATTTTCCCCGTAGCCAAGTCCTGTAATACAAAAAAAGTGGGAAACATAAGGGCACAACAATTTAAGTCATTAGTGAGTTTGCTAACAGACATTAAATTTAATCGAAAAGAGGGAACATGTAAAACATTGTTTAAGGTAATATCTGAGTTAAAAGGTATTGTTCCAGTGGAATGAATTGATACAGGTGACCCATTGGGTAGATTGACAATGGGTATAGATGGAGATTTTGTTTGAGTAAAGAAAGTGGAATCGGAAGTAATGTGATCAGTTGCTCCGCTGTCCAAGATCCATGGCCTAGTGAATGCAGAATTAATTGAAACATTATGAAAAAGAGACAGACCTGCTGCATTTGCATAGGCATCGCTATTACCGGTAGAATTACTATTTTGCGTGAACAAACTTACTGCCTGAGCAATCTGTTGGAGTTGTTCTGCTGAAAATCCATGTGAACCATTGGAATCTTGCGAGTGAATCTCATTCTTAGATTGATGAGTGTCTATTACATTAGCAACATGAGAAGGATTACCCTGAGATCCGCGTTGTTGTCGATTATTTTGGCTTCCTGAGTTGTTGGGAGACCAAGTGCCATTTTTAAACTTACATCTATCCTCTGTATGACCTTTTCTATTGCAATGCTTGCAATGAAATTTCAGAGTGCGGCAATTCTCAATTGTGTGTCCTTCTCGATTGCAATGCTCACAATGCTTATCCTTGGATTTGTTGAAAAAACTATTGGAACGCCTTTGAACTGCAGCCGCAATAGAGAAACTTTCTGTTGATTCCGACGTCATTTGTCTCTGTGTTTCTTCTTGAATAACAAGTGAATATGCTTGGCGTACATTAGGTAGGGGAGACATCATAAGAATATTGGATCGAACAACATTATAGATATCATTAAGACCCATTAGAAATTGCATTACACGGTCTTCTTCAATTTGATCGGTGTGTGCTTTAATTTGATTGCAAGTGGGAAATGTTCGAAATGTATCTAACTCATCCCAAAGACCTTTGAGTTTTGTGAAATAGGAAGAAATGTTCATGTTACCTTGTGAGAGTGAAGCCAATGATTTTTGAATCTGATATATTGCTGGTGCATTCTTTTGAGAAAATTGATCTTTAAGATCTTGCCATACTTGGTGAGCCGTCTTGGCATGGATGACTCCTTTAGCTAGATCCGGTTCCACCGAGTGAGCAAGCCATGATAAAATCATACTATTGCATTGATTCCACAACGCATACTCTGTTGGCTTATCTATTTCTGATGGCGGTTCAATTGATCCATCAATAAACGATAGTTTGTTTTTGGCTGTGAGAGCATGTATCATTGATTTGCTCCAGGATGGATAATTGATCCCATTCAACTTGATTGGAACAAGCATGAGGCTGGGATGATCTGAATGTTGAAGAAAATATGGATTTGATGAATTCATATCGTTACTCTTATTGCTAGTGTTTGGACTTTTGGATTGATCAAGCTCTAATACCATCTTGGAAAAGAAGAGAGAACAATATATTTTGCTGAAGTAATTTTCTTTATTCACAATCCGATATATATACAGCTTGATACAAATCAATCTAGCCTAGCTTTAGGTAAGAAATCGTGATCCCCAATTAATGGGATTTGATCTACTAATATGGAAACTGAATATACAAGAATATATGTACAAGATATGTATTTCTCAACATTTGGCCAAATCAAGTAACTCAGAGCTGCAGCAGCAATTGTAGATCGGGAAATCATCTAACTGGAGACAAAAAAAAATAATCAGGACCAAATGCAGGTCAGATTAAATGTGACAAACACTTCAACGAAATGAAAAGACGTAAAAAGAAGAGATAAGTTCAAGGAAGTTTACCAGCGTATATTCCAATTCTATGCTGATTGTTTCCACATGTGGCGAGGCTCTCAAAAGACCAGCTACTCCGTACATATTAAACGTTGTCATATGCAACATCAGCGTTAAATATTTGCAATTCAATTCTGAAATGGGCGACCCTTTGAACTGCAATGTGCACATGACCTGGTGCAGTAATCCCAACGAAACTAGTAAATAATGGAGAAAACAATTACAACAAAAGGGAAGTACTTCACAACAGACAGATAGTACTTTGACAAATCTAATTGTCTAAACACAGCTCTAAGAAACATCAATATTGTAAGGACTTTCGAGTTAAAGACAAACCTGTGTGAACCAAGTTCCAATTGTTAGATCAGTTGCATAACATAACTTTTGAAAATTATCTTGGACGAGGGTATATACTACTTGATGATAGTCACGGCAGCAGTCTTCCACATAAGTACTTGGAATGCCTTTGATACAGGGAAAGCTGTAAATGAGCTTAGCATTAACTACAGAAGACACATCAATAAGCCTACACTTGAGATCTTCTCCTGATATTTCCAAATGCTGAATATACGGGGCAAGAATTTCTAAGTCATCTCCATTTCCACCCATCCGAACATAATCTTTCAACTTAAGTGTCTTCAATTTTAGGGAATTAATTTCCAGGCGATGGAAACCAGTATAGCTATATAATTCCATTGTTTCCAATGCAGGACAGCCAGACAATAATTTCACCATTTCATCATCGGTTAGCATCAAATGCCCCAACTTTATACTCTTTAGAGAGTTCCACGTTATGACCGCGTTATTAAAGCCACAATGTTTAACATCTAAAGTTATCAAGGATGAACATGTGCAGAGAGATTCAGGTAATGTGCACCCATTACTATACTGAGACCACAACACAACATTTTCCACTTCTCTTTCAACAGCAAAACTAAAACAACCACTGATTAGAATTTCATACTCAGGCCTGAAACTGCAGTCTGATAGACTCAAGTCAGTTAAGTCGAGTTTGAACTTTATAATTTTGGAAGAGAAGGAATGTGCTAATGCATTTTGAATAAAGGAGAAATCTTCTCTTTCCCGGTCAGTTGAACAAGTGAAATTAAAGCTATCAATTAAAGTTGGGAGACGCCGCCACGTTGGAGAAATTAGACAAGTTCTGAATGCATCCTTTGTTGGGAGAAGTGAGAGAATTTGAACGAGGAGTAGATCCGGCAACTTACTGATTCCTTGTGGTGCTTCTTCCTCTGTTACCTTTTGCTTCTTCAGATTTGTCATCTCCATCGGCAAAAGAGGGGAGATTGATCGATTGGTTTGTTTGTGTTTATCTCAGGCAATAAAATGCTTTGACAGATCAGTATTACCTACCACACATATATATACTATCTTAAAAGTCTAAGATTTTCAGAATTTAAATTTAAAAGTCAAAGATCTTTAGAATTTAAATTTAAAAGTCAAAGATCTTTAGAATTTAAATTTAAAAGTTAAATTACTTAAATGTCCCTCTTATAAAAACAGGTGCTGCTTCAGCAAAAGACGCATTTTTAGAAGAAGAGTTGCCAACCGTTTTTTGAAAAGTCGTAATCTTCTCGAGACAGAAGAGTTCATTGCTCAACATTGAAAGCATGAGTGGAGTGAGGATTTTACTTTTTAAAGAGATTAGTTAGTAATAGTTAATTCATGCATTGATTACTTGTGTTTCGGGTTGTCCTAATTTAGATATGAGAGGAGTTGCATACGAAAAAGTTTAATTTGTTCGGAGCAGAGCAGAGACACTTAACATAGACATGGATACTTTCAGATTTGCTGGTTCTGAAGTGTTTGTGTGCCAGGTGCTTCTACTTTGAAATCAATTTCCATTAGGCTAACCTGCAGTTGGTCCTGATAATATTATGTCTCCAATTTGTTCCTGGTGCCAATTTGAGTCAAATTATTTGGCACAAAGGGTACCCGACCTCGGGAATGTTAAGATTGTCGACTCTTCTTGGTGTGTTTGAAGGATCATTTCAAACATGGTTATGACAAACTTCTCAAAATTTCAGAGTGCAACTGTTTTGGAGAAGTTCATTATCATATCAAAGACAAGAAAGTGCGAGAGTTGTTCAATGAACTGTACCCTTGTCGTGTACCAAATGCTATGCTATTGATATTTTCTTGATTATCATCAAAGTCTTATGATTATATATATTGATGCCAAAAAACACTGAATTTCATAGAGTCATTATGACATTTAACATTATATTTCTTTTCAGGCAAAGTGAATTGAGAAAGAAGAATGCAATGGAAAAAACAGATGATCAACTGGTCTGTACAAACATTTCACAGCATTCCGTCAAATCTGAAAAGATATCGTATTTTATGATGTAGATGTTGTACATTTCTCCCTTTTGAGATAAAACTGCTCAGTATCCGAAGGATGATATTGATTAAATAGGCATTCCAAACAAACCTTGTACCTCTTCCTCGAATGCGGTTCATTTTTTCATCATATGCATCTAATATTTCATCTGATATACAATAACGATATGTTATACATCAAGATTTTAAACTGATTGTGAATCTGAAATCTGAAAGGTCTGGACTTTAAGTAAAATGATGAGCAAGTTGAAGCATGATGATTGGAACGTTGGAGTTATTTTTAAGATGCATTTTTCTGCATACTTTATAACTTTATTTCCTCTTTTGTTAGGAGACAAATATATTGTCATACAACTTGGATGGGTTTCATTAATTTTCAAGGTCTATGTAGTTAACTACGAAATTTTAATGGAATACTGATTGTTTTGAATATAGCTGAATATTTATGTGCTTGAATTCATTACTATTTTTGGATGTTAAAAGATAACATGTAATTACAGAATGTAAAATAAAAAGCAATTATAATGACCAAATTTGTTATAGCCATTGAAGGATTTTAACGACTTGAATGATAAATTTGGTTGCTAAAAAGGAATATAACATAGAATCCGATCATTACCTTTTAACGACCTGACTGAGAAAATGTAACAAACTAAACTTTGAATTGATTGATAAAGAAACTTATTAGTAGTAGATTGTGTTGGGATATATACTATTAACCACGTGTTTAGATATAGTATTTATTATAGAATAATTATTTATTTATTTTTATAGATCATATATTCGTTTATGGTGCTTGTTTACTTATATAGTAGATGATTTAGTGTATAGAGTTTAAGCTTATATACAGAGGATTAAATCATCGGTTCTTATAAGTATAAAGTTTTTTTTTGTTCACAATCTAAGATGAAAATTGGACATGTCATCGGGACGATTGTAGCACAAGATTATATGTAGTTTATCTTGATTATGGGAATGGTATAGGTTCAACTTCTTATGCTAGTGCATTTTGTATGTATTGAACGAGACCGAGTAGAGATAGTTGCTTTAGACTGACTGACAAAAGCATATTCTCTAAACTATTAAATGTACTTATATTCTTAATCCTGATATAACTATTATGATCTGTATATGTTAATCATCGTTTTGATTTATTAAACGGTGAGATTCTAAGATGGGTCAATATTCCTGGTAGATTGGATAATGATAATATATATTGGTGAAATAATAAGTTAGTTGATGGAATCCATGTCTCGGTATAGAGATTGATAATATGCCTTTTGAGAAGCTTAAAAGTTTTCATCGTGTCAAACCTTGCAAGTGGATTTAAGAATCCGACACATGAAATAAGTTAAGCAATGCTCTAAAGGAAATTGATCATTGAATTATGTTCGTCAGTAATTTAATTTATTGATTAGTATCTATAATCATAACATGGGGAATTTCGAAATATAAATAGAGGAGTGCAATTACGAATTTCTAGTGGAATGATTTGTAATTTATTATGGTAAGAATAATTCAAATTAATTATTTGGAATTATTTTCATAATAGGAAGCATCGGTAATTAATTATGTGGTCCCTACCGTGCCCATATTTATCTAGAACTCAGAATTTATTGTAAAGGGAAAAAGGAGAAGTATGTGTCTTTCTCTATTCTAAGGAAAGGGAGAAGTATGTATCTTTCTATGTTCTAAGGCAAGGGAGAAGTATATCACTTTTTCTATTCTAAGGAAAGGAAGAAGGACATGACTTTTTTCTTTTCTAAGGAAAGGGAGATGTACATGTCTTTCTATTCTAAGGAAAGACATGGTATTCCTTTTACTTGGACTAAGAAGAAATCTCTATAAATAGGGATTCTTCTAACCCTTGAAAAATAATTTTTTCCATAAAATACCTGTCCACCCAAGTATTGAGAGGGTTTGGAAGTGAACTTGGCATCACTGTAGAAGACCGTAGAACTGTGGTCTAGTTTGTGGACTAGCTTATGAATTTGCTTGAAGTCTCTAGCTTGTAGACTAGCTTGTGGATTCACTTGAAGGTATCGGCTCACGCTTCAAGAGGTAATTCTAAAATTAAATTCAGAAATTTTATATGCCCTAACATGATTGTACTTGTTCTAGTATAAGCAATGTGTTGTCTATTATTCATGTAAGTTGTATGATTTTAGTATGTTTCCGCTGTACATATAGTTTTTCCAACTGATTGTTCATCAATTCAGTAACTAGAGGAAAAATAGAAAATGGAGATTCCATAAAATAGTCAATATTATTTTGTTGGGAAAAGGGCCAAGAATATATATAAGTTAATTGGAAATGGCTAAAAAATAACATTTTCCATCTTTTGGTTTAAAAATATTCTTTACCATTGTTTTTTATTCAAAAATATCCTTCAACAGTTATTGCCTTCCTGCGCGTTGACTGCACGCCTGATACATTTTCTACGCGATAGCGCGTGTCTAAAGCCTCTTAATAGCCATCCAAAGACGTGATTCACTTTCCTAGTTCAAAAATTTGCTCTAGAAAGAAAAGCTCTCAAGTATTCAACTAATTTCTCTCAGGTTCATCCATCATTCAAGACAAGATTTGGCCATAGAATATTGATGATTTCTTCATATTAACACAAATTAATACCTTTTACCCCTGGAATCCGTAGGATTTCAAGAAAATTCACCTCTAAGGTTCAAGAAACGAATTATTGTCATGTTTTCCTCCAAAGATTCTCAAGAATTTGGAGCATATAAGGTATTTAAAACTATCATAGTGAGGGAACTAAATTCTTCCTCATGCCCTACATCTACAATTTCAATTAGTAAGGTCAAAGTTAGGATTCTTACCCCAAAGTCCTTATTTTGAATTCTTCTATTTCGAATATGCCCATTGATTGTTACATTATTGAAATCATTTTACTTATGTTGTTAGTGATCCTTGATTGATTTAGAGTTCATGTTATTCTACCACATGATACCTTTTAGCTAAAACTATTTAAAAACTTTATCATATTATATCTTATGCATTGTTTCAAGAGGTACTTCAAGAAAGTATTCTTGTTTTAAACTTCAAGTACATTATTTCAAGAAATAGTTCAAGAATGTATATTTATATAAATACACATTTTAAAGATTATGTTTTGAAAAAGTTTAGTAAGATTCATTATGAAAGTTGACGATTCTTCACACTACAATAATTACAAATATGATATATATAGCTATGAAATTATTAGCTACGACATCAAATTCGTCACCAATTGTTCATATTTAGTGACAAAATTTACTTTTTGTGCTTAAATATATGAGACACATACTTTTAGCGACGAAACATAAAAGTTCGTAGCAAACTTTTGTCCACTAAAGTTTTTCACCAAAAAATTAATTGGCACCATTTGTTAAGTAGTGTTAGTCACAACTTTAAAGTTATCAGTGACACATTATTTCGTCACTAATAATGTATCTAATTCATGACAAATTATTTTTTGTCTTAAAATTTATTAATTTTTGGACACAAAAAAATTTCAACTTAAAAAATATGTTGTTACAATATCGACAAATTAGAGTTCGTAGTTAATAATGTAAGTTTTAGCTATAAAAATTTAGATATAATTATGACATTTATTTTCGTCACTAATAGTATAAATAATTTGTGACAAAAATTTTATTGTCTCTAATCAATTTGTGATTTAGTGACAACCAAAATATTGTCACGAAATATGTAAGGTGTTAAAGAGCGATGACTTAAAATTTGTAGTGAATAATCAACTATTTGCTACGAAAAAATTCATAACTAAATACAATTTTTTTTGCTCCAATTATTCATAATTAAAAGTGACAACTTACAAAAAGAATAATGCAACTGCTTCATAAGAAATAGACAGAGTCCATTTGGTAATTGGCGAGGGAAAATATTAAAACCAACGAATTCGGTCGATTTTGTAAAAATGAAAAAGTTCAATTCATCAATTTTCTTAAATTACACAATTATAAAATGCATCATTTGAAAAAATACAATCCAGGTTATAAGTATCGTGAGTGGGGTACAGGTCTACCACTAGATCACTAATATTTGTTGATTTCACACTTCTGTTTTTTATTTGATACATTTTCATCGATAAAGACAATAGAAAAATAATTTCTCAACTCTTGGTGCTAATTTTTGTGCGTGTCTATTGATTTGTGATTGGTAAACTGCATAGACTAAGTCGATCTATTTGCTTCTATCTAAAAATATGTACATATTTAATAGTAATTCCACATACGTACATAGACCAACTATACATACATAACATCGACTTACAAAATTAGACTTTGCAAAGGTGCGAAATATTTCATGAATTTCTATTAAATTTTTCCATCTGTGTGAAAGTCGAAATAAACTAAAAAATGAGGCAACAAATGAAAGAAATGAACCAACTAGGATTGCAAATATATTATGATGAAGTACTATAGTTATGGGAATTGATTTTTTTTCAAAACAATTGATTTACTGATCGAATTAAACCGATTATTAAATTTTTTTAATAAAATCGATAGTTTAATTTTATATAAATTTATCACTGTACTAAATAATTTTTAAAATTTATAAAAATAAATAAAATGACAGAATTGTACTAAATATATTTAAAGATATTTTTAAAAATATACAATTTAATTAAAATATAATCTACATTTGAATGAATTGTGGGTGGTAAATTTCATGCATTTGTGTATGAGTATAAATAATCATATAATATATAATATCTACACAAGTTAAATTTGGAAGAAGTGAATGAAGTTAAAAATAAAATAAAAATGAGAGACATGAGAGAGTTGATCGGATGGTAAGCACTCCTAACTTTCATCCTTAAGGTCGTGAGTTCGAGTCCCCAAGAAAGCATAATGTGGGAGCTCCTAGGGAGGGGTTAAATTAAATTGAGATGACAGACAATAGGAAAATTACCTTTTTTATAATAATAAATTTGTCCCTAATAAATACATTTAAGAACAAAATATTTTTTTGTATATAAAATATAGTCATTAGTGACGAAATTAGATTTTGTTCAACTACGAAATACATATAACTTTAGAGACAACTGATGTTGTCACTGATTGAAGTAAAATAATTAGAGACGATATAATTTTGTCGGTAATAATAGCCTTTTTTGTGACAAAGCATACTATTAACTAAAAAGAAAAATATTTTTTACGACAAATAAGTTTGTCACAAATGTTTAAGCATTTGGAGACGATTTTTCTTTTTGTAGTTAATATAATATTTTTGGAGACGAAGAATTAAATCGTTTTAGTATACTTTTAGCGACACACATTTAGTGACGACTGATTGACAAATTACTTTTCGTCTCACAAGATTTTTAGTGATGAAATATGATTTATAAATGACAAAATTATTTGTCCCTAATAATCGAATTTATTGTAGTGTCATTACAGATAGATATATGATTTTCAAAAAAAATTGTTCTTTATCATGAGAACTCAGAATATCCGTGTGTTTCAGATATTTGTGAGCATAATTTCACCAGTTGTATAGTCTTACAAATTTGAGCAATGACTCGCCATATGTTTCCAGTTACAAATTTCATGATATGATATGAGCATATAGAAGTATATTATTTTAGGAGGATTATTTAGCACTGAGAGGATGTGGATTTAGAAAAGTCAAATTTCCTAACTACGTGCCACAATAGGATTTGAGTATGCTGCTTTGACGGTCAACTCATTTTAGCCAATAGTGGCTCAAATTTAGACAGACAGATTCTAAACCAATTGGTATGACAGTCATCCCCAACTGGATTTGTAAGTTGGTGTATCAAGAGCTCACATGATGTATGTCGGTTGTCCGTAACTCTCCACATAAAGATTATGTATATACATTATAGTTTGAACTGGTATGATTATCTATGTAGTATATGTTTTATTCGAAAATATAAATAAAAGAAAAATGACTAAGTTTTCAAAAAATCGATTAAACTTATGATCTAAGAGAAATCAAATTTTCAAAAGAACAGAGTCACCACATAATTTTTTAGTAAAAATCAAGAAAAAACTTAAGGTTTTCAAAAGATTTAAACAGATAAAATCAATTGAAAATAAAAGGGTTCGAAGTTCAATGTACATTCCGAGAAGGTGTTAGGCTCTCGAAATGCCCGCTAACTCGCGGTTGACTGGCGATTTGACCAAAAATGATTTTGACTAACTTTGAAATTTTAACTAAGTAAAAGAATTCATCATGACTTTGACTAATTTTGAAATTTTAACTAAGTAAAAGAACTCATTTATTTTAACTAATTTTTGAAATTTTAACTAAGTAAACAACTCATTTATTTTAACTTATTTATTTATTACTATTATTATTTTTATCATTTTTATTTATCTTAAGGGGGAATGAATTAAATGGAAATTTTCTAAAGGGGAATAGTTCATAAAATGTCAACAAGACAAATATTAAAATAAAAACTAAGTAATAAAATATATATACTTTAATTCGAAAAATAAAATGAAATGACCATTCTTGGGAAATTTAATTAAATTAAATCATAAGATAATCAAAACGTTAGTCAAATATAACAAAATAAATAAGAGCATGGAGAGGAATATCAAATTTGGGCCTTTGGCCCAAATCTTGGACTTGCTGAAATTCCCTTGGGCTTTTGGCCCCCATTTTCCTTAAAGAAATCTGTGTATACGCATCACATATACCATTGTATACGAGCCGCATCCAACATCCGAAACCTGTATTTCCCCTTCAAATTTCATATTTTTTGCACTCCTCGACTCGTATTTCCATGTTTTGCCCCCTGTATACTGTATTTCCAGCTGTATACCAATGTATACAACAGTCATATCAACGTATACAGGCTATTTTCAGCCTTATTTTAGCTTTTCAGGACAGTATTTTGACTCCAATTTTCCAACAATGACTAGGGCCGACTCAGGAAAAACTCAATGATATGCAAGGGATGAGTCCAAGCGGACTCTGATTGACGTCGCATGTATCAAAAAAAATAAAAGCAAAAAGAAAAAGAATTAGAATTGGATAGAGTCTGGAATCTCAGCATATTATTTAAATCACCAGCAAGGGAACTAAGTAGTAATTCATGTAAATAATTGCTAAATAGACCTCCAATTTTATATATATAAAAAAAAGCAAGATCACCTCAAATTTACAAAAAGAGAAATAAACATGGGCAACTAAAGTAAGTGTTACTGCATGGTATTTTTTTTAAAACAAATAAGACACAACTTTATGTACATGGTAAGTGTTTGACAAGTAAATGATATAAAAAGAAATTATTAACTATCACTACAAACGGATAAATTATAAGACACAACATGCTTCTGATTACAGTAACTACACAGAGAACTAAAAGTGACAAACTTTTATGACCGACTAATCAATATTTAGATATGATAAACTCAACCATGAGATCATCTCACGGTAAATAAATCATGCTTCGAGATACCGATATCTATTTAAAGGTTCTAAATTATTGAATTAAAGGAAGAGGGAATTATCTCATATTATCAAAATTAAGACAAGATTTTGAATAACAAGACGACTATTGGAGCATTTACCGCATAGAATAAAAATCAAAATAGGCATAGGCCGAACTTCAAACAAGTCATGAAACTGGAATGAATAAAACAGAGGAGTCCCAAATCTAAACTAGACGCAGAAAATCACTGTATGGGGGAGGGGGGAACGCATAGCTTCAAAAATGTTGGAAAAAGAAGAAGCAACTTTCACATTTGTATTAAAGCAAACAATCAACTAGTTCGCAAATCCCCATGAAATAGAAAGGCTTCAACCAGATTACATGTTCGGAACATTAAATCAAAACCGAGTCGATTCGAAATAGTTGTTATCAATACTAAACAGATCAAATGTTATTCCACCTACATCAAAACTAAGCGACTAAACTCGAGCAAGAAGAGAGTTGGGTAAGAATTTAAGACAAGATAGACAAGCAAGAAGAATTAAACCTCGGCTAGACATGAAAAGAAACACTAAACGACTCATGAGTTTAAGCAAAATGGTTCGCTACAAGGCACATATAATGAGCAAGAACAAGTTGAGACGATAGCAATACTAACGAATATATGAAATCGACCCATCAAAGGAATGCTAAAGAAAACTGAGCATAAATTCGGACTACAATTAAAGCACACAGATCAGTGACAGAACTCGGATGAAGACTGGGAAGGAGTTTACCTTCTTCGGAGCAGCGAACGGGACGGGACGAGCTAGGAGACAGCAGCGAGTTCCACACCGACTTTATACTCGGATAACAGGCTCAGCGGCTCAAATCAACTCCCCAAAGATCCCTCTCCGGACTTAGAAATAGTAAAAAAAAATTCGTATTTCCGATTTCTTTAAGTAAAATCGATTGTTCCAAACAAGAGGTCCCAACTTTTCTCTCAAACCCCTGTCTTCTGCCCAATTTTTTTTTAACTCAAAAATCTCCCCCCATACACTAAAACAGAGGGTAGTATTTATAGAGGGGTTTTAGGGTTCCAATCCTTTTAGGGGGGAAAACGGATAGAATTCCGGATAGAGAAAGCCCAATTCAAAATTCAAACACTCAAAAACCTTTCACCAATTCGGACAAACACCATTTTCTCTGAAATTTCAACACATTCCGAAAGAGGAAATGGGATATGGACGCCTTAGATTGATTCCAACATCCTTGGCGAGCTACGTGGCGTGATCCCGCAACTGCAAGGACGGTTCTTGGCTGGAAATGGCACTGGAACAGTACTGAGTTGCTGCTGCTTTGTCGCGTTGAACTGCTGGGTTTTCTCTTATTGAACAGAAAAATGGAGCTGGGTCGGGTTAAGGAATGGGCTGGGAATTGAAGTGGAAAAATAAATGGGCTGAATGGAGGGTGAGTTGGGTCGGTGGGGCATTAATGGGGCTGAGTTATAGGAATTGAAAATAGGGAAATTTTTCAAAAGAGCAATATTTTAGCTTTATTGATATATAATTTGGTCTAGTATAGGACTCTTTCCATAAATAAAATACTGAAATTTGAATACATATTATTTTATAAAAATATTGTCATTCTGCCATTTTAAATAAATATTTTAAAGTGTTGTTATTTTGACTAATTATGTTAGGTACTATGACTTAATTACTAATTTTCCCTTGAAAATAAGAGAATTGGGCTGCTGAAAAATGAGAAAAGGGCCCAAAACTTTAAACGAGTTAAGGATAAAATTTGATTGATTAGAATTTGAATTTAACCTTTAGCCATATGAATTTAAATTATAGGCAATTAGAGATTTAAAAGGTAGTCAAACTTAGTTAATTCGACTAGTAATTAAATAAGATGAATTAATATAATTAATTTACGAGCTTCTTAATCTTAACAAAAATAAAAATAATTAACTTACTTATGAAATAATTAATTCGAATATATAAACTAAAATCAAATGAGCTAATTAACAAAGCACTTAAAAAGTAAACTCTTTTTGAAATGATTTTTTTTTTTGAATGTTCGTAAAATGTAATAATTATATACAAAATTATATATTAAAAAAAATTATATATATATATATATATATTGTTTAAAAATTATAAAAATGACTAAAATTGCTTCAAAAAATAGAATAATATATATATTGAATTTTTGTAAAACTAATTATTTCAAATCATTGAAAATTAAGAAGCTCGAAAGTTAATTCTTATCGGGGAGGGTCAAAATTAGGTGTCAACAGTATAATCTCTCAAATTTATAGTTTTAGACATGCATGTATTTAGTTCAAGTTATACAAATGGTTTGACTTTATCATCAGATGATTAAAATATTTTTAAGCATCTTGCATTTATGTTTGTCTTTTCTAAATCTTACATATTCAGATATCACGTTTGAGTTAATCAGTTTTAGAAAATCTCTAAGCTTTCAGTTGATAATCTTAGTTTATATTATTGAGTTGGCTGTTTAGTCTATCTTCAGAGCTACTCATTTAGTCCAGTATGTTCAGTTATTTCATTTCGTTATTTTATATATCATACATTTCGTGTATTATCGTCATTTGACATTGCATCTTTAAATGATACAGATTTAGGTATTCGGGATCGACAACAGACGTAGCACTAGAATCACTTTCATCCATTTTTGGTGAGACCTCCCGACTTTTGGAGGACTCCAGTTTATTTATGTTGTTAGTACAATATTCGGTGTGCTTAGGGTCTTGTCATGGTAACCTTTCTTCAATATGTTAGAGACTTCATAGATGAGTCAATTGAATTACGATCATAGTTGTTTTATAAGCATATGTCTACTATAACAGATTTCAGTCTTTTATGTATAAAGTGTTGGGTTTGTTTTTTAAGTTATTGTATTAAATGATCATCTTTTAAAAGATTTTGCATAGTCTGTATTAGGCCTCATTTGTTTGCACTTAATGGAAATCTGAATGGTTCAGACCTAAGCCCATTAAGTGCATTTGTTTTTTTTTAAAATAATCTCTTAATAGGTTTGAATACATTTGGCCAATCAAATTTATGAAAGAGTCTTAATACCATTCAGACTTAAAAATTCACGCTCTTATTTTTTTCTCTCAAACTCACACTTTTATTTTATTTTATTTTTCCTCAGAGCAATTTCGTTCTTCCTCATCGCTTTCAACTATCAATCAATCAAGCTAATATATATTTTTCTCTTGAATCAATAGATTATCAAATTCTGTTTGGATATTCTCGAATCCAATTCCCCATCTTTATTCTGTATTTTTTCTTGAATCAGTAAATTATCAAGTTCCATTTGGGTATTCTCGAATTCAATTCTCCATCTTTATTTTGTATTTTTCTCTTAAATTAGTAAATTATCAAAATCGGTATTCTTGAATCCAATTATCCACATTTATTTCGTATTTTTAATGCTAGTTTTCAATTATGAAATTAGAGTTAAAGAGACCAACAAGATGTCAACTTAAGCGTAACAATTATTTTGTATTTTTAGTGCTAATTTTCAATTGTGAAATTAGAGTTTAAAGAGACCAACAAGATGTCAACTTAAGCCTTACAAAGGGAAAGTAAAGCTTCCGTTTGGATATTCTCGAATTTAATTCTCCATCTTTATTTTGTATTTTTAATGCTACTTTTCAATTCTGAAATTAGTGTTTAAAGAGATTAACAAGATTTCAACTTAAGTCTAACAAAGGAAAAACTAACTTAAGCTTAACAAAGGGAAAATTTAAGCCTAACAAAGAGAAAATAAAGCGTCGAAATTTCTCTGAAAAAATAAAGAGAAAGAAGAGCATTGAGAGTAGATATTTTACCATTAAGAGTTATCTTTAAGCTACAAATTTTGAAAACGACTGAAATTTTTGCATATACCTGAGTTATCTTGTGTATTAATTACACTCTGCGGATATAACTCTAAAAATGACTGAAATTTTTGGCTATATATGAGTTATCTTGTGTATTAATTACACCCTGACTGAAATTTTTGGATATACATGAGTTATCTTGCATATTAATTGCACTATGAAATTTTGGAATATACATGAGTGATCTTGTTTATTAATTACACTATGTGGATATGCTCTTTCTTGTGAGAACTGAGATGTTATGATCTTTCTTGCGAAGAGCTGAGATAGTTTGCTACTATGGTAGTCTAGAATTTGTACTTTTCATTATGCAGTTACAAAATTCCTACTCTTTTCAAATATATTACACAGTTAATTATATTTTTATTTAAATTATATACTTATGATATTTAAAAATAAATAAATTATGCATATTCAGGTATTGAAAAACAAACAACCGGTCATAATCATTTAGTGTTCAAATGTAGAGACAACATCTTAATAATTCAGAAATGCGTTCAGATTTAGACGTCTTAATCTTAATGAAAACAAACAAGGTCTTACAGTATGTCAAGATTCACTCGGACAAGCAATGATTTCGAGTGTCAGTCACATTTAGGATGTAGACTCGGATCGTGACAATAAATACCTCTTTAATTTTGTATAATATTGTATGTTAGGTGTAGAGGCGTACAAAATCGAACCAAACTGCAAATCGAGTCAAACTGGAAAAAAAAAACCGACTAGTGGTTGGTTTGACTTGGTTTGGTATTGAAAAAAAAACTCAACTATATTTGGGTTGGTTTGGTTTTAACTAAAAAAAAACAACCCGAGACCAAACCAATCCAACATTATATATATAATTTTAAAATTTTATTTTATACATAAAAATATTTACTTTGATATAATTTTTAAATATTTCTATAATTTTTCATAGTTTTTATCTTTTAATATATTATTTCAAGTTTGAAACTTAGAATTTTGAATGGTTCAATAAAAATCATAGTCCACAGATGTTGGTAATTATAATAAAGCTTAAATTTAAAATCAAATTAATACTAATGCAAAAAGAAAATCAATTCAACACTAAGAATGACAATAATATTGAATATTTGTTCTTTGGTTTTACATTGGTTTAGACAATTCAAACACATAATCTAATTTTAATTTCCTTTAATGTCTAGTCATGTAACTAATACTTATTAAACTTATTTTAGCATGATTTAGTACTTTTAAATTAGGAAAAATACATTAAAAAAAAAAACCTAAACTTGGCATGAAAACTTACTTTAGTACTTAAACTACACGGGTGTTTATATACCCCCCTTATCTTTTATGTGAATTATTTTCAACCCTCCGAACACCAGCCCAGTTGAAGGCTGGGCATTGTTACACACGCGCGTTTTCATTGGTCCATGTCGCTAAGGGTTTAAAAACTATCTTACCCGTTTTATATTTTATATGACCCACCCGTTCCCAAAATACAACCCGACCCATTTCTAAACAAATATCCTAAATCTCTAAGCCCGATTCTCATTCTCTCAAATCTACAAGACCTAATCTGAAGATATTTTTTTCGTTAGTATGAAGGATTTGCTGAGTTTAGGGATTTGCGTGAAGATTCAAAGTTACCAGCTTAGTAATCTTCGTTTAGATGATTGTAGCATTTGACCGAGTTTAGGATTTTCGTAAAGCTTAGTTTTTTTTATCTTTTCAGTTTAACGATGGATGTGTACGTTACCTTAAGGTTTCACCATGGTGGAAAACTACAACAAAAACCTCGTATTAAGTATGAAGGAGGTATTGTCACTGATTGTTTTGATGTAGATGTTGATAAATTGTCCTATTTTGAATTTATTGATATAGTTAAAGAAATTGGCTATAATTGTTCTGCTTGTGTTGTTTATATTAAACCACCTAGATGTCGACATGTTGTTGAAGTTAAAAATGATAGGGATATTATCGGTATTGTACCTCAGTTTAAAAAATGGAGATATTATTGAACTTTATGTGACTCATTTAGTTGAAGAAGTTGTTGTGCCCCCCCCCCCCCCCTTCCCCCCAAAATTGGATATCTAAATGATATGGGTGGGGAATTTAATGCTACTTTTGATAAGGAATCTAGTCAAACTTTTGAGGGTAGTGAAGGTTTAGGGTTTGAAGAGGCTGCACAACCTGAAGAACTTATTGTGGGTGAAGATTTGGGTAAAGAGTTGGGTGAAGTGTTGGATAGGACTTCTGCTAGTGATGGAGAGGACTTGGGTAGGGCTTCTGCTGGTGTTGGAGAGGACTTGGGTAGGGCTTTTGTTAGTGTTGGAGAAGACTTGGGTGATACTTCTTCTACTGCTGCATCTGATATTCTAGAAGTTGGATTGGGAAAGTGAAACAGAAGCAAGTGATGATTCAGACTATGTAGATTTGTCTAATGAAGAAGAAGATGAGTATGGTAGTGATGTTCATGAGGAGGTTATAAATCTTAGGAAAGAAAAAGGCCTGCTAAAAAAAAAGGACCCTAGATCTGAAGGAGTTGATTTGGGATATGATGAATATTTATCCAAGAAACAAACTATTTTTTAGGGTAAGATAGCTGGAGTACTTTGATTCAGATGAAGTTGTTAGTTTTGAAATAGATACTGATGAAGATGTTAATGAGGAAGATGAGGTTGAACAACCTACAAGAAGACAAAGAAAAGCAAGAAGAGCAAAAAGAAATAAAAAGAAAGTTGTATTTGATCCTACCTGTTAGTTAATAGTTTGGGAGACTGGTCTTGTTTTTGAAAGTGTTAAGCAGTTTAGAGAAGTTATTACTAGATATGCAGTTCAAGAACATGTTGAATTAGATAAATATGTTAATGATGCAACTAGGGTGAGGGTAAAGTGTACAGCTGATTGTCCATGGTTGTTGTTTGGAAGTATTGATTCAAGAACAGTAGATTTTGTGGTGAAGAATTATAATCCATTACATAAATGCAATGGCACAACCAAAAATAAATTGGTGAATTCAAAGTACTTTTCAGAAAGGTACAAGAACATAATTATTTCGGAGCCTAGAATCAGAGTTTTTCAATTTCAAAGTTTAGTGAAGAAAGAGTTGAATGTGCATGTAGGGAGGACTGTAACAAGGAAAGCTAGAAACATTGTGTTGAAACAAATTATGGGTGATCATGTGGAGGAGTTTAAGAAAATTTTAAATTATAGAGATGAGCTCTTAAAGACGAATCCAGGCAGCACATGTGTGATGAGACTTACTGAAGAAACTTTTGAAGGTGGCAGAAAAATGTTTCAATCATTTTACATATGCTTTGATGCTTTAAAGAAGACATTCAAAGCCGGAGCTAAAAGATGCATAGGATTTGATGGTTGCTTCTTGAAAGGTGTTTCTAGAGGTCAATTACTTGTGGTTGTTTGTAAGGATGGGAACAACGGAATGCTACCACTAGCATGGGCAGTTGTTGAGGTTGAAAACACATTAGCTTGGAAATGTTTATCAAGCTTGTAAGACATGATCTTGAGCTAGGAAATGGAATAGAATTGACAACCATTACTGATATGCAGAAGGTATTTTATTTTTATTCATTTATTCATTTATTTTCTTTTTCATTTATTCATTAAGTTAGATCTCATGTTATTCTAAATGTTGTTAAAGGGTCTTGACAAAGCTATTCAAGGTCTTCTGCCAAATGCAGAATAAAGAATGTGTGCAAGACATGTTCTAGCCAACTGGTCTAAGAATTAGAAAGGCATTAAAAGAAGAAATTGTTTTTGGAGATGTGCCAAATCTACATATGAACAATAATTGACAAGAAATTTGGATCACATGGAGAAATTAGGCACTGGAATATGTGATGACTTATTGTGGTACAATATAGAGAGGTGATCTAAATTATACTTTAAGTCTTTTAGTTGTTGTGATAGTGTTGACAACAACATGGCTGAAAGCTTTAATTCATGAATTTTGGGGCCAAGACACAAAACTATCATCACAATGCTTGAATAAATAAGGATCAAAGTGATGAGAAGAATAGGACAATTGAGGGAGTTCTGTGATACTTGAATAACAGACATATCTCCAATGGCCCTAAAGGTATTGACAGAGAACACAACAAAGTCAATGAAGTGTAACCTTGAATGGAATGGTGAATATGGTTTTGAGGTTAAAGACAGTTGGGATAACACATTTGTTGTGAATCTAGGCAATCAAACATGTACTTGTGGATCTTGGATGCTAAGAGGTATACCTTGTTGCCATGTTATAGCTGCACTTCATTTTAGAAAATTGGAGCCCATTAACTATGTTGCACATTGGTATAGCAATGAGACTTATCTCAAAGTCTATAGTCACTACATTCAACCAGTTACTAACATGAAAATGTGGCCACAGTCGACCAATCCTTCTTTTATACCACATGTTATAAAAACACTACCAGGAAGGCTTAGAAAGTGTAGGAGAAAGGAGCAGAATGAAAACAAAATAGGAAAATTGTCCAAGAGAGGTGTTGAGATGACTTGCAGTCTTTGTCATGCAAAGGGTCATAATAAGAGGGGTTGTCATTTGAATAATCAAGCTAATGCAGGTAGAGGAAGAGGAAAAGGGAGAAGAAGAGAGACTAGTTCAATAAGGTCAAGTGTTGGTTCTTCTACAGCACCAACTGAATCACAATCAAGCACAAAGAGAGGAAGAGGTCGACCAAGAGGTTCTACAAAACAGGTAATGTTTATAGTAATTCATTTAGTTGTTAATTTATATCTTAATCAGTCTAATATTTTTGTTGATCAACTTATGTTATAGGCTAGTGCTACTGGAAATGGAAGAGAAACTGCAACTGGTAATGGAACAGGTATTGGTGTTGCTGCTGATGGTTCTGGTGCCACTGGAAGGGGAAGAGGAACTAGAATTGATTTAGCTGGAAGGGGAAGAGGAACTGCAACTGGTGTAGCTGGAAGGGGAAGAGGAACTGGTGTAGCTGCTACTGCTACTGATGTTCTTAGTGCTACTGGAAGAGGGAAGAGGACAAGAATAGTTGGAATGAGGATACTACATACATAGAGTGATTTTACAATCCACAATGTAAGTTGTCTTAATTATTTATACACTTTTCAATTTTAACTTATGAAGCATCTAAGACAACATATTTTTGTGAATCTAGCCTGGAATGCCTATGAACTCTTCAATAGTGACTGGAAATCTTGGGCATCATAAAAAAAGATCAGGCTTAAAATGGAAAGGAAAGGTTGTTGTAACTCAACAAGGTCTTCAAGAGATGAGAGAAAACAAAAGAATGAGAACAAGGTCCAATGTTGCTGAAGTTTGATATGGAGACTACTTTAATTTGATATTTTAGTTGTTTTTGAAACAATTATGCAGATGTGACTGCATTAGTTTGATCTGTTTGTTTTTGAAACAATTATGTTGTAGTTGCGACTGCATTAGTTTGATCTATATTTGTTTTTGAAACAATTATGTAGTTGTGACTGCATTAGTTTGATCTATGTTTGTTTTTGAAACAATTATGCAGTTGTGACTGCATTAGTTTGATCTATGTTTGTTTTTGAAACAACTATGAAGTTGTGACTGCATTAGTTTGATATTTTAGTTGTCTCTTTTTGAAACAATTATGCAGCCAGTTTTGCATTACTTTTATGTGTACAATTATGCAATTGTGACTGTAATTTAGTGAATGCAGATGTAAATAAAACACAAATGAAATACACAAACCAGCAAATTACATTAAGAGAATAAGAACACACAGTTCATTACAAAAGAGTCTTGCACCTAATTGATTACAACATAAACAGTGCTACAGTACATCAACATTGATCTCACTACATCAAGAGCTTAAGGCAACTTCATTGAACCTTGCTTCATATATATCACCCAGAACCAATAGCTTATAACTATAACCACAACACAACAACAAGCTACAACAAAAAAAGCACATTCTGTCATGTTCTTCTTCATTTATTCTGCATTACTTTCATCTTCTCAACCTCTTCTTGCAACATTTTCAATTTCATACCTAGACAATCATTATCTTGTTTGAAATCTCCCGGCTTGTCAACTTCTTCAGTAACCTCAACCAATTCAAATGCAGTGGCTGAGGTTTGAGAGGATTCTACTATATTCTCAAGCTTACTCAATTTCTGTATTAGTATAGGAATCACAAATTTCGACCTCAGATCAATATTTTCTTTATCCTTCCAACACCAAAAGTTGCAAGATCTATGACCCTTCAATAATGAAAAAGGATGAAGGAATTAGTGGTTAATCAAATTCCTAATCGGCTAAAAAAAATTTAAACAAAAATGATCTTCACCCCCAGTGGCGGACCCAGGATTTTTGCTCAGGGGGTTCGAAGTATAAAGAAGAAGTTCAGGTGGTAATGCAAGTGCGCGGTGAGCGTAGTAGCCCCTCGGCATGCTCTTTGTACAAGAACCATAGATATTTCATTGGTTCATAAAAGTAAAGACTATGCTAATCAAAGATATCGAGAACAAAGTTGCATTGATAAGAATTTTAGTGGATCGACTGTATTACATAAGTTAATTCCTAAAACACATGAAAATTAAATGATGAAAAAGGGAGCGAGACGGGGAAGAAAAATATTTACCTTATCATGCTAAATTTAACTCACTTTATCATACCGTATTAAACATTTCTTTTTACTTTTATCATGCTCCATCGAGCATTCTTAAAATTTCTTGTGCTTTTTATACTTTTATTTTGTAATGTTTTACTTTATATTTCACTTTTTAAAAATTTTAAATTAATATCCATTCAATCAAATATTACTATGAAAATCGTCAAGATTCTCTAAAAGTGTGTAAGAATAGAGTTACTAATATTATAATGCATATTATTAATATAAATAAATATCATCGTCAATTTTTTTAGTTCATATAGTTCAATTTACTAGGTTAGTCATAATTTGTAAAAAAATAAATAAATAACGAATAAATCAAATAAGTTTAGTTTTCATCCCACTAAAATAGAATTAAAAATATAAAAGAAAATTTCATGAATTCTATTAAATTAATATTTTTAAAAGGACGTTGACGATATTTAAGTTTCTTCATTCAATTACATCTAATTTACATTTTTTTTAAAATAAACTATATTTCTATCTCAATTTCAAGTTAAATATAATTCATCATTTTTTTTAAAAAGTTATTCAAACATATATGAAAAAAAACTAAATGAATAATAGATATAAAAAGAATAAAATATAAAAATAAAAAGAATGTGTCTAATAAATTTAAATAAAAATAAATTAAAAAGAAGAAATGGAATAAAAGGAAAAAATAATGAAAAAGAAGAAGAAGGTCTAAGCCCAAAAGTTCCATTTTTCAAAGCTAATATTAAAAAAGGGAAAAAATGTTGCCATTGGGACTTGAACCCATGACATAGGGGCACTACATGAACCACTTATCCATTGAGCCAAGTCTGTCCTTTGTTCTTAGAGGGTTCATTTTAATATATATACACATAAAATCAGAATTTGACATTATATATACAGTGTAATTTTTTGACGAGGGGGTTCGGGTGAACCCCCTGGGCTCTACCTAGGTCCGCCCCTGTTCACCCCATAATAAGGACATGACCAATATTTTCTTTCGGGGTTATTTGAAGTCCAAGATGTTTTCAAACGCACCACAAGTCCATGATTACAATAAACTTTTTTTCTTCGTAGTATAATCATATTCTTCCATACAAAGATTTGTCAAATTAATTGATCGCATTGTGTGCTACAATTTTTTGCAAGAAGTAACGAGAATCTGGAAAAAACAGAAAATAAGAAAAAGGGAGGAAAGAAAATCAAAATAATAGATGAAGAAGAATAGGTTTGAATCTTACATTTTGAAGAACAATTATTCCTTCAAAGATTCAACTTTTAGGTTTGAAGAGCTAAGATTTGAGAAAAATCAAGAAAAAATAATGAATTAGGTCACCATTTTTTGGATGATTGGGTTGGTGAAAGAGAAGAGGTATTTAGGGTTCTTAAAAGGTGAAGATTGTTCTTCAAATGGGTAATGGGTCGGATATTACCGTTGGAGGGGAAATTTTAATTTTAAAAAAAATGTTAAAAGATGACTAATGCTCCGTTCTAATAAAATCAATAGAAAAAATAAGAGAAAAAACAATGAATGTAGGTAAAAAAAAGTTTCAATACAAGGTAAAAAAAAATGTGTATCAACTTAATTTAAATACAAGATAAAGAAATAAGAATATTTTTTTAAAAAATTAAAAATTTGTTTTTTACAAAAAAAAAAAAAATCATTATTTTTTATTTTTTTAAAAAAATAATTTAAAAAAATATTTACATACGTGATTGGTGAGTGTGTACAAACACAACCAACTTAGGTGGTTGAAAGTGCCACATCAGCACATAAGGTGCACAAAAATACAAAAAAAAAAATGAGTTTAGGAGGGTAATAGGACCTTAGTTAAGTTTAGGTGTGTCTCTGGAATTTCGATCATAATCTAGGGATACTTATACCTTATCCCTATTTATTTGTATCGTTTAATTTGTTTTTGGTTTTTCTATTTCCCTTCTTGGATGAGAAAGTCAAATAAATAATGATCATAATGGAGACACATCTTCAAAAGGATTCCATTTAGTTCATGATATATACCTATTTAAAATTATGTGTTTTATTTTTCTTTTTAATAGTTAAAATAACCACAATGTGAACATCTCACTGGACATGTTTAAGATTACAAGATTCAAAAGTCTTCCCAATTACATTCTTAAACTTCACATTAAGATACATACTCCCTCTCATGACTTTAGCTTGTCATGTATTCTAAAAATAAAATTTTATTTTTACTTGTGACTTTTAACATATCAAGAAAAGATAATAATAATTATTTTTCTGTTTTACCCTCGACATTAATTACTTATTCCCCAAATCATTTTTCAAGACCTAAAACAATACATCAATCCGTAAAATACTCATCATATGCATATTACTTCATTGTTTCTTAAGAAGCATGCATGCATAATTCAAAGTAGACAAGTAAGCGTGTATCGAGGAAGTATTAATAAGGTGAGGATGGAGCATTTCTAATGGAGTCAATATGATCACATGAAAATTCTTTAATTTCATTTACAACAATAGATATAGTTTCATGGTTCCACATGGAAAGATGCATGCATGAAGCCAAATATGAAGAGGGAGCCCCCTTATCAGAAAGATATATAGATGCATTGCAGCAGCCTGGCATGGTAATGGCAAATGCAGCAGAGACATCATATCAAAGTTACCTTTTATGAAGCAATATAATATATCTACTGGTCCAACTTCCCAACCCCATGCACATATGTCCCTTTTATTACAATTTCTACCACTTATTTACTTTTTTTTAGACCCATAACTTGTCCATATATATTTCTTCAAACTTATCTTCCTCATTCTTCCGATTTAATCCATTCAATATTCTTTTGGAAATATATATATTCCTTTTATATCTGCTTAAGTTGTCCTGCATCAATTGTGGGATTTGGACTTGGCCCATTTTATACGTGGTTTTGGACAATTATCGTCTCATGAGTTATTAGTATATATAGGGCTGAGTTAAATCCAAAGTCAAATTTTCTTATATACATATATACCCGAGTTAAACTGCTTCTTGATTTACCATATATAATTGGGCGTCCCATTATGTTGTTCACGCTCCAATTGAAAAACATTGTGTGTGGGGATGTTAAATTTTCTCACATGCATTAATTATAGGATGTGGATTTGGTTTCCTTATATGGTCTGATCAGGAAAATATTCACCTTCTCAAGCTGGTTTTTAGAGTTGAGTTAGGATTCAAAGTATGTTTCTTATCAATTATACGATACATATGCTGATGAGAGATGATAATTACTTGATGGAATAGTTGAAGTTTGCACAAGGTGACTCAAACAGCACGTACCATTATTAAAAGAAAAATAAAACTAGGAACAAGGACATATTAATTATACGTGGGTGAGTAGTGGCTTCACCGCCACAAGGCTAAGATATGCTTAAAATTATAAGAATTGTAACAAATTGGTCCCTCACAAATGAAAGAGATAATACTATAAGACCACTAGATATCAGATTGATACTTAATTGGACTATTCCTTGCTTTGTTTTCAGCGTTTGTATATACTATATAGTGTGTTCAATGCATGAACCTCCATGCAGTTTATCCTTGGCTTTATTATGTCAATTATTTAACATGGTGACAAAATAAATCTGTTTTTATTGACTTGAACGTGTTCATTCATTTTGACTACTTTCCGTATTACTGGGAAAAAGAGAGTTATTTTCATGAAAAAACACTTTCCTTCGTGAAAGAAGAAACACAATCCAACATAGTGTTTATAGATGCTCTTGGGACACATATTGCTTAATTTTTCTTGAGTAATTAAATTCCACTAATTAATTATTTTTAAGAGAAATCAACCACAACAACCAATTTCTAAGATATTTAAGCTAACAACCAAATCATGACTAAATGCATTATTTCTTGAAGGATTTTGAATTGAACCGTACGTACTCTAAAAGGACCAAGGCCGGACAAGACCAATTATATACATATAATATTTAATTAATGATTAATAATTCATATAATAATTATTTAAAAAAAAAAAAACTAGAATCTTGAAAAATACAACAAGATTGTTGGATGGGTGTCAGGTCTAACATGAACCTCATCAGTTTTGTCTCTATGAGAGACTAATTTGATATATATAAATATATTAATTGCTTCGATAATATAATCCTACTTACACATTATAATTAATTTTCATTTGTCTCCCTCATGTACAACACTACAGCTAGCTAATTAATCGAATATTTTGGTAATGCCAATCGTTTTATATATTAATGCAACGCACGGTGTAACCGGAAAATAAAATAAGAGTTACTCCTAAATACTCTATGATATTAAAGAATTTTTATGCTATCAGATCTCCTAAATGATAGTAATTACTCGATTAATTATCGGTATGAGAAGATTTAGACTTCCCTTGATAGTCCCTAACCTTAGGATTAGGAAGAAATAAAGCCTCATGAATTGGTCTTTGATATAATGATATATATATTGCTGATAATTTGTAAATTTTATGGAGGTAATCGTGGTTAAGGTAAAATCTAAAAAGACCTCATATCTCGTATCTCATATATCTCTTAGAAGTTATAACAGTCGGACTCCCTCGTCTCTTTCAACGAGGTTAGGCTTCGTATTCCTATATCGTATATGTATTTTGCTACGTTCTATTAATCTACAAGGTAGGGGTCTAGCCTAACCCTCTACCAAGAAGGGTTATATTGTTTATGTGTTTATGAAAGTTAAATGCTTTAATTAATTAATACTTTCTCCGTTCATCTTTACTTGTCCACTATATTTGTCCAGTTTATAAAATCAATGAATAATTTACAATGTTGTGTTTATTTTACCCTTGTTATTAAATATTATTCATGTTTAGATGACTTATATTTAATACTAAGGGTCTGTTTGGAAAGTCACCTGGTAATTGGAATTGGTGTAATTACTAGGCTAGTAATTACCAGCCTAGTAATTGCACTGACCTGTTTGGTTGCCACAGTGTAATTACAGTGTAATTACACATGTCTTGTTTGGATGTCACAGTGTAATTACACATATTCTGTTTGGATGAACAATTACAATCATAAAATTATAATAAATTTTTAAAATAAAAATTAATTAATTAAAATTTATACTAGACAAATAAGAAACTTTATAAATGACATTAAATTAAATATTTAAGATATATATTCTTTTTTGAAAATATATTAATTAATAAACATATTTTCTGTAACTAATATTATGAAAAAATAATTGATTTATATTTTTTCAAATTAATATATTTCAATTGAATTGATTGTAACAACTAAAAGTATGAAGTTTCTACGAACATCGTGAAATGCATGTTTGATAAAAAGAATAATATATAAATAAAATGTCATAAATTATTAAATGTTTGACAAAAATATAATTTATCAACTCTAATTAAAAAATGACGTGCAATGTAGATTCAATATTTCTAAAACAAATGAAACTAAAAATATAACATAAGTTATCAAAATAAAAATTTTAACATAATACTCTTATAACAAATTTCAACATAGCAATAAATATGATTTAGTTTTAGTTTTTCTTAATAAAAGAAAACGTAACTCTATAACTTACTTAACAATAAATTCTATTTTAATTACTATTGTTGGACAGATGGAGTAGTAAAAAAAATGCCTATTTTATCTAGTTTTGCCTTCATATTAGGACATTGCTACATTGATTGGACAATTGGACCCTTATGTAACTCTTTGCCCATAACTACTTCCCATCTTTTATGCTATATATATAGCTAAAAATACATATCCATTATCCAGGGCACTCAAGAGTCACAATCAAATTTCCAAGGCAAAAAAAGTATAGTAAGAAAAATGGCCTGCTGGTCAGCTGAAAATGCTACCAAAGCCTATCTTAGAGCAATTAAAATGGTTAGTATTACTTTGCTTACATCTTTTCTACCTTCAATTTCCAATTTATAATGTTGTACATTTTCTAATCTTATATTAAATTTGTAATTTTTTCAGGGAAAAAGTGCAAAGGAGCCAGAGATGGCAGAGTTCATTTCAGCACTAGCAGCAGGCAACAATGCACAACTTATGGTTGTTGCATGTGCCGGTGCAGCTGACCCGGCCACCGTGTTAGCTCTGGTGGTTGCAGCCCACCAGACAGGTGGCCGAGTCATCTGTATCATTGGATCACCTGACAAGCTGATCCAATCAATTGAATCTCTAGGGCACAACTCAAGATATGTTGAGTTTGTCACTGGAGATGTCAACACATTACTAATGAGTGACTATAGAGAAGCGGATTTTGTACTCATTGACTGTAACCTCAACAACTGCGAAGGCATCCTTCAAAGAGCGCGAATGATGGGAGAAAATGTGAGTGTTTTGGGATACAACGCGCTTTGTATGGATTCGTGGAGGTGCCAGAGCTTCAATGCTCATTTGCTTCCTATAGGAGAAGGATTGTTAGTGACTAGCAATAAAACGGCGAAAAAAGGGGGAAATTTGGGAGTTTCAGGGAAGAAAAGTAAATGGATTGTGAAAGTAGATAAATGCACAGGGGAAGAACATGTTTTTAGAATCAGGGGAAAACAAGTTGAAGCCTAAGTGTCACAGAATCCGAGTTTTGCTAAGGCTCCGTGCGGCGCTTGGTGGCGGGACGTGACATAAGCTCTCTGTTTTGTAAACTTTATTTAATAGATTGATTAGTAGTATTGATTAATTAGGGAAAAAAGGATTTTTCCACCATGATTTTGAACTGTATATAGCTGCAATATTGATTAATTAAGCCTATTGATTAGTAATTTAGTATATACTGTCATTTTGCATAATGCAATTCTCCATTCAATATTTCTGTTGCCATAATTTGAGATGTAGCATATGGTAATTAACATTCTCTACAAGGTACCGTACTTCATTATAACCGTGCGAATTACTCAATGTTCACGTCAAATTAATGAATATGTTTTATATATGATTACATAATTATGGTAAATTTATATGATTTTGTGTAAACATTGGGTAAGTCTTTTCCCTCAATACGTGTATGGATTTTAGATGGCATAATACATAAAGGAACATGTCCTTTAACTTGGCTTCATTTTACATTCATGCCCTCCAACTTTGGACGTGCACAAGTAGACACTTAAACTTATATAAAATTGAACAAATAGACACACATGTCCTACGTGGCATCCTATATGGAAATTTGTGTCCTACATGTATTATGTCACATGTGACTCATGTGTCTACTTATTCAACTTTATGCAAGTTTAAGTATCTACGTGTGCACGCACACCCATAGCTGGAGGGCATGAATGTGAAATGAGATCAAGTTAAATGATCATATTTATGTATTATGTCATTTCAGATTGAATCAGCCAGCTTTCAACAACTGCGTACACGTTCTACTTATTTTTTTCTTAATCAAAGGGGTTACAAGTCTAATTTGGTGGGCAAATACCAAATCAATAATCTAAATTCTAAAGTATGAAGTATATCAATAATGTTGACTGAATTTATTTGAGCTAATTATAAAGAGGATCGTGAAAAGATGCTTATGATCTGCATCTCATCCACATGAATAACAGCGCTACACACACGTGTGCTTGTGGCAACATAATAGCTAGTCTCTACTTAAATTTGTTGGTTATGGTTACTAAAAATAATTGATAATAATATAATCAAGATAGAAAATAATTTTTTCTCACTTTTATCATTTCTCTAATAAAATGTGGAAAGAGATTAAAATAGTGAATGGAAGAGTTAAATTGAGATCAAAGGATAAACTAGGGTAGTTTAGTCAACTCAGCATTTTAGCAAATGTTTTCTTAACGAGTATGCAAAAGGTAAACATGACAACTAATTAAAATGGATCGGAGGGAGTAGGTAGTATCTATTCCACACGGGTAATTGAAACAACATATAAGCTATAGGGAAAATACATAAAAAAACCCTGAACTTAGCACGAAAACTTACGTTAGTACTTAAACTTTACGGGTAATTATTTACCCCCTTATCTTATTTCGCGTGAATTTAATACCATCCTAACGGATGACGTGGCAAAAAAAGAAAAGATTTTTTTTGAAAGCTCGTTAAGTTATTTTTTTTAAAAAGTAATGGTCCCACTTTATATATAATGAAAAAAAAAGAAATCCACCCACCCCATTCTTCTTCTTCTTCAAACCACCCACCCCGCTTTCTCAAAACCCCACCTACCCCCTCTACCCGCTTGTCTTTTCTTCCTCAAACTCCCCACCACCCTATCCCCACCCCACCCCATCCTCTTTCTCCTTCTTCAAACTCTACATTCAAAGTATATTTTCTCGTTAAACACATAAACAAAAAGAATCACATTCAAGACCCACATAATTTTTTTACTCTTTACTTTGGAGATTTGATCTTTCTTAAAAAGTTATGAATTTTTTGTAAAAGAAAAACTTTGGCATAAAAGAAGATGAGGTTTTGTTAACCGATCTATAATGTTAATGGTTGGCAATGGCGATTGAAGCAATGGGTAGAGAAAGTTTTTTTTTAAAAAAAAAAAAATCACTACAAATAAATGTGTTTTTTCTTGAATTAGTTAAGAATTAGACCTTGATTAGTATATAAAAATAAAAAAAATGAAGAACACCGACAATCGACATGGCAGTAAATGACGTTGAGTATTGAGAAAAAATCACTGCTAATGATTTCAAGATTTCTTAAACTAATTAAGAACTAAAGATTAACTAGTATTTAAATATTCTGAAATGGAAAGAAAGAAATGAATTTAAAAAATCAAAAATCAAATTTTAGAGAATTTCCAATGTGGCTATGATGTGGCGCTTATGTGGTTCTAATGTGTCAATGACGTGGCGCGTGTGTAATACACTTGTCAACTTGAGACTGGTATTATATTTTTAGGGTGATATTAATTCACTTCAAATATGTTAAGGGGGATAAATAATTACCCGTAAAGTTTAAGTACTAAAGTAAGTTTTCATGCCAAGTTCAGGGGGGTTTTTATGTATTTTCCCTAAGCTATATGAATATTTTTTATTGATGTGAGGTATTTTGGGAAACCAATATGGGTTTGGCCCAAGGTGAATAGTATTACATCATGTTAAGAGTATTTTTAGGTTGATTTAGTCAAATAATGGATATCAAAGCTAATGATTCAACGAGATGAGTATGATATGAAGAAGCAATTGCCAATTGGGTATTGCTCGGTTTACTACCTTTAATATGTCAAGGATATATAGCTTAGAGACACACACGCACAAGAAGAAGTTATGGGCTTTGATGGACATAAATAGTCAATCATGTGGATGACACTTAATGAATCTTGTAAATATACGAGTGGATCATAATATATAATGCTCCACAAAGTACTTAGTTCGAGGAGAGACCCATAGATCGATAGGGGCAAACCTATCCTATTAGAAGGAGATGAATGGACATTCGTTAACTATGGAAAAAACCATATCTACTGGATTAGGGAATCTGGTCGTCATGCCCCTTAGGCCTTGAGCGCGAGTGTGAGATCGGAGTTCGAGTCTCAACTACACCCGTTCATATTTTTTATGGTGTTTGATTAATTCTTTTCTTTAATTGGTGTACTAAAGATAGTGGTGCTCCCGTCACACTCATATTCTGGGTCGGCCTCTGCCCCATAGATTGTGGTGATGGACCACATAGAACTTAGTGTTGGGTTTTAAAAGGTGTGAATGGAAAATGAAAAGTTGCGACTTTTATGAAGAGTTGTAACTTTGATGAAAAGTTTTGACTTTTATGAAGAGTTGTAACTTTTATGAAAAGTTGCGACTTTTATGAAAAGTTGTGACTTTTATGAAAGGTGGTGACCTTTCCGAAAGATTGTGACTTTTCCAAAGGTTTGTGACCTTTCCGGTAAGGCACAATAAGAACCTTTTCACACTACCCTTTGTTTTCTATAAATTGAGGGATTTCCTCTCATTTTAAAAGGGAACCAATTTCTGGACTTCTTCTTCTACTAATAAATCTAGTATTCTAAGTATACTTTACTGCCATTGAGTGGCTCACTGACACCAGCATTTTGGGTATCAATACACTGGTGATTGAGATCATTCTATCCTGGGAGGACATTGTTAAAGAATGACAAAAGTCCCACATCGGTGGTTAATGAGATGGGTGGACTCTTTATAAGGCTTGGGCAATCCTCCTCCCTTTGAACTAGCTTTTGGGGTGTGAGTTAGGCTTAAGACCTAATTTAACATGGTATCAGAGCAGGGCTTGTCTCACCCAATGTTGGGGCCCCCAAAATCAAAATTGCCCACGCACCAGATGCTAAGCACTGGGCGTGAGGTGGGGTGTTAAAGAATGACAAAAGTCCCACATCGGTGGTTAATGAGATGGGTGGACTCTTTATAAGGCTTGGGCAATCCTCCTCCCTTTGAGCTAGCTTTTGGGGTGTGAGTTAGGCCTAAGACCTAATTTAACAGACATATTCCAAATCAAAACTCGGATACTAGAGGGGAATAATTTTCTTAAGGGGACACTGTGCATTCAGTGGGCTTGATCTTCTTTCTGTTTTTCCAGATTCTAGTATGTGTTACAGATTTTAGATTTGTGAATTAATTTGTGTTCTTCTGTTCTTCACTGGTTTATTAAACTTTGGTAACTTCGTGTTTCTGCAAAGTTTGTTGGAATCAGTAAGATTCTTTAAACACGGATTGACAACAATTCTTCTTTAAGGAAAAAATATTTCGTATATTTTATCTAATTTGTTTCTGATTCTAGTTTCCTACTAGTTTTAATTTTCTAGTTGTGAAAATGTTCTTAAACTTTATTTTGTCTTACCAAGTTCTTCAAAGTTTTGTTCTAAGTATCTTAGAAATACAAGATGAACAACACTTAGTTCGAAGGGGGAGATTGTTGGCCTTGCCAACAAATTGAAAAATTATATATAAAGTGGAGAGATACCTTTTTTTAGTATGAAGAACTTAAGCAAAAACAAATAATATCAGAACATGTTATAACTATTTTTGAGCTAGCTTTAGCTTAATGAAAGAATACTAATATGATTTCTCTACATTAAGGACACGGCAAGTTGGTGCAAATGTCCACCATTAAGTTAACACTTTCAATACAACATCCTAATATTTAGGTCACAGCTTGCATAATCATATTACAAAATATTAAACTAATTGACTCAAATCTCTCTTCTGCCATTTCCTTTTTTAAAAAATTTTATATCATATAAACTAGAATAAGAGAGTAAGTTCCAAGAAGTGTCTTTTTGTGGCCTATTGGGAAGAAATAGTTAAATTCTGTTTTTTGCATTACTTACTACAAGTGCAGAATCAGAAGATAATATATAATGGGTCCTGGCCTGTAAAGACCAGGGGACACAGAATTTATGCACGTTGTTTCTCTGTTAAGACAACAAGTTCTCAACTTGATTGGATCTACATCTATGCTTCCCTATCCACAGGCAATACAAACTCTGACTTGTTCTGCTTCTGAACTACCGGCTATTCTTATGCTAAATTGTCATTTCATATTCAAGAGTCAAGGGGTGCGTGTCGGATTCACCAAAAATAGTGTATTTTTGGAGAATCCGACACGATGTGGCATTGAAAGTAAAGAATTTGCGCAATTAGATTCATACAAAGTTAATATTAATTTCCCCTAGCTTATCTATGTGGTTTACTGAAGGGTAGCTTTTGCGCAATAGCAAGAGTAGTTGTATGATCAGAAAGTCATATATTCAAGTGTGAAAGTTGTCTCTTGTGAAAAATAAAACCTATGTGGTTATTTTGCGCGGAACGAGTATTATTGTGATTTGTGTGAAGATTATTTTTATTAAAAAGAGAAATACTAGTGAATTTGTAGATTAAATGAGCTCTTGTATACCTAATAGGTTAGTCTTTTAGGCTGAACACTCATATTCAGATGATAACAATTGGTATCAGACTAGATCAATCAATACTTGAAGCAGCGATTCGAATACTAGTCTAGCCTGGTAGATTGTCAGGAGTGGTGGGGTACTGGCCATAACAAATTGGGACCAAAGTAAAAATTAACTTTGGTCTAATACTTCTTTGTGCTTAATCTTTTTCTTTCACTCACACTAGCAATTCTTTTATGGCTCTCTCTCACACTATATAGTCTGGATGACTCACTTCTTTTTTGTTTGCTAAGAACTCAAATAATCATCTCTATTTATAGATGGTGCTGAAAGGATCTAGTTAGAGATATTTACTACTCTCTAGAGTACTTCCAATAATCTTTTCCTAGAATCACTCTAATGTAGTTTCATTCTAGAGTTGTTCTTTGAAATTTCAAATGCACACGCCTGAAGTTTTAGTCTTTTAACATGTGTTTCAGTTATGTATGTCTAAGCGCAATAATAAATGAAAAATTAAGTCATATATGTGTTTGTTAGATATGTTGTTAATTATTTGATAATTTGATGATTAAGGATTGTTTTTTATGATAAATGTAACTTATGTTCAAATTATGTTTTTGTAGATTTGGATGTTAAAATTCAAAAATAAAATTATTATTTTGTTGGCAATAAAGTTCACACGCTTGAAACTTCAGTCAAATTTAACTTGTGCGTAAAATGGGTTCGTTAAATTTGTTGTTATTTTGACAAATTAATAGTTATAGTTTGTTCTTTATAATATATGAATGTTTTAAATTTGAGCTTCTTTGAAATACATTTGGGGGTTGAATTATTGAAATTTGAAAAATAAAAAACTTTTTCGGCAAAATAAATTTAGGCTCACATGCTGAAGATTTAAGGCAATTTTTACATATATATCAAACACGAATTATCAACCTCAAATCTTAATAGTGTATGTTTGAATTATTTCCAAAAACGAGAAAACTTGTATTAAAAAAAAAAGAATTGCACAATAGGCATTAGTTAAATGGCGACTCCAAAAATTAATATTTGTGCACTTCACCCCACCCCCAATGCTAAGTGCTTACAAACAAAATCACTAAAATCATAAATTGATCACCTCATAACTTACATTTTCCAACTTATAAAAGCTTTTCGTTTTGATCATATATTTTACCATTTAATCCCTTTTATTTATTTATTTATTTTTAAATCTCAAAATAAATTGCTTATTTAACAAATCACTTTGAGAGAAAAAAAAAAACACATTAAATGTTTATTAGCTATTCTAAATCAGCTAACCCAAAGTGGCTCCTAATTTTTTGTTTTTTATTTTAAGCCAAACACTTGAATTTTCCATGATAAACTCTTATTTATGTTTTTTCAGAAAAAACTAAAAAAGGAAACCACATATACAAGACATAGCAAACTAGTAGTATTACAATCCCAGCAACCTAATAGTCTTGATTCTTGAATCTTCTCAAAAGACAGCTGTTAATACAAAGGAGAACCTTGTTTTGGTTTAAGCATATTAATTAGCACACTGTTTGTACCTTAAAACATGCTAATACTGCTTAGTGAAGTAAAAGCTCATTTGATAGGGGTATAAAAATAGCATTAAATATGATGTATTAGTAATGTTGATATTAATAATGCAGGCATTAGTTATGTCGAAATTGTTTCATATGTAGTATTTGATTTTGTATATAAAAATATTTGTTCACAAAAATATCTTTCATACATTCGGTGGAAAGGATGTGGAAAAAGTTTTGATAGGTAATTATGTCCTTAACAATACTAATGCATGCATTAGCAGGATTTTCATGTATTAGCTAGTTATACATATCGTAATACCAAATAAAATATATCTGAAAAAAGTATGTCATACAACATACTAATAATACGCAAAGTAAATATATGCATTTTTTTTTAATACACTCGCAAACGACCCGCTAAGTTTCAACTCTATCCACATTATAGAGCTTAATGGACTCCTCGTCATCAATTATTTTATCAATTTTTTCAGTCTCCAGGAAGGTCGCCTTAGGTCATTGATAACATGGCCTTCACGTTACTTTATGCCCGACAACTTGTGACTCAAAATATACATCCAAATTAAATAATAATATACTAATTCAATCTTGAGACCTAGTAGCACTATTTTACCCAAATTATAATCTACCATATCTGGTTCAAGAATTTCAAGAATAATAATAAATAAATAAAAAGGTATCCCATTTTGTAATAATTTTTCATATTTTATTTTAGGCAACGCCAAGTTGAGAATTTTTACC
This sequence comes from Solanum verrucosum, assembly GCF_900185275.1. NCBI lineage: Eukaryota > Viridiplantae > Streptophyta > Magnoliopsida > Solanales > Solanaceae > Solanum > Solanum verrucosum. The sequence goes on from NW_026020155.1 coordinate 1,308,091, forward strand.
AAATCAATTCCACATGGACACGCTAATTAGGTTGTGTCTGTCCTGTATATAAATAAGTTGATTACATCTCTAGCTCTCTACTTCTTTCAAGAATTCATAAAGAAAAATGAGTTGTTGGTCTGCTGAAAATGCCACCAAAGCCTTTCTCAAAACAATGAACATGGTAAGTACTACTATGATGAAATCGAGTCAAACCTCTCTATAACAGTATTGTTTGTGTCACGATGTTTTTTTAACTTCTATTGCAAAATGTGCTATAGAGAATTATTGTTATAGAAAGGTTTGATCGTTTATGTTAGAGAGTTTCCTTAGAAATGATTTGTTTTCCAATTGAATTTATTTGCTAAAATTGTGTTCATTTTGATTGATTCAGGGCAAGAGAGCTAATGAGCCAAACGGAGCAGAGTTCATTTCCGCGCTTGCAGCAGGAAACAATGCACAAATCATGGTGGTTGCTTGTGCCAATGTTGCAGACTCAACCACCCTTGCCCTGGTGGCTGCAGCTCAACAAACCAGAGGACGAGTGATCTGCATCCTCCGGGGCATAGAAGAATTACATCTCTCCAAAATGGCTCTAGGCACGAATTCTAGTCACCTTGAGTTTGTTGTCGCGAACTCTCAGACTCTACAGATGCTGCTGCCAAATTACTACAAAGATGCTGACTTCATAGCTGTGGATTGTAACATTCAGAATCATGAAGAGATTCTTGGATCGTTGCGAAAGAGCAGAAGGGATAAAAGTACCATTGTTTTGGGGTACAATGCTTTCTGCAAGGAGTCATGGAAGAGAAGCCCTTTGAGGACACAATTGTTGCCTATAGGAGAAGGGCTGCTGCTGACCAGAATAGCTGCAAAGATGAAAGTGGATACTGATTGCGGACACTGGATTGTTAAAGTAGATAAATGCACAGGGGAAGAACATGTATACAGAGTAAAATCTCCTCGACGGAGAGTGGTTGAAGCCTAAATCGCGATATATTGTACCAGATAAGGTAGTCTTTTAGTAGATTGGAATTGTAAATAGTTACTTGATGTAGAATTGAACTAACAAAGAACAAAATATGTATGAGGAAAAGTTTTGAATAACCTAAAATGACCAGCTTTTTCTGTATTCTTATTAATCAAAGATAAATCCCCTACAGACAAAAGGGAGTTGCTCGGATGGTACTTCCAAGTAAACCAAGTATGATGGACAAACCATGGCCATTAGCCCCCGTGGACCATGGCCTTCGGGTCTTGTAGCCTATACTCGAACTGGTACAAAATGTTAACTCCTCGACCACCTATCATACAAAAGATAAAGAGAATGGCTTTTGCAGTGTCCATGAGGATATTTTTAGATTTTTAATCGTAAAATACGAAAGTAGTAGGAGAACATCTCCCACAATCACTGATCAATGCAAGCACATCTCTCTGTTGGGACAAAATATGCCTCAAGCTTCTTCAAAATGTTTAAGCAGCAAACAATGTAGAATTAATAATATGAAAACGAAGCAATGATCCTAGGTAAATGGAAGAACATTCATCTTTTTACAAACAGATTAATTAGAATCCATGAGATAAACAGAGGAAAATCCTCCAACATGAGAAATCCTAAGGTTAAATGGCATACGAGATACAAACATTCACAAAATGGTCAGTCTTCAGTCGAAGAAGTTCTCAGACTGACTAAATATTTGAAGCTCCAATATTCGTGAGAGGTTAGTACGAATCTATCTCCAGCTAATAAGTTAGGAGGATTGAAAATTTGCCACAGGCAATAGTTGATGGAAGAAGATCATTAGCATTAGGAGGCACTAGCTAAATTACCAATTTCTCGTACGATTGTTTCCGTGGTTGGTCTCTCCTCTGGACATTCATGTGTACATAACAAAGCGATTTTCGCTAGTTTTGTTGCTTCAGACTCAGAGAACCTTCCACGGAGATTCACGTCCATCAAGTCGTGGAATTTGGACGATTCAGCAGCAGCACGCATTGAACTGGCGAATTTTCTCTTGCCAGATAGAATTTGGAAAATGAGCACTCCAAAGGCATAAATATCACTCCTCTCAGTAAATCGGCCTGTAGTGGAGTACTCTGGAGCTAAATATCCCATGGCAGCACTTGCCTTGAGTGTTGAAAAGACGGTATCATTTGTGAGGAGCTTATGCAGGCCTGAATTTGAAAGCAATGGTTTGAATCGTTGGTCAAGGAGCACGTTTTCAGCACAGATATTCTGATGCACTAGAGCTGGCTTATTCACCTTGCACCCGTGCAAATACTCAACGCCTGCTCAAGATAGATAAAAAGGCATTATTGAATTGTTGACAGTAAGCTCAGAAAAAGTAATATAATGTCAAATTACTGTACTTTAGATCTTACAAGATAGAGTTGATTCAAAAACTGACCTTTTGCGGTGCCACTAATGATAGATACCCTCGTGGACCATTCAAGAGCTCGAGCTTCATCCTCCTTCAAATCTAGGTAGTGCAACAAGTTTCCTCTTGGCACAAAATCATAAACGAGAAAACATTCTCCCCGGCTTTTAGAGCAACAGAAACCTCTCAGCCTAACTAAATTATCATGTCTCAGAGACGTCAAAATGTTTAGTCCTCTTAAAAACTCAGCTTCTTCTGACTTGCAGCTAATTTTGGCAATTCTCGTAACAGCAACAAGTGATCCATCTCTTAGAGTCCCTCTATATGTAGTTGAAAAGTTGCTCTTAGCCAATAGATTCGTATCAGCAAAGTACTGTGTAGCTGACTCCACCTCTTCCAAATTGAATCTGTATCTCTGCAGAATCTCTTGGGAAACTCCACCATAACGCCGGCCCTCAGCCAACGGATCCCAACCAATTGAGTACTCAAGACTGACTAGGGGAGAACCATTCTTCCTATTAACTTCCTTGGCCTGGTCGATACTGAGATGGCTATCACACATTTCCAGTCCACCTCCAAGTTTCTGCTTTCGTCTTCTATAGTGCGTGAAGGAAAGAATTCCTATAGCAGATGCAATAATAGTAACCACAATAACCCCTACAACAACAGATGCCTGTGAGGTTTTAGACGACGTTGTGCAGGCATTTCCGCTGCAATTTAGATTGAGATTAGCTGTTTCTGGAATATCTCTAGTAGATAAACCACTTGAGCCAACTCCATAGGGTTCTGGTCTATTAGGATTCGAGCGATCCAAAGATGTACAAACTCGCAAGGATGGGAAACCCACACCGCATAGTCCTGGATTGTTCTCATACTGGAAACCTTCAACTAATCTCTTCAAAGCTTCATAAGACAGAAAACAAAAGACCAGATAAGATATAATTTACCAAGATACTATACGTACGACTCTTATGGGGCTACATATACATAACTCCCTTTGTCTCAACTTATGTGGCACGGTTGGAATTTCAAGATTCAAACGTCTAAACTTTGACCATGAATCGGACATAGAAGCTTTAAGTTTTTTGAAAAAGACTTATATATTTGAAAACTACATAATAAGTACTATGAAACACAATAATTAACAACTAAATTATCTAAAAGGCATATACGGAAATGTCATAAAAAAAAAAAAAAAAAATTGGTTAACTCTCAAAATTCCAACGAAGAGAGTACAATCTAGGGCGAGAAAATTCATTACCAAGAGGCACATTGCCAGAAATCTTGTTGTTTCGGATATCCAAGACTTCAAGTAGGGGAGCATCCGCAAGTTTTGAAGGAATTGAACCGAAAAGACTATTATAACTCAAGTCCACCCTCATCAACACTCCCAAGTCACCCAAGCTAGCGGGGATCGCACCAGTTAACTGATTGGATTGCAGAGCCAGGACATTGAGCTTTGTTAGAGTCCCTAGTTGAGTGGGTATGCTACCAGTAAAATGGTTATAGCATAGTTGCAAAACTGTACAATAAGGAACAAGACAATAAACTAAAGTGAGACAGACTCCATTATCAAAATGAGGTTATAAATAGACACCCAAAAACAAACTTAAAGCCACCTTTAGAACAACGGGGATGAACTACAACAACGACAACATACCCAATGTAATCCCACAAAGTAGGCTCCGGGAAGGGTATAGTATACGCAAACCTTACCCTTACCTTGGAGGTAGAGAATTTGCTTCCAATAAACCCTTGGCTCAAGATAATCATTCTATGCAGTAACTACAACAAAATAATACGATAACCAAAATACAAAATCATAGAACAAGAAACTAGTACTATGAAAGGAATACAAGGGATGGAACTACTAGACTGAAATTGAACTCTAAAACAATTTGGGGGAAAAAAGCAATCTTTATGATTTCTCAAATAGAACAAGTTCCAGTTTGTAACTTCAATTTTTTCAGTGAGACATAAATGATTAACAGCAGAAGCCCCTACCTTTTCCAACTAGAGCTCAACACAGTTGTACAAAATATTCAGAAAGAACAAAGAAAATGTAAAAATATTTTCTTTTTATCATAGTAACAGAAATTCACATTTTCAAATTTCAAGTTTGTAACTTCAAAATCTAAAATAACCCAAAAACCAAGCAAAACATAATGCACAAAACAGAGAAGTTAGTTTCTTAGTCACTGACCTTGCAATTTTGACATGTTTCCAAGTTCTTGAGGGATCTCACCAGAGAGATCATTAACATTCAAATACAAATCAGTGAGCTCAACCAAATTAGAAATTTCTCTTGGTATCTCTCCATACAATGAATTATAATGCAAGTAGAGTCCAGTCAAGTGAGTTAGCCCAGCAATGGCAGGTGACAACTTCCCTTTAAGGCCTTTACCTTGTAGAGAAATGTTAGCAACTTGACCCTTTTCATTACAAGCAATGCCTTCAAAAGAACCATCACATGGATTACCAGAAACAGTCCATGAAGTGAGTAAAGCATTTTCAGGGTCAAGACTGGCTTTTAAGTCCATTAGAGCTTGTAACTCAGCATTTCCACTTACAGAGAGTGAAAAGAGTATGAAGAGAAAACAGAGGAATAATGGAGGAAAACCCATGTTAGTTGTTACCCACCTTTGACTGGAAATGGTGGGAGAGTGAGGTTCTTGCTTTGTTTCAGAGATGAAGTACTATACTGACTCAGTTGGTTTCTTTTTTTCTTTTGAGCAGTAGTACTAATGTTTCTTTAAATGTGTCTCTCGGTTTGTCTCTCAGTAGCTGTTTGGCATTTGTTCCGAGTTTCTTATCATAATTTGATTTATTTTTTTGTAAAAAAAAATCATAAAGTCTTTATATTTCTGTAAACTTAGTAGCATTCATAATATAGTCATAGAAATTTGAGAGTTTTATATAGGGGGTAATTCGTGAAACACAAGTGTGAACCTCTTTTTATTCTGAGTAAATTTGTGAGATTATTGTTCTCAATATTGTGTTCTTTTTTATATGGTAGATTGTTCATTTCTTTTGTGGACGTAGGTCGATTGACCTAACCACATTAAATGTTTTTATCACTTTTGGTATATTTCTCGTTTATCTTCTTAGGTCTTTCAAAGTTTGCATTGATAGATTACGTGTGACATCTGATAATCTCGATCCTAACAATACGGATGAACTATAATGGAATGATTGAGATTTCTTCACTTTTAATCAGAGATTTTAAATTCAAGTTTTGAAAAGAAAATTATTGGAGTGCTGCCCAAAATGAATTCTATAATAATTAACTGGACTCGAATACAGATCTGGTAGGAAATGAAAAAGAAAAGTGTTTGCTTTAGTGTTCGTTATTTTTTATGAACCAAAAAAAAGGAAGAAACTGTTCTTGTGGGGTGTTTGTGGTGTTGTCCTATGTTCTTGGCATGATAGAACAAGAATCGAGGGTTAAGCGTGCAGTTAAGAGAAGTGAAAGTAACTCTTCAAGCCAAAGCAAAATCTCTTTCTATTTTGAAATGGGATTAGACAATAAGAAGAGACAAAATTATAGAGATGTCGCCATTGCTAACATTGGTTACAAAAATATATAGGGAAAAAAATCATAATATTAACTATTTATTTCTCTACATATTTTTCTCAGAAAGAATTAAAATTATATATCAATTAATTATTACAATTATGATATAATACTCATATTTATTTTTATTAAATTTTTAAGGGTAGTGTAAAATTAAAATGGACAAGTAAAACTGAACGAATGTATAATAATTTTGGGTGTGGCTGTACTTTGTTGGGAGGAAAATATTTTTTAATATGATATCAATGTTCATAGTGGTAAGTTACTCAACATCAAACAAGAATCAAGAATATAAATATTTAATAATAAAAAGTGCTCCTTAAGGAAAAGAATAGTAGTATAACATCAAAAAATGGACAAAATAGTAGTACAAATTATTGAAATTAGGGAATGAAGGAGATTTCCCCAAGTCAGCAAAAGATGCAGGGACTTGTTTTGGGAAAAATAAGAAATATTCTATTGAAGTTGTTATTGCCCATTGCCCATTGCCCATATATGGCACAATACATTATTGTAGAGAAAATTATAGTTTTTGCATGTGGCAATTTTTTTTTAATTTAGTGTTATAATATCTGCTGTTCTTTTAAGAATCTTTAATTTCAGCTCAATTAGTGTAGATTTTCATCTTTATAATAATAATAACTCTTTCATTACCATCAACAAGGATTGTGGTGGAGTGATAAGTATTCATTCATCCTTAATCAATAGGTTTCGAATTTGAGTTTCCTTGGGTGTGAAGTTGTTTTTGTTAGGAAGCGCTTTACAATGTGGCACTTCCCGGCGCTTTACCCCCCCCCCCCCCATGTGAAATGGACACTGGATTGGAAACAACAAAAAAAATGACGTTTTACCCTTAATAAGGAACTTTCCGACGCAAATTTAGATTTAGTTGAGTTTCAGTGTGAGTATCGAACACCGGGTGAAAAACCAAAAAAAAACCTTTTTCGCTACCGACAATTTAATTTTCTCTTTTCTTCCAATTTTGAGTTTAACAAGTCAAACAGAATCTTGTTAACACGTTAATATGTTACCATTAAATGTAGTGTATTGTGTTGTTAATTTAAATATAATTTTATTGTATTGAATCCTTAAATTCTTATGTAATGAATTTTTAAAAATCTCACTTTATTTTATGTAAAACGATTTTGACGTGATCGTGTATTACCTTTTTTTTTCCTTCTTATTTTGTCTTTGTTAATTATTTAACTATACTATATCTATATCTTATCTTACTTTTTTTAATTTTTATAATCTCACTTTCTTTTTATAGACTTTTCATTCATATTATAAATGTATGATACTATGTAACAATAAACTATATATAATACAATTTATTCAAACATTATAACTATCCAAACAATACAACACATAAGATAACATTATAAAAACGATAGATAACAACTATCCAAACAAAATGTACGATGCATCATCATTATAAGTAATTTAATGTAGTTAAATTCGAACCCCACAGTGCCCACATCAGGGGCGTAGGCACATGCAACTCAATTGGACACCCTTCGTGGGGAAAAAATATCGTATATGTACGTAAAATGATACACGAAAGTGATTAAATAACATATTTTGGATGCCCTTGATATAATAGGTTTGTAGCCCGGTGATTTTAGACCTTTTTAATGGGTTTCAAACACCTTGAATGAGTTAGTAGTCGCATGTTCGAATTTCACTAGCAACAATTTTTTTCCTTTTTAAAAAGACCTTTTGTTGTGCAATTTCTGGACACCTTTCATGAAATTCCTAGCTTCGCCACTGGCCCACATAAGCCTTTTCCCCACGTTATGCCTTTACTTGAACTTGAGTTTCATCAATTATGAATTATGATCACACAAAAAGGATTAAAGTTTAAAAAAAAAAACTTTTTTTTATATAAAGATATATACACGTATATATAAAGTTATTTATGGATTCACTATATATGGTGATTTCAACTTCAGCATTGGCTAATTCCATGTCAAAAATATGCAATCCACTAAATTAAACACTTTACTAATTAGCTAGTGATATATACTTTGGACCAAAAAATTCACCAAAAGTGGCTTTATTTTTTTATAAGCAAAAAGAAAATATGAAAAGGGGAAAAGATAAAGGAGAACTTGTCCACACTCTCTATCATATAAAATTTGAAAGAAATTAAAATAGGAATATGCTCAATATTGTCTGTTGGAGAGAAGCTAGTAATAAACCTAACATGCTCTAAAACAGTTTAAAAAAAATAAAAATCATATATAGCAGGAATTGATTATTGTAAGTCTTGTCTTAATGTCAAGTAGCTTAAGGGGTCGTTTGATTTAATTTGTATCATCGGAATTCGGAAAGATAAAGATAATAATATCCTATGAATTTGAATATTTCATAACATTGTTTTATTTCACCTTTCATATATAAGATTAAATAGCAGTCATAATTTAAAATAATCTTATAAATATTTTAACAGTTGTTAGTATGAGTTATAAGATATAATATTCTCAGAATAAAATGTATGATTATTTTATCATGTGTTTGGTTGGAGTATTAGTTAATCCTTAAATTATTTATTCAACTATGTATCTTTTAATGATGATATAAGTTATCTCATATATACAATAAATAACTTATCCTGAATTAATTAATCTCAAAATAATTTATTCTCAACTAAATAAACCTTTAAACTAATTATTATTCTTATCCCGTCAACTAACTAAAATAACTAAATGGACCTTTAAACGAGCCATAGATTTAGTTTGGACAACACATATAGTAGTACTATATGTGGATGAAGTTGGTGGTCCTCCAATATAATGAGCAAACTAGCACAGTAAATTGAGTAATAAAGTAATGCTTTTTATGGGAGGCTCTGACACTAATTTGACGGTTTTTAATTGTCTTGGGACTACTATTTATAACTCCCTTTAATATAAATCAAAGTCACCTTGCCGAGGAGATTCCGACCCCTCGCCCAATCAATTAATTATCAAAATTCAACCTTAAATAATCATGACACCTACCTACCCAGAGGTCATTTGGTAAAATGCATTAGAAAAAATAATATTATATATTAATTTTGTGAATTATTAATATCATGTTTGATACACTTTTTTTTCTTTGCTTATGTACTTATAATTAATGCTACTATTCGTGCTAGTTGAAAATCGAATCATAATTGATAACTCGATTATCAACTCTTTGGTATCCAATGAACTATTGAACAACAATTTGAAAATATATAATTAACAAACTTAACAGTGTTGGATATGTTTTACTTGTTTTTTTAGTATTAAATTTGAAAAAAACACACTTGATTTTCGATATTTAAACTCTTTGACGTTCCTACCTATAGGCTGTATGCCAAATATTGTGTCACCATAGAAGGAAATATATTCAGGCACGTACAAATTAAACTCTTCCTAGTTATAGTTTATTAGTCTGACAAGTCACAAGACCTTGAACTTGTTATTGATGCATTGGTGATGTATGAATCAAAAATAATATATCCCTCAGTTTATTTTTACTAGTCATTTGACATATTTATTGAGAAAATAATTATTGATATGTGTATTTTATCATATTGCTCTTATTAATTGACGTAAAATGATTTGAAGAATGACTAAAAACTTCAAGAATTCAGACATATTAGATTATACTTATATTTTGATCTTTAATTTGATATGATGAATTGATGATACATCAAATTAACTCTCCAGCTATTAGACTGATATTTTACTTCACAATTACAATTATCACATATAAGTCACGTTAGCATTTTAAACAATTAACATATTTATACACCACTATATAAGACAGAACATAATTTATTATATAGTACCCGTATCAAAACATTAATTAGTACTCGCTATCAAATCGAAGGCCATTACCAATAATGTCAAAACACACTGCATGATTATTATGGGGATTAATTAAGGGAAAATATATTAATATAGTTGTCTTGCAATATGTGGAGAGATATCATAATTAGTTACATCATATATCATTAATAACACTAATAATAACCATCATTATGACATTAAATTACATTATTCTCAAACCCCATTTGATAGAAATTACTCCCTCCCGTTCAATTTATTTATCACATTTTTTAATTGTCCTTATTTATTTTTTTATCTCAATAAATATTACTTTCCTTTTCATTATTTTAATTAAACTCTCTTCACATTTATTGATTCAAGGCAAAATGAAAATAATACTATAATCAATTCTAACTTGAATTTTTAAGATGACAAATATTATGTACTGTTTATTTTTAACAAGGATGGCAAATAAGTAATCCCCGGGAGTAACATGATCAAAACAAAAACTTTGTTGCAAAGTTAAGAATGGACGAAAAAAAGGTTTTATTTTATCCATTGTAACAACTGATCGATGTATCGATCAAAGAAACAAGATGAATATATAGTGGCAAAGTAAGAAACACAAGAATATTGATCGTTCCAACAAAACAAATTGATTTATATTCTAGTGTACATTTTAAGATAAAGTAGTGCACCGTCTGTATATTCATTTAGCCTAGAAAAGCACATAAGTAAATTTTCTATTTTGTCACAGTAAACAAACACATGATTTTGGATTTGATCGAAAAAGAAGTTTTGAATAAAATGTTAGACTAAAAACAAACAAACAAAAAGCTGATCTTAATTTTATTATGCATTGTTTTGTGTCGTGTTGCTTTTTAGGCATTGCTTAGATAAATGTGCATAATTAATTAATTTTAGGATAATAGTGTCGTACCCGTGCTAGCTTTTGCATGGTCTCACTATATATATGATATGCTAACAAATACAGTATAATTGTTTTATGGGATCCCTTGTTTTATTAAGTTGTTGTTGGGTTATGAAGGATGATTAGGGCGTCATACGGAATTTTATAATTTGCAAATCATATAGTTGATAAATCAGATAACAAAAACTTATACTAAAAATTAAAATATTATTATATCAAAACTAATATAAAAAAAAAAACATTGAAACTATTGAGAGAATAAATCTCCCCATAAACAAGACTTTTAAACGATTACATTGTGGATTCTAATGTTATTGTGTTAGAAGAAACAAACATATATTTATAGAGTCCTAAAATTTTTCCTACTAGAAAAGGAGTCCTAAAAGGAGAGAATAAATCAAATATAAAATAATATTATATTTTCCTTTCAAGAAAAGTAAAAATATTTATGGTAATGTTTTATTTTTTCTTTAAGAAAAAATAAATCTTAAATTATGGTAAGAAAATCAAGACAAAACTGTAACAGTTTGTATGCTAATTTGTTTTGTTTATCCTTATATATCCAAGACTTGGCTGGCTAAATAAAATCTTTGTCCTTGGACATACATTTGGATATTATTATTGTATTGGGGGAGTTCACACGTAAACCTGGCCGCTTAATTAGGATGGGAGACATCTAGTTAGAATAAGAATGATAATAGTATTATAAGAAGGAAAAAAGACAAATATACCTTTGAACTATCGTAAATGGTATGTAGATACCTTTCGTCATACTTTTGGAATATTGGTGTCCCTGTCGTCTAAATACTAGAGCATATATACAATTTATACTAACGTACATACACGTGTCATAATTCTATATATCCACAAACCTGACATTTATTAAATATCGGATCGACGGATAAAATTGTGTCATGTGTTCCTATTTAGTCTTTCCTTAGAGTGAAGGGCATATATGCTCTAGTTTTTGGACGGCAGGGCACCAATATCCCTAAAGTATGACGGAGGGTATCTGCATACCATTTACCATACTTCAGGGGTATATTTATGTTTTTTTTCTTATAAGAAATATGAAAATAAATTTGTTTGGTTTAGAGATACATTCATATGTTCTCTAACGATAAATTTGAGTCTCTCTCGGGAGTAAATGGAAAAATAAATAATAATTTTATTTTCAAAATTTAACTAAGCCACAAAATAAATAGTAGTAGCATTTAAGAATGTTTCTCTTTTATTCTTAATTCAGCAATTGCATCATTTGATCAATGTCTCTGGGATGTTTTTTAGGGAAAGTGTTTGATAAGGGCTTAAGTTTCTAGATGTTTTGATGATCTCCTCACGAGTGCAGGGACCTGGTCCTCTGCAGAGTGTGAATACTTGTCCAGTGTCAAAGTGTTGAACAGTTGTAAAGCCTGTCCATGTCAGAAAGTTGGTGAAGCTACAGAGTACTTCACCAATCAGAAGCGACGAGGTTATTTGTACGTTGGATAATAATTCTTCATGGTATATATCAAACAACAAACAACATTATTCATCTTTCATTCAAAGAAAGATATTCAAGCTTTAAAACAGCAAGGGACCTAATAGAAGTGCTTCTATTTGGTTTGTGTACCAGCTGCACTTGTCTGCTTGTAATAAGTTCTTATATTGTAGCATTTGTTTCACTTGTGAAAGAAACGTTTCAAACTTGTGTGAATCATTGTAAGAAATAGGTTAAGGGTAACTTAGTTTCTTACTCTAAAGTCTATATTAATCGGTTAGGATTGGTATAGTGGGCAGTGTTGTATCTACTCTGGCTCAGCTAAGTGATAAAATGTATTGCTTAGTGTGTAAATTAGCAGGCTAATCTCTTTGTGTAAACTGACTTTTACTTTTGCTTGGAGAAGATTAGTGGAAGCAGTTTGAAAAGTCCTGTTAAGAACAGGTCGTGGTTTTACTCCCTTGAGCAAGGAGGTTTTCACGTAAAGTTATTTGTGCAATCTTTACTTTCAACATTTATTTCACTGTTAGTCATTGTAACTATGCTGAGAACCTGGTCCCATCGAAATCGGTGGACGCATACATTCCAACAAGTGGTATCAGAGCTTGACTTTTTAGTTTGATTAACACCAAGAAAAGAAAAGATCCTGAAGGAATAGTTACTCCACCCAATATGGAGGAAGGACAATCTTCTACCAGGCCACCTCGTTTCAATGGCCAATACTATGGATGGTGGAAGGATCGAATACACAACTACATCAACGCTGAAGACTCTGAGTTGTGGGACATTAACTTGATGGACCATATATTCCTACAAAGGAGGTGAAGAATGGGGAGCTTACCACTACTGCTGTCAAAACCAGGAAAGACTACAATGAGGCAGATAGGAAAAAGATTTAAAAAAACTACAAGGCAAAGAAGATTCTGGTATATGGAATTGGAGCAGACGAATACAACATGAGATTTGGGATTGTCTTCAAACAGCTCATCAAGGAACCCAGCGAGTGAAAGAGTCCAAGGTTGATATGCTCACCACTCAGTACAAAAATTTCAATATGAAAAAAGGGGAAACCATCTTTGAGATTAACTCAAGATTCACCTTTATCACCAACGAGCTGAGAGGCCTAGGTGAGCCTATTCCTATTAGCAAGCAAATTCGCAAGATCCTCAAAGTGTTTCCTAAATCTTGGGAAAGCAAGGTGGATGTCATAACAGAAGCCAAAGATCTAACGACTCTTCCCATAGATGAACTGATTGGGAATCTTCATACCTACGAGATGTACAAGAAACAAGGGACGACTGTGAAGGAAGGAAAGAAGGAGAAGTCCATTTCTTTGAAAACATCTCAAAGTGAGGTGACTGGGGAGAAGGATGAGATGGTGTATGTCACTCGAAGATTTCAAATGATCATAAAAAAGCATGAGGGTTTCCAAAAGAAAGCATCTACCAGTAGAAGTTCTACTGCAAATGATATGTGCCATAAATGTGGCAAGCCTGGTCACTTTATGAGGGAATGCCTCAGTCAAAGGCAGGAAATTCATGACGCGAGTGTTGAATGAATCCTAAAACTCGCAAGAGGTACCTGGTCCCAGACAATATTCGGAGGAAGGCTCATGCTGATCAGTTGGTGAGAAAAGCCTTTGTTGTATGGGGAGATGATTCAAGTGAGTCAGGAGAAGATGCAGAAAGCCATGATGATGTATCAATGATGGCCATTGAAGATGACAAAAGTGTTTTCAACTCCATTTTCTCCTTGATGGCTAAATCTGATGATGAGGAAGATCCAGATGAGGTAACCCTTTTTTATCTTAAGGATGATCTAGATAATTTTTCTGTTGAAAAATTGAGGAAACTTGATGCCCTGCTTATTGATTCTGTTGATGAATGAACCACTGAAAACTTAATGTTAAATGAAAAATTGAGTTTGTATAAAAATGAGAATTCAACTCTCATGTTTCAAGTTTCTGAAATGAGTATAAGGATATGTAATCTAGAAACTAGCAATATAACTCCTAAGGAGGATCCTGGTACTTCAGAGAATGGAAAGAGAAAGCTTAGCATCTTTGAGGAAGAATTGGAAGAAAAGCTTAAAATTTGGAGTCTAAGCTAGTTGCTTCTCTTGAAACTAATTCCCAACTGAGAAAGGATCTGAGTAGGATCAAGGAGGGCTAAGCCACTCTCTAAATGGACTGATTCCTCTAAGATACTCTCTAACCTGTCTAATCAGAGTTTTAATGGAAAGAAAGGGTTGGGATGCAGACGAATAGAATTGATAATACTTTGTTCTTGAAATCTAGAGGTAAGGAATTGCTGATTGTGCAGGTATATGTAGATGATATCATATTTGGAGCTACTTCAGACTCACTATACAAAGAGTTTGTTGTTTTGATGAGTAGTGAGTTCGAAATGAGCATGATAGGTGAGCTCACTTTCTTCCTAGGCTTGCAGATCAAACAAACCTCTCAAGGCACTTAAATATGCCAAGAGAAGTATATCAAAGAGCTGCTCAAGAAATTTAATCTTCTTTAGGCAAAAGTGTTAGATACTTCTATGAGTACAAGTGTGAAACTTGATAGTTATGAAAATGGCGTGGAGGTCAATCAGACCATGTATAGGGGAATTATTAGGTCACTCATATACCTCACTGCAAGCAGGCCAGACATAGTGTTCAGTGTATGGATGTGTGCAAGATTTCAAGCAACACCAAAGGTGTCTCACCTGAAGGCAGCTAAACGTATCATAAGATACTTGAAGGGAACTCAGGACCTGGTCCTCTTTTACCCTACTGGTGATTCTTTTGATCTTATAGGTTATGTTGATGCTGATTATGCAGGTTTTCTGGTTGATCGAAAAAGCACATCAGGCATGGCACACTTCCTGGGATCAACTTTGATTTCATGGGGAACAAAGAAGCAGAATTTTGTGGCTTTGTCTACTGCAGAGGCAAAGTATGTGGTTGATGCATCATGTTGTGCACAACTATTGTGGATCAAGCAGCAGTTGGAAGACTTTAGTGTACCCTCAGACACCATTCCTCTCATTTGTGATAACACCAGTGCCATGAATTTTTCCAAGAATCCTAACCAGCATAAGAGGACAAAACATATAGATGTGAGGCATCATTTTCTGAGGGACAATGTTGAAAACCAGAATGTGGTGATGAAGTTCTGCAAGACTGAAGATCAGTTGGCTGGCATCTTTACAAAGCCCTTGAGTAAAAAATGTTTCATCAAAAATCGGATGAGGCTGGGGATGCACAAGATCACCTGATTTCTTGACAAGTTTACACAAAAATCTTCCATTTTGATTATGTTAAGGAGGGCAAGTATCTATACTTGTTTTAATGTGTGTCATAAAAAAATTCACTCCTGGTATCTCAATGCAGGTATACACTAATGGTGTATCTAGCTGAAGGCAAAGTTAAATCACAAAGGCAGAGCTACAAACTGAAAGAAGGACCTGGTCCTCATGAGGTTAATATCACTTATACTACACTGTCTAAATGTCAACATTATTGCCACGTGTCACTCGCATATTCATCGCGTTAGTTTCAAACGTCCTGTCGCTTTTAAAACCAAAGGTCACCACTGTTGGGACCCGATACCTTTTTAACTTTAAATACTAAACCTCTCAAAATTTAAATTCAAGGGTCATCAATCTAAAACCTCATACTTTCTCTCCAAATTTTGCTTCCCTCTTTTGTTCAAAATGCCTAACTCTGAGTCTTTTTCAAAGACACTTATCTCCTAAGAGGTTGAAAACCCTAGTTTATTCAACTTCTCTGTTTCTCCCCCAGAAGAGTCTCCATCCACTCCAGTCTGTGGTGTTGGTGAAATGGATGAATCCATCAACCCGTCGGCTGACATCTTAGCCTCCCCTGTTCTTCACTCTAAGAATATTGTGGTCTGTTCCCCACTCTTGTCTTATCTGGTGACAACTCCCAAAATTCAAAAGCGCAATCTATGGAAAAACATAATGTTGGACTTCCTTCAGAAGAAATTGACGTTGGTTCCATGGCAGTGTCGTTAGCCATGTTTGAGAGATTGTTTGAAGGGGACTTGCCAGAAGGGAAAGGTCCTGAATCATGTATCCTAATCGCCGGGGCGGAACTGGTGGCCGTTCAAAGCCTAGCCTCATTGAGAGGTGATGTTCAACCTACTTTTCTGGAGCATGAACTGGAGTCACTGGATTAGGTCCCTCACAGAAGTGAACTTATTTTCGACCAAACACCAAAATCCTTCTATGTTAGGAGCGATAAGGAAGAAAAAGAAGAGATCCCACTAAAATGGAACTTAAGAAGAAGGCGATGAGGAAGCAAATCTCAAGAAAATATTGCTGAGTTGGAAACAATTAAAGGCACAACTAAGATTGTCATTGTTGATAAATCTGTGGAACAAGAAAATGAGCAATAGAGAAAGGGGAAGGGAAAATTGGTATTGTCTCATCCAAAAGATGACAAAAGAAAGTATGTTGCAAGAAGCGAAACACAAAAGGTTATGGGGAGTGTGATTGCAGCAAACAAAGCCCAGATTGAGAGAACTAGGAATAGGAGAAGAGAAGGGCTAGAACCTGAACAACCTGCCTCCACTCCCTTGCCTATTGAGAACAGTGAAACTGAATCTAAGGATGCTTCCAAGTATGTGGCAAAAAGGAGACGAGAAGCTGAGGTAGAAAGGGTTAAATAAAAGGAAAATCAAAAAGGGGGGGGAAATCACCTGCAAAGAGGGTGAAGGTTAAACTGTCGAAATCTCTTGCTAAAGGCGAAAAGAGAGAAAACAGTTAGAAGAACAACCCGTACAAGGACCTAGTCCCAGGGCTAAAAATCAAATAGAAGAAAGGGAATTGACTAAAGAGGAGCGGGTAGCGAAAATGGAGCATCAAAAGGTCTTGAATGGAAGAGTCTTTGACCCCAACGTTCTAACAAAATTTGGTATGGCCAATCTGGTTGACGTTGTCACCATTCAAGGTTGGAATCATCTTTTTGAAACACCAGTTCCATACTTGCACGAACCTGAAGTGCGTGAATTCTTCTACAGAATGGAACTATTGGACGGTGGTGGAATCAAAACTATTGTTAGGAATGTGGAGATTTGTCTTGATGAAGAAACTCTGGGAATCATTCTCGGAGTGCTTGTGATAGGAACTCAAACTATTGAGGGTTGTAAACCAACTGGTGATTTCTCGAAACGCACTACCAAACGAGGAGATGCCAAGCTTGTAGGGATCCATAAGAAGTTTCTCAAAGGGGAGTATCAGTTGATGTTCGAGTTTATTAACAAAGTAATGGTACCTAGGACTGAGAAGAGAACTGTGGCATCCGTTGCCGATCTCTTCCTCATGGAAAAGCTTGATGAGCTTGAAGGGATCAACCTCCCTGCAATTATGCTGAAACATATGCACATGATTATGCACATGATTATGACATGGAAGAATGCCAAGCACAACATTCCTTATGGGTATCTGCTAAACCTTGTTTTTAATCATTTTGAAGTTCCATTGGGAAAATGGGTACCCGGTACCACCAAACAGATGTTCACTATGTCTACTCTACTAGAATGTGAGTGCATTGAGGGGCATGCTAGAGGCATATCTCAGGTGGCGGATGTTCTGGAGCAACATGATACTCTTAAGAGGGAGGTGACTGATCTCACCAAGATTCTGAGCGATAAGGAAGTTGGAATCACTAGGCTCAAGTCTGAATTGTAGAAGGTTGTTTCCAGAGGACCTGGTACCAGTGAGGGTCATGAGCAAGTGCTCAAAGAGTTGAGGGATGAAAACACAATGTTGCTGAAGACAAATGCTTCTCTCAATGAGGAAATTAAATCCCTAAATAAGCAGCTTATCAAGGCTCATGAGGATGCAAATGAGCGTCTGTCTCTGTTTATGCGCTCCATCAATCCCTTTCCTCATCCGTCTTAAAAGTGTCTTGTTTCCCTAATTTCCTTCTTTGTTCTTCAATCTTGATTAAAACTCTTGTGGCTTTATGCTGTTTTGACTGACTAAAGTGGTCAATATTTGTGATCTAATGCTATTTATGATTTTGCCCTGTTCATGTGTGGCTTAATATTCTCTTTATGCTTACATACACATGTTCTGTGTGGCCCCATGGCCCTGAATTCTTGATTGTTGCGCTTTTTAACCTGTATATGCTTACTGCTTCACCTTTTCAATGATGTCAAAAGGGGGAAGTTTTTGTTGCAATTCGTTCGGGGATTAAGGGGGAACTGATTAAGGGGGAACACCGGTTATTAAATTGAATGAATGTTTTGTTCACTCACGAAAAGAGTTAATGCAGGTTGTTTGTCATCATCAAAAAGGGAGAAATTGATAAGGGCTTAAGTTCCTAGATGTTTTGATGATCTCCTCACAAGAGCAGGGACCTGGTCCTCTGCAGAGTGTGAATACTCGGCCAGTGTCAAAGTGCTGAACAATCGTAAAGCCTGTCCACGTTAGAAAGTTGGTGAAACTACAGAGTACTTCACCAATCAGAAGCGACGAGGTTGTTTGTACGTTGGATAATAATTTTTCATGGTATATATCAAACAACAAACAACATTATTCATCTTTCATTCAAAGAAGGATATTTTCAAGCTTCAAAACAACAAGGGACCCGATAGAAGTGCTTCTATTTGCTTTATGTACCAGCTGCACTTGTCTGCTTGTAATAAGTTCTTATATTGTAGGATTCGTTTCACTTGTGAAAGAAACGTTTTAAACTTGTGTGAATCATTGTAAGAAATAGGTTAAGGGTAACTTAGTTTCTTACTCTAAAGTCTATATTAATCGGTTAGGATTAGTATAGTGGGCAGTGTTGTATCTGCTCTGGCTCAGCTAAGTGATAGGAGGTATTGCTTAGTGTGGAGATTAGCAGGCAAATCTCTTTGTCTAAATTGACTTTTAGTTTTACTAGGAGAAGATTAGTGGAAGCAGTTTGAAAAGTCCTGTTGAGAACAGGTCGTGGTTTTACTCCCTTGAGCAAGGAGGTTTCCACGTAAAGTTGTTTGTGCAATCTTTACTTTTAGCATTTATTTCACTGTTTGTCATTGTAACTGTGCTGAGAACCTGGTCCCATCGAAATCGGTGGATTCATACATTCCAACAGTGTTTTTTTTTAAGTGCTTAACTTTTCAAAGAAAAAAACACTATTTATAGGATAAATGTTAATGAGAGAAAAAAGTTTTCATTAATTAATAATTGTGAATAGGTTTATGTATATTACAAATAAACATGTATTTTCTAAGAACTTAAAGCATAAAAACCAATGAAGAATAAATTGTTGAAATTCCCGTGTATTTACTACGCTATAGTGAATCTGATTTATACAACTGATGATTGGATTGGTGACTGGAATGAGAGTAAATTGATCTTCGACTATTCTTTCTTACTTGATGGTGATGCTATTTCATGAAAAAGTAAGAAATAATTTTAAAAAACAGTGTTTTGGAAGTTTTTATTTGATTGCTGCTATAACATGTTACTAATAGTCATGAGTGATTTGGTAATTCAATACATGCCTAGGAGAGAAACTGATTTGAAATAATAAATTCAAGTAGAATAATAATTTTAATTTTCTATACATAAGTCAGCCATTCATTTATCACAAGGATGCCATGGTATATATAGTTATGAATATAAAGTCAAACATGAATTCATTTCTTTTGAGGATTTTGAAATTAAATAATTAGTTATTGATTGACGAATGATATCTGAAATATTACGAGTAATAAGATTCTTGTATTTTTATTAATTTCTTTATTTGAGGTGAAGTGTGTATAGATGGCTTTAGCCTGTAGCAATATTTGAGGTGAAGTGTGATTCTTGGTTGTATTATGGAAAGGTACTTGTTCTACCTTTGTATTGTCTATTTCAAATTGTCTTGTTATTTGCTTTGAACGGAGAATTTTTTAGAAACAATCTCTCTATGTATGTTCATTAAATTAACAATGATGAGATCGGCATACATTATATTTTTTTCAAACCCAACTTATAAAAATACAATAGATATATTGTTGGTTGTATTATAGAAAGGTAGTTTTGTAGAAATGGAAAAGGAGTCGCACTCATGTTGATTACTACTTCACTTTTCCCTTTTTGAATTATGATAGCTTTCCCAATGCCCTGTAAAAGGAAAAGAATAAGGCATCGAATTCTAACCTTTAAAACAGCCTTTTAGGAAGTAACACTATTATATATTCTGCTTTTGGTTGAAGGACCTCCACCACACTTATATAGTAAGATTCTTCACAACTATCCGCACCAGACTACTTCATCCTTAATTAGAGGCCTCGAGTTTGAGCTTTGAGTATAAAAAAGATCCTGTTGAAAGCGCCACGTTCCAATGGATCATGCAATGCGCTATCCAAATTTAGTCAGGGCTTCAATGTGGGGACCGGACACCGGGCAGGAAAAAAAAATCTTCACAACTGACCAACTCTCTTTCTTCTGTGTGTCAGTTACAATTTAATTTGAATTCAGCAACACAACAAACAACAAACAGCAAAATCGCTTCTTCCATTCCCTTTTTAGTGTCAGCAATTTGAATTCCATATCACTATATCAGTCGCCCGCAGAGCAAACCGCCCCCCCCCCCCCCCCCCCCACACACACACACACATACACACTTTTTTGACCGATATATTTCATACAGTTTTCTATATATATAATATAATTTTTCGACAAATGGTGTCCAATTGACCACCCTAGGCTGTGGCTACGCCACTATTAAATAGGTATCATAAATTATAATTTTGGAAATAATGACTATGGAAGGTAATAGCAAAAATTGAATGATTTTGGAAGACAACAAAGTTGGGTAACTATAATTTGTCACTTCATTTTTTCAGATCATATAAGAATTGAATTATTATTTTTTATAGTTTACACAAGTACACAACTAGTAGGGTTTTCATGTTATGAGAAAAAATATATTACTTAAAAAATCTAAATTAAAGTTCATGTCTAAACAAAACTTCAAGTTCAAATCAATCTAACATCAAATCATAAATTCATATCATGTCCAAATGTTGTTAAGTTATGTCGATGCATTTATTATATTATTTAAGTAACCTAAGTTTAGTGTAGGATTCCCCTTTTAGATGGTTATCACACATACTGCAAGCAAGACCAAGAAAGTAATATTCCAGTTAGTGTAGTGTGTCACATGCATTACAAGAAACAAAAGGTCTCCAAAAAATTGATATTTCGAAAAATAATAATTAAAAATGGAAGTGATAGTGATGATTTATAATGATCAAATAAAAGAATTCATGAAGACTATGGTCCCAACACTCATGCAATCGTTTCTATATGGTGTCACCTTCTTCTTTAATTTTAACTCGAATTGTGGTACACGACCTTCCTTTTTGCTATAATAATTGAGATGTACTGGAAAGTTTATTTCGCTGTGGAAAATTAAAGTATCAAAAAATATATTGTGAAGAATATCACGAGTACTTTCTGTTGGATTTTTAATCCAAAAAAAAAACACGCGTTAACTTGAAATTCTTACAAATAGATGATCTATAGTACTTGTCATTTTAGTTGTTTATTTCCACCCTTAATTATCCGCAGTAAGAAAATAAGGAGATATATTAATATGGTGCAAAAGAGATAAATATGAAATAAAGAGAAGTAAATAAGGACAATTTAGTTAAATTTCTTTCTAGTAATATTTTTCTTAAGAAATTTGCAGAACAAAATATGACAAAGTATTTTAAAACGAAGAAAATACTTAATTAACTAGCCTTCGACTTTTCATGTCGAGCTAGGCTTGCCTAATAAGAAGAAATGCATTTTTATTTTTTTTGCATTTGGGTGCAATTCAAAAACAATAACGACTTTACATTTTTATTTGAATATCAAATTAAAAAGAGAGCCCAATTTCAGACAAATTCTCGTGTACCAGTCACGAGTGAAATTGTGAGGACAATGACAAACTAAATCAAAACACATACTCCTTATTTGGTTGTAAGTATATATTTGGCTTTATCTGTTTATCGTCTCCATCCAGGGGCGGATCTATTAAGTCCCGTGGGGTGCCACGCCACCCACGAGTTTCGACAGAAACACTATTTATATAGGTATATATATAACCATATGTATAAATAATAAACATGCCACCTAGTGAACAAAAGTGATCTCTGGTGCCAGTGATAGGCGATCAGATTTTTGTGTCTAAGTTCGCGGGATCAAACCCCACTAACAGATTTTTGTTTTGATTTTTTTTTGAACTGCAGGCTGCCTTTTTTTTTTTTTTTTTTTTTTTTTGAACTGCAGGCAACATTTCTTTACTACAAGGCACATTCTCTTTTGTATTTTTTGAATTTTTTTTACTTGTTAACTTATTATTATTAAGTATTAATCAATAATTATTTTTTAACTAATTTAATTTAACTTTTTGACTTTTCTTTTATTTGATTAAACGTAAAGAATTTTTTTTTCTCTTCACCATTGAAACCCTCGTTGTTCCTTTAAACTTTTCAACAACAAAAATCTGTCATTAATCAAAGCTTCAGCCTTCAGCCTTTAGTCTTCAGTCCGTCGCCCAATCCTGCTCACCCATCCGTCCATAAGACGAATAATTCTATCTAAATCTAAAGTTGATTTAATCTGAGTCTTCTGGGCATTAGAGGCTAATCCAAAATTTGAAGATTTCGGTGCATCAATACTATCTTGATTTAGGTAGTTAGCGAAACTTTTACTACAATTAACGGATAATGTAGTATTTGCTTGGTCACTAATGACTCAAATATGAGCTCTAAGCTAAACTTAAAATAAAAAAATAATGAAATAGGCTTCTAGGTAGATTTAAATTGTATTCTCGCGAGTGGTTCCTCTGGCTTGTACCAACTACACAAGGGCACCCCTACGCTTCTTATAGGTGCACTGTTGATTATACGTTTCTCAAGCACATTTTTTCGAAGTTAACGGGTGCACCCCTATCAAATCATGTGGGTCCGTCTCTGCTTGGCACCCAGTGACTCGAAATCCTAGATCCGCCTCTGTCTCCATCAAATCCCAAAAAACACATACTTCCTTCGTTTTCGTTTTAATTTGTTTGTCATATCTTTCCTTTTTAGTTCGTTTTAATAGGTACGTATATCTTTTTCTTAACAACTTTGGGAGTTGGCATTTTATTAAATTTGAACGTTGGTCTCATATAATTATACCTATTTGATTGACCCCTGGACCATTCTTAATGCCATATAAAAATTTCTTGCTTGTTGCAATTCCTCAATCATGAGTATTTTTCTTCTACCTTTTCATTTTGCTGTTAGCTAGGAGTTAGCCTAGAAAAGCATCTTGCTTTTTTAGCATTATTGGGTATAAAAACCCTTTATGATATTACATGAGAGTGAAATTTTTTAAAATAAAATAAAAATAAAAGGCTTTGCTTTATGGTTGTCTTTAATTTTTTGCATTTACAATATTTGCATACCTTATGGACCTTATTTTTTGCACTGCATCTCCACTATAAAAGTCTCTCTCCTCAGTCTTCACCTTCTCATGTCACTTTGCTTCTAATTATTATTATTATTACTACTACTATATACTGTTAAAAATAATGAAGTTAGAAGAAGAATATTGTAAAGATAAATACAGAGAAGATAAGAAAATTCTTATATTTCTTTGATGGATGAATAAAAATTTCTCTATTTATGAGTGAAAAACTAAGTTTGTTTGGAAGTTACTGTCCGTAAACTTTTATTAAAGAAAATTGTAAGCATTAAGCTTCGTTCCTAAGAAATGGCAATGAAAAAAGAAAAAATAGTGATCGACAACTCAAGAACTTTGTTTTGTTTGTGGGTGTGGAAGGCTTGTTAATCACCACTAAAGAGGGGAGAGATTCTCTATATATTTCAGTATCTTTCTAGTCTTATGAAGGTCCTTTATATGGGCGTAATCTAGGGTTTTGGGGGTGAGAAGAGTTTTTAGCTAAAATCATCCCTGAAGTATGACCTAAAACCTAAAATACATCCTTGTGTTATATAAATGAATAAAAAAACATTCTTGCACTATCCAAAAAGTTGCCAACATTCAACCTTCTATCTATTTTTTTAAGAAACTCAAGCCACCAATATAAAATGTGTCAAGTCAAATAAATATATGTACACATGGTTAAGCTATTCAAGTTGAGTGATTTTTTTAATTTTTAGAAATTGAGGGTTTAAATCATATTCAGACAAAATATATTCAAATTCTAAATATTCTTTGTAAAAAATATGGCCAAATACAACTCCAAATACAAAAATTTCAAATAAAGTAATTTTTTTTTCACTACAAAACGCCTATGTACTAATTTTCAGTATTTCTGTATATTGTATAAAATGTGAATTGCATTGTATATATCATATATACGTACTATATATATTTTCTATTAAGGAAAATCTCTACATATTTGCACGTAATATTTTTAAAATGAATTTTTTACATAATCTTTCTAACCATCGGAACCTACTATATAAATATTTCAAAACTTATGTATTGTTGCAAGTCAATTTACTTGATGATGCAAAAAATATATAAACACACAAAATTTAAATTATGAGAATAAAATATTCATTTTCTATCCATATCCTTATTCTTTTTAGGTAACTTTGATCTTCTAGTCGTGGCTAAGACATGACCAAATTAAAAAATATATATTGGTTCAATCAGTTTCTTAACAAATATAGACTGAAGGATGATTCTTGTTTTTTTTTTTTATATAGTATAAGGATGTTTTTTGCTCACTTAGATAATATAAGGATGTACATTATATTTGAGTCATATATAGTTGAGGGATGATTTTAGCCAAAAACTCGTGTTTTAGTCTCCAAGTAATTTTAGAGAACCTTAGGTTTAAAGAGCACGAGTTGAACTGTCCTGTCAACTAAACAGACTAACCCAAATATAATTTGGATTTTATTTGAGTCATATAATTTTAAGTTAAATATTAATTCAACCTTATCAACCAATAATCTAACTTAATCAACACGCCATGAATTTAAAATTTAATCCAAAATTTAATATGAATTTATTGATAAAACTTCACTATCTCCAAAAATAAATAAACATTTCACAATAATATATAAAATATATTTATAACATAGAATCCTTTTTTTTACTCTGTTCTTTTTTTTTGTTTTTGAAAAAATTACATAAATACACATCTTATTTTACCATAATCTCTAAAGTTTCCTACTATTTAAAAAAATTACAAAGATCTCCTCTCGGATACATCATTATCCCCTCTTGGATGCATCCCTCCAATTAAGTAATGTATCATTCGCAATCCGTGAGTTATGTATCCGCGAGTTTCTTGAGATGCATCCAAGATCCTATAAATTTAAGAGATTTTTATAATTTAGAAAAAAAATAAAAACAAAATGTAATTAGCTCTTAACACTATGAAATTTATGTAATTTTACTTATTTTTTGCCCCTTCTTCTCTTCGGATGGGTTCTTGTAAAACAATGCAATTTAGCACAAAAGAAATGGGCTTTGCAATATGGAATCAATTTTCCTAGACCCATTCAGGCTGCTGACTTAGCCCTTCAAGTTAAGTACTTGTTAAAGCTTGCGTTTAGATATATGCTTGAGATTTCAAATAAACGTTTAAATATGTGATTTGAGATTACGATTTTAAATTCTCTAAGAAACTTAATTTGGGATTCTATGTCATGATTTCTATTTTTTAAAATGTAAAATTTGATCCATAAGTTTATATTTTATAATAAAAAAAAGATTCATAATTTAAATTTTGCAAAAAAAATAAAATGTTTGACGTGAAGAGGTTGTTCACATCATGTGAAAGGGACATAACTAGTTACTACTATTGTTAACTAGTGGATCTTTATAAATTTATAGTTATTTGAAAGTTTATAATCACAATTCACAAATATTTATTTATATGAAAAACATAAAAATATACTCTATATTTATCAATACGATGTCTTACGATATTTCGATAATTTGTTATGTCATTTAAATTCAACATTTCAACTTATGCTATATTCCCAATGGGCCTTCTATCGGGGCCTAGTTTTGAGATGGGCTGACATTAACACACGGGCCAAACCAAAAAAACCCGAATGCATCTTGAAAATGGTGAAACTCCCCTCCAGCTTCATTTTAACCAAAAAATTGAATCCCAAAATCTACAGAGAGAGAAATTTCACGGCTGAACGAGAAAGCAGCTAGAGAGAGAAATCATCGGAGCAAATGGGGAAAGATCTGAGCAACGATCAAATATCCTCCATGAAGGAGGCCTTCACTCTCTTCGATACCGACGGTGACGGTAAGATCGCCCCATCGGAGCTAGGTATCCTTATGCGTTCACTCGGCGGCAACCCGACCCAAGCACAACTCAAATCCATAATCGCCGAGGAGAAACTCAATGCGCCTTTCGATTTCAACCGTTTCCTTGAGCTTATGTCCAAACACCTCAAGCCTGAGCCCTTTGATCGCCAGCTCCGTGATGCCTTTAAGGTCCTCGATAAGGATTGTACCGGTTATGTTGTTGTTGCGGATCTCAAGCATATCCTCACCAGTATAGGTGAAAAGCTCGAGGCTTCGGAGTTCGATGAGTGGATCCGAGAAGTTGATGTTGGATCAGATGGAAAGATTAAGTACGAGGAATTCATTGCTAGGATGGTTGCCAAGTGATTTCTCCTGTGAGTTCTCATACCGTTTACAATTTCAATTCTTTAAGAAGATTTTGTTCTTTGCAAATTCAAGGTCTTTTTTGCTACGAAATGTTTTAATCATGTGTAATGATTTGTGCTGACTCATTTTTTGTCTGCGCTCATATATTTGCTTTTGAGGCTATGCAATTTGCAAATAATATGATATACGAGTTTTTGTCAGAGAAGGATATCGTTTGCAAATTTCAGATATTTTTGGCAGGAAATGTTTTACTCACATGTATTCCATGTAAAATCAATGTTAAAACGCGTTCATTAAGCTGCATGTTTTATTTATAAAGTTGCCTGGGAGAACTAAAAAGGCGTTACTTTGAAATGCCTTTGCTTATGAGAGCAGATTCAATTGTTGAATAATGGCCTTTTTTTGTTTGTGCCAGAATCTACTTTTTTGCTTATGACTGAAATTCACGGGCGTAGACTAGTACTGTTGACATTTATTTAAGTAGAGAGAAATGCTGAAATCTATTGGCTAAACTAGTAGTGGAGAAAGTTATGGTGATACATGTGTTCAATACCCTACTGGACAACAACATAGATGGAATTCCCAGGATGTCGTTAGAAGTTTTTGCGTTTGTTTTTGTTCAGTTTTGCCATTCTTGAAAGTTGAAAGTGAAAGGGAAGAGCTTTGGCTGATGTGGGGGAATGGTGTTACTCATTGTTCTGCTTAAGAGACTTCTCGTCATTGCCTTAGCAATATCAGTTCTTGGCTTTTGTATTCATCTGCCACATTCATGAGTTATTTAGGGCTTTCATATTCATCAGATTTTATACACTTTGTTGTTTGTTCAAGTTGCAAGTTACTTTTAAGATATAGTCCTAGTTCAATTGGGATTAAAATATTGCTGCCAAAATGAACTATTTTGCAAGAGGTATTTAAGTAAGGTCATGAGCTTACTCCAACGGGATATGTTCTGTAGGCTTGTACAGCTGTACCATTGTATCGTGAGTTCTAAGGAGTGTTTTGGGGAAGGTCATTTTAAACTGTTTTGTGTTTTTGATGTTCTAGAGGTAACTTTTGTAAGAAAATAAACACTAAGAGGTTTCCTGGGAGAGGGACAGCATCAGTGGCCTATTTCCAGTGAATAGGGGTTCTGAAACTGTAGCAACAGCCATCGTCCAGTGCTGTTTTGTGAGAGATGGTGGAGGGAGATGATGGTGAGTTGAAATAAAGCATGGTGATTCTGGTCATATATGGGTTCAGAGTAGCAAATGCTGACGAACTGGTTTCTTGTCTGTAGGAGCAACCTGTATTTTAAGAAAGGCAATTGTGCACTAATATGCTAGCTACATTTCCTTTTTGGATATTTATGAAAAAACATTTCTGTATTTGGCGTAACAAAGTCCTCTTTGTTCGCAAATTTTGTTCATTATCTTGATAACAAGCATCAACTACTAAGGAACAGGTTGAAAATATTTTCCATTTTTTAATTATGTATTGATTACAGAAAACTTTGAGCTCTTCATTGACAAATATCCCCACCTCCTAGTGTGGTTTGGCCAGAGATATGTTGAGAAACCTGCATGTTGGGTCAAACGGTTTTCATGTTTTGCTTGTAAATGGAAAAAGGAAACTTTTTGTGTTATAACTCAGTGACAGCTCGTGCATCTGTAATTGGAAGCATTAGTTTAAACCTCTGCATCTACAAAACTTGCTTTCATATCTGACAAATCAAAAGCAATTCCTTTGCAGCAAATTCACCAATTAAATTCTTCTTAATGACTTCCTTATAAATTTTTACTGATTCATCTGTTGTACATCCAAATTAGAACTAAACTATGTACAGTTTACATTTATGAAAGACCTCTTTAAAATTTGTCCTATTCATACATACCGTCTATCAAAAAGAGTTCTATAAAGTAAGTTGAAGTCAGTTCAGGTTGCAGTCGAAGAAAACTTTGGAAATTGATAGGATATCCCCACTTCCTAATCGATAGATGCTTCATGTCTAGATACTGTGTCTCGTGAGGTGAAAGTTATATAGAAAGTTTTCCATTCTCAGTAGGGAATAGGGATTGATTGTGGAGGCAGATGTCCCGTCTGGTTCATTCTAATTTTCTTCTTTGGCAACCAGATTTTGTTGATTTTATTAGTGTAGAATTTATTCATTTTATTTTGGCATAATACATTGCTGATGTAAAAGTTGCTGTCATGTCATAATCCTATATTCCTTCTCTGTCAGTAATTAACAAAGTAGAGTTTCTGAGGGTTCATTACGTTAAAGCGGAGATTTGCTTGAAATACCAGGTCAAACTTGTGAAAATAGAGTACTTTGTCAATCCAAAATACAAAAGATAATGCTGTTATTTATCTCTCCACTCTTGCCTTACTCTGTTCCCAAACACCTTAATTAATTTAGTCCTGTTAAAAGGTAACTTGTAAAGAGGAGGGAGACAGTCCATGAGGCTTCATTCAATGGGTTGCATGGTGGTCCTTCAACTTATGCAACCTTTTTATGTGAGCCAGATCAATGTTCTCCTTAAAACCACTGCAAACTGTCTTTGTTGTATGTGGATGTAAGGGAACAACATGACTCAACTTGCCTATCTAGTTAGCTTTTGTTTTTTGCTCCCCACTATGCACCTTACTTGAAAGCCTGCCTATAATGAACTCATGCTCCTCCACTGGTGGTGGGGAAGTAAGTGCTTATAAATTCAAGCCAAGTATAAATATTTTTCCTTCTGTCTCAAATAGAATGACGAAGGTTTTAGGGACATCGACAAAACTTTCTTGCCCTCTGGTACCAGTGTCTTCAATTGTGTAAGGCTTGTTCCTCGAAAATGACTAGTGCTGGTAACTTTATTGGTTTGGGGTTGATTTTAATGTATCGCCCTTGGTCCATAAAAACTATAAGGACTCGTTTGGTAGGCGGTATTAAATAGAATAGTCCATGGATTAAAATTTAGTTCATCTAATATATTGTTTGGTTACTTTATTTTATTTAATCCATGGATTATACACCATATGTGGTCTTATTTTATCCCTAGGAAATGGAGGGATAACTAATCCAAGGTTTGTTAAACCTACCCCTAAGGGGTCGTTTGGTAGTTGGTACAAACATTGATAACGCAGGGATTACTAGGGATTAGTAACACAGGGATTAGTAATGCAGGGATTATTTTTTGTCAAGTGTTTGGTTCATTGTTTCCCACTTAATCTTGTGTTTGATTTAAAACTCTACAAAAAAAATCTTTCCTATTATACCCTTGTGTTATTATGAGATTGTTTATTTCATGTAATTGAGTCAAGGTAGATAACCGCCGGATAATATTATTTTTTTGGTAGGATTTTCTATTTCATTTAACTAGTTAAGTCATATATATATGAGGTATGATGTACCACTAAGGAGATCCTTGATGACATGGTGTATTTCTAATTTTTGTTGGTTAAATATATCTTAAACTTACATAGATTTAAGACTACTTATATTGTTCAATAGCTAAAGCTTATTAAAAAAAATAGTTCAAGTGGTTAGTCAACGAACTATATTGAATAAAAAAAAAGGAGAAAAAAATATTAGTGAAATCATTAAATTACACTAAATGAATTTGGAGAATTAAAAAGAACATTTATAATTATATCAATATAAATAAAAAGAAAATCAAATTACAAAAGAAATTTAGGAAAATGAATAAAGGGATAGTTTTGTAATTTTCCTAAATTTGCAATCTTTATTCATTTTCCTAAATTTCTTTTGTGATTTGATTTTCTTTTTATTTATATTGATATAATTGTAAATGTTCTTTTTAATTCTCCAAATTCGTTTAGTGTAATTTAATGATTTCACTAGTATTTTTTTCTTCTTTTTTTTATTCAATATATTTTGTCGACTAACCACTTGACCTATTTTTTTTAATAAGTTTTAGCTATTGAACAATATAAGTATTCTTAAATCTATGTTAAGTTTAAGATATATTTGACCAACAAAAAATTAGAAATACACCATGCCATCAAGGATCTCCTTAGTGGTACATCATACCTCAAATATATATATATATTTAACTTAACTAGTTAAAAGAAAATCCTACAAAAAATAATAATATTATCCAGCGGTTATCTACCTTGACTCAAGTACATGAAATAAACAATTTCATAATAACACAAGGGTATAATAGGAAAGAAATTTTTTGTAGAGTTTTAAATCAAACACAAGATTAAGTGGGATGCAATGAACCAAACACTTGACAAAAAATAATCCCTGCGTTATCAATGTTTGTACCAAACGACCCCTAACATAGATAGGAAGGAGAAGAATACCAATTCCAAGTGAAGCAATTTGTTTTCCCTGTATCCATCACCTTTCCTAAGATGGTCAAGTTTTTAATCAGTTGGAGGAGCATTTGGCTAAGGGTTATCAATCATTGCTTGAGCAAACACAACTTCTACTGATATTCTGTAAACAAGGATAGAGGTTTCTGGAGAGCTTGCATTCTCCATGCTTTGTATATAAGCCTCATAGAGTCATAGTTATCTGTGTATTATTTAATCCCCCCCCACACCCACTCACACAATCATCCACAGTAGTATAGGTCATACGGCTAGGTACATTAATCATGATAGAGAAAGTGGTGCTACCAAATTGCTTATTGTGCTTGGTGAGGAGAGATTGGATGGGTATCAATGTCTATTTCCAAGCTCATCCTTATACGGATAAAACATGAAAAATATACCCAATAAGAAAGGAGTAGATCCCTTTGCTTATTTGGAATTGAAGTGAGAAGTTAAGTTGCATGGTTTTGTTAATCTATGCCATATATTTATGTTGTCAAATCTTGTTGATTGTTTGGGAACCTTCAAGATTTGATATTTTCCCTTTTATGTAGTATGACCATGATGGGAAATGATTACATCTTTAGGTTGGCCTTTTCCCCTCCAACACTAGGTTAACTCCAATAGATAAGATTCTGATTGTGTTAATGTGACAACCCTTCAATTAGATTTAAGGTTTAGAGCTTGAATAATTTCTCCTCCTCCTCCTACAACTATAAGAATTGAATACATCTTTTAGGTTTGCATTATCCCCTCCAATACTAGGTTAACTCCCATAGACAAGGTTCCGACCATGTTAATATCACTTCCGTTCAATTAGGTTAAGGTTTAGGGCTTGAATAGGTTGAAGTTGGAAATTAAGAAGGGGTTTTGTTTATTTCCCTTCTTTTTCCATTTTTACTTTCTCCTCCTCCTACTATGGTAAGAAATGGTTACATCCTTTAGATTGGCCTTTTCCCTCGAATACTACATTAACTATGGACAAGGTTCTGACAATGTTAATGTCACTGCCCTTCAATTAGGTTAAGGTTTTGACTTTTGAGCTTGAATAATTTGTCCTCCTCCTAATACTACCAATTACTATCGACTTCCCCAACTATTACGAGTTTACGACACTAGGTAATTCCCTTTCTCCTCCTTCGAGGACGACTCTGCCTCCTCCTCCTTCTCCGACCATGCAAGTTTGTGCATAAAAGTTGAATGGATGACAGTCATGAGAGATTAGGGTTCAAATACTAGTAGAGACTAAAGAGTATCAGATTATTTATTTCTAGTTGCCAAAGGTTTGGTGGTAAAGTTATCTGATATCTATTTTGGTGGGGATTTGAATAGTTTTGTGCATAAAAATTGAAGTGGAGTGAAAACTATGGGAGACCAAGATTCAAATTTTAGCAGAGGCAAAAGAGCGTTGGATGATTTATTTCTAGTTGGCTTGGTGGTAGAATTATGTGATATTTGTTCTAGTGGGAGATGTTAGATTAGTTGAATTGTCAAGATGCCCGTGCTGAAAGCTCTTCTACATGACTTGTTCAAGCTTCTAAATTACTTGCTGAAAGGAAGTTTTAAGTGGCAGCCAAATAAGACGTCATAATCATGGATACAACTTGTGTCTAATTTCATGGCTATTATTTTGCATTTCAATACTGTCCTCAGCACAGAGTTTTTTATTCTGATAGGAATTTACTTAAAAATTCAACTAATTTTCTTGTTTTTTTGAATTTCCACATGCAGGTGATCTTGTAATATTCGTTGGATGAAAACAAGAAAGCTGACGTTGCGAGTATTTGTAGCTTGGTCTTTCATTTTGGCATGTTCAAGTGCATCTAATTTGCAATTTCGTAGGATTGATTTCGGTGTTTTTTTCTTTTGTTTACTGTCATTGAACAATTTGTGATTCAGGTGTTATCCTGTATGTGGTATTTGGCATCCTATAATCATGTAGCACCTCAAAGTACAGTTACTTCTTCCTTGGTGTATAGTTTAGACGCCGTGTAACTTAAAACTCATATTTTCAGTGCTTCTGCTTTTCATTTATCCTAATGGGATCTTTGAAATGTTGATTCAAAATGATCTTCTTGTGTTTACTCATGTTAACTTTGCAACGTTTTATTTGCGACAAAATAGAACGCAAATATGATGGATGTTTGTCACTTTTTCCTGGGGTGAATTTTCGAAGAAAACAATTTGTTAAATTACTGTTTACATATATTATTGCGAACTTCACATTTAGTTTGGTTAGGGGTTCCCACGACATATTACGAATTATTAATACACTAGGTAATTTATTTGTGCATCATCAAGTGGTCATAAGTGACTCCATTAAGCTTTATGAAAGATTCTTAACTAATATCCGAATTATAGAAATAACTAAGGTTTTTGTAATATTGTTGAATATAAACGTAGATATTTGACATTGTCATATATCTCAAGAATTTACATGGAATGATGACAAATATTGTACTTTTTGATTGATCGTTTCTTCTAACACGTGTGTGTTTTTATGCCAACATTTTTCCTTGATGTAATTTTCTCAATATTGCATGATCTATTATAAAATAATTAAACATAATTTTTTTTCTATTTTTGTGTACACAAAGTATCAATGGCGTACGTAAAAATTTTCACAAGCAGTATCACCTTATATATTGTTCATTGATCAACATCCTTACATGTTGATTATGTCCAAATACTAATACTGCCTTTACACCATAAGCACATCAAAATAAACTATGAAACGACTATTTAGAATTAAAAAAACAGAGAAAAACTAATAAATTTAAACTAAAGAACTGTTTCTTCCTCTTTTCTTCGTATTCTCAAAGCTCCAAATCTTCTGTCTTTTTACTTACTAACTAGGACGATATTGTTGGTGAAGCCGCTTTCATCATATCCCGAAAAGAGAATAATAATTCATCAACACGCATTTTAGCATGTAACAATATATAAACGACATGATTAAAGAAAGAACAGTTTCTTACCGTAAATGAGGTGACATAATGCACAACCAGGATTCTCAACATATTCTTGATAAAATTCTGAATAAGCATCGAAATTTGAACTACATATGAAATTTTAGAAGTTGTTACAAAAGTAATCCCAGTAGAAATAATATGCATTATGTAAAGTGAAATTACCTTGTTCCCTTTCTCTTAACTTTTATACTTCTCGTTTGCCTTTTTTGCTTTTGAGAAGAAACTTTTTTGATTTTTGGAGAAGAAATTGTTTTGGTCTTCTAAGTAACTGCTAGAGAACCTCTCATCCTCAAAGATCTCGGACGCCCTTTATTTGTTGCTACCGGAGGGTCAAGTAAAGTAACATCTTGACTTTGTTCACATGAGTTTATTTCCTAATCTTTCTCACTAACTTGACCACCTGATACACAATCTTCCTCAGATTCATAAGGAAGTTCATCAAGTTCTCCACATAATTGCAATAATCTTTGATGCGTAAATTGATAATGTTTTTCAGACTTTGTAGCTCGTTCTAATAGCCCAATAGAATGCATCATAATGTTATTAAACCACAAAGTAGAAGGTTTCAAAGTTTGTATTACATTTGGAGGGTCATTATGTCATTCCCCGAGCCTACACCCTGGGCAGGACTGTCAGTCGAAGACCATTGCTGGCCCCAAGTGAACCCTTGGCCTGGCTTACTTAACTCAGCGGAAGATAATATTCATATCTATAATGATAAATGAACTTAACTGAACTGAATAATAAAATAACTGAGAATGTTTTAAAGATTAAACATTCAACTTGGCCAAAAGTGACAACCCAAGTCCTAACAATAAGAAATGGAAATGAAAAGACTCAGAAGACTAACATCTGACTATCTATGAAACCTCTAAAACAACTGAGATGGATGTTGGGACAACCCCCACAAACATCCTAATGAACTAACTAGAAAGCAATAAAAAAGAGTCCTCTAGAATGCAAAGAGGCTCACCAACAGACTCTGAACTGCTCACTGGATCAACGATGCGCCGGATGCCGATCCTAATTACCTGTGTCTGCATCATAATAAGATGCAGGTCAACTGGTATCAGTACATTGAATGTACGAGTATGTGAGTTGGAATGCTAACAAACATAAGCTTGAAAAGGGAATCTAAAAGAAACACGTACCTTGGCTTTTCTCAACTCATGAATACTTACTGAACTCATGTCAATATAAAGCAATTTAAAACAAGTGCAATATAAAGAAAAGTTATTTAAAAACATGACGTCAACTCTGTGTATATACAAGGATACCATAACCCTGAAATGTATGTAAAAATACAATAAACTGATGTATATAAAAATACAATAACTTATGTGGGAGTTTCTCTAACTGACAACCATCACATAAGAGCTATAGTGATGATATAACGATCTATCTCACGCTGCCAGCGCATCCTATACCCGGCCAAAGGTATAGAACCTAAACTACTAAGTGGATCCACTAGTCTATTGTGAAAAGGGTTCATCTAAAAAGTATGACCCTTTTCTACCCATGGTGGCTACATGATTTTATGGAGACGTGAGTTATCTGAACTCATGCTCGCCGCCAATTCGGTGCTCAATACTACTTCCAAAATATACTAGCTCTTATGTTTAAAAGCATACTTCTTCTGTGATTTGAGATTAGTGCTCAAAAACTTAGCTCAAAGGCTATCTTGGAAACCAAAGTTTCCCCTCTTGCTTCATTTAGAAAGCGACTACTTTTTCTGAAAGCTGGCCCGAAGGCTCTTTGGAAATCTCAGTTTCCGATCTTATTTAAATGTGAAAACATTTAAAATCTCTTTGGGAATACTTAGTCCCCATATAATTTTGAAGAAATGAACTTCAATCTATACTATTTACTCTTTACTCAACTTGAACTTTAAGTCTTAAAACATGGTTAAAAGCATTTGCAAAGATTTCTTGAAAAGACTCTGAAAACTTCCTAGACTTGGCTCTTGACTTTCCTTGAATTTGAATTTATGGATTCAAGGTTATGATTCATGTTTATGGATGATTTCTAGGTGTTTAGAAGTCATTTAGAGTAGTTAGAATCAATGGAAAGTGTTAGGACACTTTAGAATAACTTAAATAGGCTAAACGATGAAAAACTAGTGAAAAACACTGATCCGGGCGCGTCTTGGGGCTTGTTTTGGGCGCACTGCAGGCGCGCCACCCCAGCCTCCTGGCGCTATGGGGGCACGACACGCCTGGCCCTCCCCAAGTGCGTCTGATGAGTTTTTCAACTCATTTTTTTTAACCTAAATCGTTTTAAATCGATTTCTTTTCTCAATACTTTCTTAGATTCAGATACCCACTGCATGTACACTAGAATTTAATTTGAAACAACTCTTAACAATTGCTAAAACGTCTCAAGAAAACCCATCAATCACATGTAAGTTCAAGAATGAAAACAATTCAAGAACACAACTCAAGAATCATCAAATTCTAACTCTTTTAGAATGAAAATCGTTGAATTAAATATGCTTGGCGCGTGGGTGAACTAACCCAATGCTATGTGATCTCGCATACCTTGTAGGGATCACCCCCGATGAAATCCACAAGCTAAACTTTGACGATCTTGGCAAATCTTGCTTTTCCTCTTCTCTTTTCTCTTGCGCTCTTTCTCCAAAAGCCCTAACTCAATTTCTCAAAAGTCAAAACTGAACTAACTCAATTTTGACCCCAAATATTTTATTAAAAACGGAATTAATTAATTGGGTAAGGAAAAGACCAAACTATCCTTCAAAATCCGGATTGGGCATTTCCTTATTCGAATAACCCAACTTCCAAAGGACATAACTCACTCATACGAACTCGGAATCGCGTAAACTTAGTGGCGTTGGAAAGATCATCCCAATAGCTTTCCTACCATATTTGGAGCTACACCTAACTCATCATGATCTAGGAGTTATGGTCATTTGAAGTTGACCAAAAACTCACTTTAACTTAAATTTTTCCAGATTTCCTTACACTTTAAAAAAAATAACTATTTCCAGATTTTAAACTTCCTTCTAGTTCTTTCTAGTTGCGAGATATTACACATTAGCTTTTCTTTGGTTGCGTTTCTTGTCCATCGATCTAATAAATAATACATCGAAAGCAAGTGAATCTTCTTTTTATAAATACCATTAGTACATATCTACATAGAATTCCCATGAACTCGTACATGTGACATGAGCAAACAACTCTTTTCAATGCAAGATCCAGACTAACTATATATGCCGACCTTTGTCTTTTAAGCTGATGGACTTTATAGATGTTTGCTCCATCCTTAACCTCAATCTTTTCAGCGATAATTTTTTGAGATTGAATTAGTTCTTCTTGAAAAATCTGAAACATTTTCTTGTATATTCCTTCACTGCTTCATCTTTCATAGGATACAAAGTTTTCAAGATAGGTCGAGAATGTTTTGTCTTGTAATCCTTCTCCCTTACTTTATCATAACTAGCGTCAATAACCTTATCATATTGCACCACAAATACACTCATTAGAGTACTAGAATTCAAATAATCTTTGGGAAAAAGGTCAAATATACCCCGAACTTTCAAAAATGGTATGTATATACCCTTCGCTATACTTTTGGGTTATATATGTTAAATTAGGTCTTAGGCCTAACTCACACCCCAAAAGCTAGCTCAAAGGGAGGAGGATTGCCCAAGTCTTATAAGGAGTCCACCCATCTCATTAACCACCGATGTGAGACTTTTGTCATTCTTTAACACTCCACCTCACGCCCAGTGCTTAGCATCTGGTGCATGGGCAATTTTGATTTTGGGGGTCCCAACATCGGGTGAGACGGGCCCTGCTCTGATACCATGTTAAATTAGGTCTTAGGCCTAACTCACACCCCAAAAGCTAGCTCAAAGGGAGGAGGATTGCCCAAGCTTTATAAGGAGTCCACCCATCTCATTAACCACCGATGTGGGACTTTTGTCATTCTTTAACACCCCACCTCACGCCCAGTGCTTAGCATCATATATACCCTTATCGTCATACTTTCGGCTCATATATATCCTTTATGCAAATGGAAAGACACGTGACACCATCTCAAAATTTAGCCAATTTTTATTTTATTTTAAATTTAAATTTAAGAACTCCACCCAATTATCCATTTATTTTACCCACCCAGATTAGAAAAGCTCTAATCCAATCCTCACATTGTCATTGTTCGGATTAGAGAATTATCATTCTCTTAAAGAAAAAATTAATGCTAGAAACTTTAAGCTAATTTCAGTTCACTTCACAAATCAACTTACATTGGGTATCATGTTGTTCATAGATAGGTTACATTTCAGAGAATGACAAGATCTGTTCTAAGTTTTGTTATTTTCCTTTTCATTGACAATACTACCTTCAATATCATTGCAGCATACTGTAAACTTTTGGAAAAAATAATTTGTAAAATTGATGATTAAATAAGTGAGAATACCATATAAGATAGACTTTTTTTAATTGTTTGTTGTCCTCAAAATTGGATTTTTTTTAATCAACTGGCCAAGTCTGTTTAACAACTGCATGAACAATTTGAAATTAGTTGATTTTGGCTCGCTCAGTATTTTCGCAGCGACTAGCTGATGAGTAGAGTGGTAGGGACGCCGTTTTACGTGGTGCCGGAGGTTTTAGGCGGAAGAAATTGCAATAAGAAGGTAGAAAATGTCAGCCGAAATCCCTCCATTTTATGGTGACTCAGCACGGAGAAGATTTTCGAGGTTGTTCTTAGGGCGAACCTTAGGTTTCCGATGAGGATTTTTCATTTTGCGTTGCTACTGACGGCGGCTAAGGATTTTCTTTGGATGCTCTGTAAAGATGCTTCTAGATTGGATTAGGGTTTTTCTAATATGGGTGGGTAAACTATAAATGGATAGTTGGGTGGGTATTTTAATTTTGAGTTAAAAAAAATCAAGAAAATTTTGAGATGGCGCCACGTGTTTTTCCGTTTGCATAAAGGATATATATGAGCTGAAAGTATGACGATAAGGATATATATAACCCAAAAGTATAACGGAGGGTATATACATATAATTTTCGAAAGTTCGGAGGTATATTTGACCTAGTTGTGTGTGTCGTACGGGGAACCGAGTTCGCAGGTCTCGCGAAGCCGGTCAACGGTAGCCTAAGAGCAAGTCAAAACTACGAGAAGGGCGCGAGAAGTTTTGTGAAGGTAGAGAGAAATTTTCAAATCAGACTTCAAGTTGGCGCAAACCATTCATCCCTGCTGTCTAGCTCTCTCATAGTTTCCCAATAATCTTTAGAAAATTTGTTCATACTCTCACTTTTTTGACTTGTCGACAGCTTGCATAAAAAGTGGTACGCTCATACGCCGGTATTCATTTTTCACGAATTGCATATATCCTCTGCAACCTACTATTTTCTTCTAAATTATACATTTTCATTATCTCGATCCACACCATTTCAAACTCCTCAAGAGTGGTTGTACCATGAATACTCCAACTAAACTTGTTACTAAAACCGTTATACCGATGGTACACATGACTTAGATATTATAGAATCTTCTTTGTTATGTGTCATATACAAAAGTGATGTTTACTGTTAGGAAATATTGTTGCAATTGCATTTATTATGGAAGAATCTTGATATGTTATGATTGTATGAGGTGCCACTCCAAACATTGCCTCTTTCAAGTACGAAGTAACCACTCGAAAGTGTCTTGAGTTTCATTCCAAAGTAGAGCACAATCAAACAAAATAGATTGATGATGGTTGTTAACTCTAGTAAATGGAATAAAAGGCATCTTATATTTATCTAGCATCAACCCAAAAATAATTAGCTAAATGACCATTTACATCCATCTGTATTGCATAAAAGAAACCTGGATTTTCGGATTGACGTCTTTGAAAATATTGTAGCATTAATTGTGCATCTCCTTTTTCGAGATCTTTTTGTCTTCTCGTTTGTAAATAATTCTAAATATCTTGACCTGTTAAATTCAGTCAATCAACACCCCCAATTTGATTTATCAATACTGACGTTATTTTACTTGGATGGACTCCTGAGTTATCAAGCAATAATCAAGAAGATCTTTTTGGGCCTCAATTTTTTTTCTTCTTGACCGCAAAAACTTTTGACTATTTGGAGATGCAAAAGTTCATGATTGTGCTCAGCAACAAGCCTACAAACAATCCATTTATCTTCTCCTTTCTTCGACATATATAACAATGTTTTGCATCTTTCTCTAGTTTCATCTTGTGGTCTATTGTTTTCTAAATTTTTCTTTGAACGAAATCCTTGCTTTGAACAAACAAACTCTTGACCAATTATTGATTTATCTTTTCTTGATTTAGTCATACGACCACGACGCACACTAAAACCATTACGATGAGCATAAGCAAGATAAAACTTAAATGAATCATCAAGAGACTGAAACTCGTTGCTGCTGTATGGATCTTTTGAATTTTCCACACCTATATTAGAAGCAGTTTGTCCAATTCCATCCATGTCACTTTCTTCCAATAGAGCTTCAGCTCCTATATTTTGCTCATCTATATTTGATTTTTTCATTAATCCTGCAAAATATAAAAGTTAGATAGCTTACACTAATGAATCTGCTCATATATCTATTCAACACTTTAATTATGAAACATATTCAATATTAGTGAAAGTTCAATTAATAAATTCCTTCCAACATTCTAAAGAGCATACCAAAAGTATTGGGGACAATATGAAGACACTTTTAAGATACAATATTCACCTCTCATGAGACTATATTCACTTATATTTAATACATTGAAATTCTTTTGCTCATGAAGATATGTTCAAAAATCAAAAGAGGCTTTTTTATGCCTGTAAACGAGAAATAATGTGAAATTTGTTCTAATTATATAAAGACATACCACTAAGTAGAAGAAGCTTGTCAAGTTTCAAAATCGCCTTATGCTCTAAAAATTATTTCTTAGCAAATTCAGAAGTTTTGATGCTTTGAAGAATTTCATAAACTTGATCCTAGGGAAAACCTACTGTAAACCTCATTAGTGTAATTAAGTTTGGAAAGAAAATAATTTAGTTATGGAAATAAATTTGATTAGAATCCAAGTAGGACGCTCAACTCGTTGATATTCTTTTTTATTATTATTTATATAATTATTGTTATTTTATTAAAATAAGTTACTATGGTTAAATCTCATTAAAAATACCTGATGGTGTAGATTTTTCATACATCGACGGTGCACAAAACTTAAACTCAATAGATATTTGTATAAGAAACATATACTAACAGTTATTAAGGTCTATATACACTCTACTCTCTCTAGACCTCACTTTGTGAAATTTCACCGGATATGTTGTTGCGTTGATGCTGTTGTATTTTGAATTTAAAAAAAAAAAGACATAATCAACTGTAAAAGAGACTTCATCGAAAAATCTTAATAGTTTAGTTGATTGACTATCTAAATTTTCACCTTATTGGTGAGAATTCGATTCCCACTTTGTAATCCCCTTCTCATTCTCCCTTCCCCAAGTAAGAAAAGCAAGAGATTTCATCTTTATATATAAATATATATATATATATATATATATATATATATATATATATATATATATTATAATGTTTATTGTTCTCTAATTCCTGTGAAGGTATTTGAGTTTATACATAATTTTTTTTTAAAAAGAATAAAGATTTTTAAAATTTGTGATCTAAAATAAATTATAGAAATTTTGTCGCAATAAATTATCTTATTAAGATTGAAACAAGAAGTTTAAAATCAATTTCTTATAAGATGTTATTCGTTTATGATACCGACTAAATTTTTAAAAAAAAATTACTTAATACAGATGAAAAGAACATAAAATTTGAATTAGTATTCGAGTAACTTTTATCACATATTAAAAAAGCAATATAAAATTTACTATCTTTTATTCATATTTTTAGAACACATAAAATAATGTTCCCCCTTCAGCCGGCTCTGTTGCCTTTGTTGAGGTATTGACAATAGAGGTGAAGAAATGGGGAGCATGATAAGTCCATTGTTGAGAATAGATTTGGTTAGTTCTGCTCAATTCATTCACAGAGAGTTACTCATTGGATTTGCTCGTAGAATTCTTGATTTTGAAAATCTTCCTATGGATTGTCTTCAAAGTAAAATGTTCTAAATGTATTCAATTTTCCTCTTTC
The DNA here is from genome assembly GCF_900185275.1 of Solanum verrucosum. Taxonomy (NCBI): domain Eukaryota; kingdom Viridiplantae; phylum Streptophyta; class Magnoliopsida; order Solanales; family Solanaceae; genus Solanum; species Solanum verrucosum. The sequence continues at coordinate 1,350,291 of NW_026020155.1, forward strand.
TATTACTAACACTTGCCTAATGTTTTAAAGGTATTCCATTTTCCTCTTCGTGTTACTAACACTTGAAGATTAATAGTAGTTCGTTTGTTTGTTTGTTGTGTTGCTTTGTCTTTTTCAGTTACGTCAATTGTATTTGGATTCTTTTTGTAATAAAAATTCGATACTATCCAGATATAAAGGATGAACAGAAATTTATCAAAATTATTAAAATGATTAAGATGAGGCACAATCATGTCATTGATATGATAACTTTGGGAGTTGTCAAACAATTCAGCGAAGAGCTGCCTCAATTCGATTATGAGGATATTAAAGAAGTAGATTAATTTCTTGATCAATTTATATGTCTTAGGATCGAGATTAGAACACCTGTCGGTTAGTTGCATACCATTACAATCTTTATCTTATATAAGTCCTTCCATTTAACATTATTGTTTAACTTTTACTAACCGCTGCTTAATTTTTGTTAATCGCATGGCAACAGGTGATCTTACATTATCGTCTACTTTCCAATTATGTGGGTGAGATACATACGAAAATGGTAGAACTTATCTGTCAGAAGGCTCAGATAATTAACAGTCCAAATGCCCAGGGAATTTGCGCACCTGAAGTAAAATTTACGGAGATCTAATTTTACATTTTCGTATGCGTTTAAGAGAACTTTTTTCATTTACTATCTAACTCTTTTTATATATAATGCATATGTACTATATTGTTTTCTTACTTTTTTTTTCTGACCTACTGTCTTGTTTCTTTGCTTTATTTTTCTATTTTTCGTTTAAGAGATTGGGAGAGGGAAGAGAGAAGCGAGCGAGAGAGGGCATAGAGTGGAGAAAGTCGAATTGTATATGTATATCTGTCAAATAATTGTATATATGTACCTAATATACATATGTATTTCTGGCGAGCGATATTGAGAGAGGGAGGAGAGAGGCGAGCGAGATTGAGAGAGAGAGGAGAGAGGCGAACTGTATATGTATATCTGTCAGATTGTATATATATAACTGATATACATATGTATTTGTATATCTGGCTAGAGAGATTGGGAGAGGGAGGAGAGAGGCGAGCGAGATTGGGAGAGAGAGGAGAGAGACGAGCGAGAAAGGTCAGAGAGTGGAGAGAGGTTAATTGTATTTGTATATATGTCATATAATTCTGTATATATATGTGTATAATTTGTATTCGTATATCTATAAAAGAGGACAAGTGACGTAATTAAAGCTAAAATTAAGCTGCAAACCGTAATTAATTCATACTATAGCTATATTATCTAACTAATTAGTATATGTTTGCTTTTCCGCCTAATTTTCCCATAATTTTATTATTACTAAAAAATTGGGCTTTCACAAAACAGTACCTGATTTACCACTGGACCAAAGGCTATCATTTGTTTAAGGGTAAATCACATAAATATGCTACATTAAGAAAATATTTACTATCTATGGCAATATAATTTTTCTAACTAAATATAACAATTTTTTTGAATTAAAAAAATTGTACAGTTTATGTTCGCCTCTTTCTCTGCCTTTTTTCTCTTCCTCCTCTTTTCTTCTTTTTATTCTTCTTCTTCTCGTCTTTTTCTTTGCCATTCTTTCTCTTCCTCCTTTCTTCTTCTTTTTATTCTTCTTTTTCTTTGAATTTTTCATTTAAAGAAATATCTTCAAATAAGTTTTTACCTATATTTCACGATTTTTACCCAAAAACACGACGAGAAGAGGAACAAAAATATCAAAAATTTGTACAAAATCATGTTTTCAAGCAAAAATTTCAAATCTCTAAAATTACAGCAACAAGAATTCATCATTGATGGTCATTATAAAGCTTCAAATTTTGAATTAATTATTTGAATTTTACGAATTAGTAATTAATTTGGATAGATTGTTCCTACAAATAATTGAAAATGACATTTGGAGTTTATAACTCAATTTCAAGAAAACTTTGGTTTATCATTGATTTTAGGAGAAATATTAGATTGAAGCTCGAAAAGGTAAAGTTTATAAAACTGTATCGCAATTGTATTAAAGTTGTATTAGATATGTTTCATAATTGTATTAAAATTGTATTAAAATCATGAACAATACATTTATAATACATATTGCAAACTTCACACCCTTTTTAGTGATATCAACCAAAATAGTTATGTAACACACTTGTAATACATTTATAATATAATATAGGCACGATACATTTGTAATTCATATTGCAAACATCACTTTTTTTTTCTTAGTGATACAAATCAAAATAATTTGTAAGATATATAGAATACATGTTTTATTCATAAATAATACATTTATCAGTAATACATATTGCACACTTCACTTCTTTCTTAGTGATACCAACAAGAATAATTTAGGTAACACACTAATAATACACTTATAAGACATGCACAATACATTTTTAATACATATTGTTACCGTCACTCATTTTCTTAGTGATCAAAATAATTTATAAGACACATATAATATAAGTTTTATTCATGAGAAATACATTTATAATACATATATATTGCAACCATCACTCATTTTCTTAGTGATACAAATCAAAATAATTTATAAGACACATATAATATAAATTTTATTCGTGAACAATACATTTTTAATACATATTGCAAACTTTACTCTATTCTTAGTGATACCAACCAAATGATTTAGGTAACACACTTATTATACATTTATAATACGTGCACACTATATTTTTAATACATATTGCAAACATCACTCATGTTCTTAATGATACAAACCAAAATAATTTATAAGAAACATAAAATACATGTTTTATTCATGAATAACACAAGTTTAATTCAGTTTATAGATTATTGTCTTGTCTTTTGTTAGTTACGTTTTTCATTTATTCTTAATTCTCGCTTCTACAACTTTAATATTGTGTAATACACTTTTAATGCAAATTTAATTCATTTTGAAGTTTATTATATGTTACTATTAGATTACTTGTTTAATTCATTATTGATATAAGTTTAATTCACTGTATATATCATTGACTAGTCTTTCATTAGTTACTTTTTATATTCATGCTTAATTCTCTCTTCTAATTCAACTTTAATATTTGTGTAATACACTTTTAAATACAAGTTAATTCATTTTGCAGTTTATTGGTTGATTTGTTAGGATTGAATTACTTGTTTAATTCACTATTGATACAAGTTTTATTCAGTTTACATATCACATAATGCTCTTTCGTTTGCTACATTTTCCATTCATGTTTAATTCAACTTTAATATGTGTGTAATACATTTTAATTCAAGTTTAATTCATTTGACAGTTTATTATGTTTCTTCATTTGTTACGATTAAATTACTTGTCTAATTAATTATTGATACAGTTTTATTCAGTCTACGAATCATTGACTGCTCATTCATTTGCTACATTTTGTATTCGTGTTTATTTCTCTTCTAATTCAATTTTAATATGTGTATAATACATTTTTAATTCAAGTTTAATTCATTTTGTAGTTTATTGGTGATGCTTCGGAACAAAAAAATGATTAATTTGATCGTATTGGTTTACTTCAATTTATAAGACATGTATAATACATATTTTATTCATTAAGAACATAAGCTCATAAATTATAGTGGTTGACAACTTAATTTCCAGGGACAAATAGAGAAAGAATGAACTCAGGATTTTATTCTCCCTTTTAGAGGCATAACGAACTGAATGTATGGCTGAAGATTGTGGATCTTTCAATTATAATATTAAAAAATTGACACCTTGCACATGGAGGCAAAAAAAGAGAGAAAGAGGGGACAAATAAAAAGGAGAAAGAGGCGAGACAAAAAATTGAAATATAATAAAATACATAGTATTGTTATAAATGGTAATAAATAGAGAGTATATTTAAAATAAGTAATTATTTTTTAAAATGGATTCACCCAAGTAATTATTCCTTTGTTTAAATGGGCCCAATTTTTATTTATACGTATTTTTTCTGAAGACAAATCAAATATACTTAAATATATTGTGTAATTTTTTACGAAGTGGGTCATATGAATTCTCTTGACCCAACGTAGGTTCGCCCGATTGAGCTACCCTTGGCTCTTCTTATAATGCAATTATAACTTTTAACAGCCTGCCAAAAAAAATGAGCTACACATTTCAACACATTGTACAACAACAACAAAATTGCAGATTTCAACACATTTTCTGTCCATTTTAGCAAGAAACATACTCGGTTAGACACAGTCGTCAAATATGATCTGGAATTTTCAGTGGTATCACTTAAAGAATATTCAGTGTCATTTGCAATCAATGAATTTTCAATTTATGGTGAGACTCGAATTTGGGATGATAATTTTTATTGTTATTTCTTCATTATGAGATTTTTAGCAATCCCATCAACATAAACAATGCTTGACATATATCCAACAGTTGAACGCTTTATCCAAAGCGAAGAACCAGGGCCGATTCAACAAGATTGGAGGCCTAAAGCGAAACTTAAGGGAGGAGTCCTAATATTTTTTTTTTCTTCATATATATTTTTATTTAAAATATACTAATCTAGCTTTTTTAGATGTGAAATCATTAGTTACTGTTTTATAATTGATTTGTTTTAATAATTCTTTTTCCAATTGATAATATAGCTAATTCATTCAATCTCTATTAAGACATTGTTGATCTTAAATAAGATTTAGTCGATTTTAGTTTCGAAAAACTTCTTTCGGCTTAGGGAACAGTTAGAGGAACGGTTAACATTATTCAATAAGCAATATGTGCATTTGGAAATAAACAAATTTGTGTTTGTGTGTGAGAGAGATTTTCATCAAATTATTTCTTATGAAATTCAGGTTCTATAGTTATTTCATATGCAATTTCCTTAGTAGAAATCATAACACTTATAGTACATATAATTTTCTTTAAAAAATAATATTTATAAGTAATTTTTTTTTTAAAATAGAGCCCAAAAAAATATAAAACACCAAGCGATGATTTTAATGGCCTAGGAGTTAAGACGGTCTTGCGTAGAACCTATCAACAATAGATTTGACCTTCTTTTTTTTTGGTAAAGATTTGACCTTTGATGTAACACAAATCTTCCCAATTTGAATATTGAATTACTTAGGTGTATAATTCAACAACAAATAGTTATAGGTGTTGTTAGTCAAACGATACCAGTAATTGGGTATACGGTATGACAGTGTGGCTTCGACATACTATCGTAATTTTAGTTAGAATGTACAAAAATGTGGTAATTTATTATTATATTACAAACTTTTAAATATACATCTTTTTTATAAAGATCCACTAGATAACTAATTAATTTTTAATACAATATATTTCACATCTAGCATGAGCATGAGTTCTTTTTATAAAATTTAAAATAATGAATCTTTATATATATAATATACACTTATGAATCAAATTTTATATAAAAAGAAATTGGAATCATAATTTTTAATTTAAAATCCTACTTTTTTGAAGAATTTAATAGCTGAAATTGAAGTTGAAATAAACCTCTAATTTCAAAATTCAAACATAAAATTGAGATCATGAATCTTATGTGTGAATGAAGTGAAAATTTCATATATGACATATATTAGACTAATATTTTCAAGTTATAGCAATAGAATTAAACTTTCAAGTTGTAACAATAAAAAATTTCAAGTTATAACAGTTTCTTTAAAAAAAAACTTTTTTTAAATAATTGTAAAAATTTGTTTTGAAAAAAATAAAAAGATAAAAAAAAAACCGTTTCTGAAAAAAGAAGAAGGTAAAAGAACGAAATAAGTGTGTTAATTAAATTTGAATTGATTGAAGATAATTACTAATTAGCATAAATTAAGGAAATTCAAACTAATTAAGAATATTTAGTTTCCTTAATTCACTCTAATTTGTTAAAATTAATAAAAAAAATTTGATTTCATCCATTTTCTTTCACGTTTCTTTCTCTTCTATTTTTTTCCAGAAATCTTGTCACTCCCATCTAATTCATATTCGTTTTTATTCAATAATCTTTATTTTCTAGACAGCTTCTTATTAGTATTAATAAAACATGGTGGTAGATGGGATCCTTCAGGTTAGTGTTCTTTGCGATTTTTTATTTGTATTGTAATACAAACCAAACGTTCAAAAAAATTATGAACAGTGATTCTGGAAAAAAAATTATTCAGATTTTGTTTGTGAATAATAGTTTTAATTATGGCTTTTTTGGTATGAATATTCACTTTTGAAATTACATAAATTTTGTTTGAAATTTGTATAGATTTTTGTTTGAACATTCATTTTTTTGTATGTTTCTGGTTAAAAAACTACATAAAATTTATTTGAATTTGGTATATTGGTTATACCATGTTGGTATGCTTTTAGAATTATATTTGAATGAATTTCGTATACTATTTGTCTAATAAATGACAATTAATAGTTAAAAGTTGTATTATTTTGGTATTATAGTAGCATGATTCTGTTGTGAAAAAGTGACGACTTATGTCATGAAATAGGTATAATTTTGGCATGAAATTGGTATGAAAAATGTGCATAATAATTCTATGAAATTTGTAGACTTATTTCAGATTTTTTTGTTGTGTATAATAATTTGAATTATGACATTTTAAAAAAAAAATGTATAATGTTATATTTTGGTATGAACATTAATTTTGATCATTATTTGTCTGACGCATTTTTTTTGGGGTATATTTTTGGTTAAAAAATAGATAGTTTTTTCTTTGGAATTTGTATACTTATACTACCAGGCATGTATGACAATCGATAATGTTTTGGTACGATTTTTGGTTTGATTGGATTTTTTTTTGGCATTATATTGTAATGAATTTTGAGAATAATAATGTAATGAATTTGGTATATTGTTTATTAAAGAAATGACAATTAATATTTCTAAGTTGGAATTATTTTGGTATTCTAGTGGCATGATCCTTGTATGAATAATTGATAACTTTTGGCATGAAATAGGTAAGAAATGTGTGAATAAGAATTGTATGAAATTTGTATACTGATATAACACATGTGTTTTTACTTTTGTATTTTGTAATAACATATGAAATTGTTTTAAAATAACATATGTATTTTTACTTTTGTATGAATTTTGTAAGCATAAAAATGGTATGAAATTTGTATATTGATATAACATATGTATAAAAGTTATTTGTACTTTTGTATGATATAATATTGCCACAATAATTTATGATGAAACAGAAAAATATGCAATTCAAAAAGTGTCGGAGCAGAAATTATTGTCGTCTGGTTCAAAAAGAACTGTAGGGAGATCACAACTTGTAAATGGTTTGCTGATGTGAAATTCAAGAGGTCTAAGATTACGTGCAGTACATGTCGTAGGGAGAAACACAATAGAAAGACATGTTCAAATTACCCTTCTGAAAAAAAGACATAATTTATTTTTATTTTGATTTGGTTGTTTTATTGTGGCAAACTCATGTTTTGATTTATTTTGTCTTTTAAGTTAATGAATTATAATTTCAGAATATTTATTATGTGTGTTAGTTAATCATTTGTATATTCAGTGTTTTTCAAATGTATACTCAAAAAATAGGTAATGTTTGTATGTGATTGATATTGACTGGAAAAATTAAGTCAAATCTTAGTATGAAATTGGTATACATTTGGTATCCAACTGACGTTCCAGTGGTAAAATTGAAAAAAAAAAATATGTAATTGAGATTTCAATTAAAATAGCCAACATAAAACTAGTTAATATTGTATCCAATTTGTATAAATTTAGTATTGAATTGATATCCCATTGGAATATTGAAAAATCAACATGTGGTTGAGATTTCAATCAAATTAGACAACCTAAAGAAGTTAATGTTGTATTCAATTGGTATCCAACAGATATTCCACTTGAAAATGAAAAAAACAAAATGTAACTGATATTTCAACCAAATTAGACAATCTAAAACAAGTTAATGTTTTATCCAATTTATATACACTTGGTATCCAACTTGAAATTTTAGAACAAAGACAAAAAATAAAAATGTATAAAATTAGTATCCAACGGATATAAATCCGGGAAGAATAAATCTGATTGTAAAACAATGCATATTATATATTGTTGTCAGAAATTGTAGCAAAGGAAATATACATCACCCAAAAATCAAAAGATGGTCTAAACTGCAATAATTAATACAAGTTCTATATTTTCCTCTCTTCAATTTATATTCCGTATTCAAGTGTGATTTTCTTTTATCATATTTAAGCTAAAACTTAAGAAATCCTTATTAAAGATTTTATGATCTCATATTATCTATATATATCAACAAATTTCAGAATTAAATATGCTTAATTCACCAACAAAATAGTATTTTAGATATAGAAAAACACACCAAAAACAAGTTCAAAACTTAAGTAAAACAGTTTTTTTTCTCAAGAAATCAAGTTTTAGATTAATTAAAATAAAAAACGAAATCAAAATTTCAAAATATAGAATTCTTAATTCTAAAAAAATCAGATTAAAAAAAAACTATCAAAATTTAAAATAAAATAAAAACATCAAGAAAAGCAAAAAAAAAAAAAAGGATTAAAGAGAGAGAAAATTACATGTTAAAATATACGGTGATAATTTTTTTAAAAAAATAAAATTTAAAGGCCCCAATAGTCATTAATAAATAAAAGTTATTTGAATAAGTTAAAAAATCTCTTAAAAGGTGTAATAGATAATTACAAATTGATTCTCTCTCATTAATATTATTTCTCTCACCTATTAATTATATAAAAGGAACTGCAATCAATATAATTAAATAATTAATAATATAAAAATATAAAAAGATTAATCACTTAATAAAGTAAATTTTAATTGATTTTAAATAAAGTTATATTTAATTGATTTGTTATAATCCGTAATTAAACTGTTATAAGTAAGAATTTTTTAAGCGTAGATTTAAAACTCGTAATATTGTCTCTTAAATGTGTATATGGTGTGATTTTGCCTACTACATAAAAGATGAAAAAGATTTACAGATTTACACGACTTGGGCTGAAGATAGGCCCACCTTCTATAGGAAACTATGTTAATTCCAGCCCAGTAAACCCAGAAAACTGGGCTTCTGAAGGCCCAAAGTAGTAATAAAACCCTAGTAAAACGCCGTAGATTAAAGAAGAGAAGCAGCTTTCAGAAAAATCCTTCCGCACAACCCAAGGTAAGCCTCCATTGCAGACCACCAGTCGCCAATCCTAACTCCGCCATCATGGGTCGCATGCACAGTCGTGGGTTCGTTATTCTCTCTTTTGAATCTCCATTTTTTTTTCATTTTTCTGAGCATCAATTTGACATCTTCTGTTTCCCCTGTTTTTTATGGTTTCAGTAAGGGTATTTCAGCTTCTGCTCTCCCTTACAAGAGAACTCCTCCTAGTTGGCTCAAGATCTCCGCTCCAGATGTAAATCATCCCACCTTTATTATCTACTACTATATAGATGTTTTTAGAAATTTTAACTAAGTTTTGCTTGTTTTTCTGATTTCAGGTTGAGGACAACATTTGCAAGTTCGCTAAGAAAGGATTGACCCCTTCACAGATTGGTGTGATTCTTCGTGACTCTCATGGAATTGCACAAGTAAAGAGTGTTACTGGTAGCAAGATCTTGCGTATCCTCAAGGCACACGGTACGTTTTTATCATTGTTTATGTGAATGTGGTTTGGTTTATGAGTATTTGAATGAATTTGGTTTGAGATGTATAAGTAATTTGTGGGTTAATTGATAGGGCTTGCACCTGAGATTCCAGAGGATTTGTACCACCTGATTAAGAAGGCTGTTGCCATTAGGAAGCATTTGGAGAGGAACAGGAAGGATAAGGATTCTAAGTTCCGTTTGATTTTGGTGGAGAGCAGGATCCATCGCCTTGCTCGCTATTACAAGAAAACAAAAAAGCTCCCACCTGTCTGGAAATAGTAAGCTTACTTGCTACTCTATCTTGTTTATAATTTTTTGCATTACTTTGAATATCTTAGTGTGGTATTGAGTTGCATTTAGCGCACTGCAAATAGTATGCATTGTTGATTCCGTTAAGATTGCCGGAGTGGTTTGGTTTCACTTTGTTAAACATAGGTTTTCTTATTTGATTTAAGTGAACTGATGATCCCGAAAGATGGGCAGCAATTAGTAGTTTGTTAATGTTAAAGTGAGCCAGCCACACTGGTTCAGAGAATGAGTTGTTGCCTGCTCATACGGTCATTAGGTAATCACCTCGTGAGTTAGCTTTTGGGGAAGCGTTAAGCCTAAACTTCTTCCCTCCCCCACCCCTATTCTTTATTTGCCCAATGCTTAGCCTCCATGTCCTATGTGTACGCTAAAAGAATGGGTTGTTGGGGTGTCTCCCCGCATCATGAGTTTGCTTTTGGAATTGAGCTAGGCATAAGATTTATTTTCCTTACAATTTAAAAAGTTAACTGAAATCTTTCTAATATTTAGGATTATTGGCTGTGATAGGTTTATGCTGTTTTTGATTGTGATGTCCGTCTTAATTGAGCAAAATGAATTGTGAGGATTCATGTGCTAACCCCCCACTAGCTTGGGATCGAGACATGGTTGTCAACTTGTTACCCCCCACTAGCTTGGGATCGAGACATGGTTGTCAACTTGTTATTGTTGTTTGCTTCCCTCTTCTTGATATATGCTCCATTGTAAATGAAATTTCCTGGTTTGTGTATAGCAATCTTTAAAGTTGTAATCAAACCCACCGTTCCTTGACACCTTGTTTCTCTTTTCTAGTTGAACTTTGGTATCATTTTATGTCTAAATTGTGTTTGGTGCATATTATTGAAAAATGCACCAAGAAAACTACTAAACTGTTTAAGGAAAGTTCTGAATGGTGAAGAAGTTGTTTGTTTCCAGGTTTGGGTATATTTTTTCTTTAAATACAGCAAAGTTTTACTTCTTACCATAGTACTCTGGTTTGCTCATAGTGGAATACTTATATACTGGGACGCACAGCATATAATCCGTTGACATTGATTCTTCAATCTGTTCTTTGTTTGCTTTTCTAAATGTTTTTGGTGATTTTCTTATGTGGTTCTGTTCCTGGGTCTTTGGTCTACTGGCAAGAGTTTAGCATGTTTATGTGTGGATTAGGCGCATGTTATGGGTTTGAACCTTGCCCCAAACTAGAACCTGATATTTAATGGAGAAAGAAGGATGGCCCATTATTATCCATTTGAGTTTCGAGCATTGTTCTTGGTTTAAAACAATCTTACAAGTTACATGGTTCTAAAACCAACATGTGCTGTAATTTCCTTTTCTTTTTCCGTTGTTTTTACTACTTTCCTGGTTTAAAAAGCAAGGTGTATGCCATCTTATTCATCTGCAGCAATTCTTATATAACTTAAGGTTGCTGATTATTTTTACTTCCTCTTATGTGCAGCGAATCTACCACTGCCAGCACACTTGTGGCATAGGGTGAGACTTGAGCTGGAGTAGCTTTGGCTGATCGCAATATGTAGTTTTCTTGTGTCATGAATTGTTTGCTAAATCCAATTTTGTTTGATTTAATCATGCTACTCAATGGAAGATAGTTTTCTGGATAGTATTTGCTCCTATTTTTACCAAGTGTTAAGCATAGATACTTTTATTTAGATATTCGAATGAATGACTTGTTTCTCAAGCTCATAGTGGTAACATGAAAGCCAATATCCAACTGGTCTGGCTGCTTGTAATTTGGATTGCTGAAAATTATGGTTTAATGCTCTTCACTTTATGTGCATGGCAGTGAAGTACCACTTTTAAACCTAAAGGGGTCGTTATTCTGTGATTATATTCTTGGGATTGTAATCCTTTTACTAAGCTTGAGTTATTTCATGATTAAGCTTGGATTAAATTTATGCTTGTGTTTGGTTGATGTTAATTTATACCTTCAACTAAATGCATAATAAATTTTATTCCAAGCTTAATCTTGGAATAGTCCACTTCATTGTGCGCACCAAACTACCCCAAAGAGTAGCAGCATAATAATGATGTAGAATTTAGCACCTAAGGGCGTGTCAATGAAGTAGGTGAGTGCCATGAAGTTTTGGATTTAAATCTCAATAATTTTATCTTCTAAGACTAGAACTTATGAGAAAAATCATCTTATGTTCAAGCCTCGGGGATACATAGTTGCTTGATATCTATTGTTAATGGGAGGCGACACATACTTCATAAAATTAGTTGAAGTTTGGATGTATTGAACCTTAATACTGTAATTATCAAAATAAAATAATGAGGTAAGGTCGTTGTATCGTTTATAAAATTATTGTATTCCCCATTCAAGATCACTTCTATGCGGTCACCTGTATTTAGGCCATTTTGGCATACCTAATAATGCAACATTTACACTTTAAATTATGTGTTAAATTTGAAAAGGAAAGAAATAGAAATATACAACAACATTATTTAGAGAAACTTACATAAATATACTATAAATAAAAAATATTTACCATTTATAGCAATAACATTTTTTTTTTTACTTGATCACTTTTAATACATTTATAATACACTTTTAATTCATATTGCAAAGAGCAATTTATTATTCACATATAATACAAGTTTTATTGATGGATAATACATTTATCACACATTTTAATACACTTATAATACAATGTGTTAACTTCTTACCAAACAAGCATAATATATTTTTTAAAACAGTTATAATACATATATATTGCATACTTAATTCACTTTTAATATATATTGCAGATTTAACATAGTATTGCTATAAATAGTAATAAATAAAAAATATCGCTAAAACTCGTAATTATTTATTAAAAGGCACTCATCCAAGTAATTTTTCCCATTATTATTTACTACTCAGTATAATATCATAAAGGGATAGGGGCGAATGGGGCAGGTCCAGAACAACATTGGTAGGGATTGAGCTGGGAATGGGCCTATCCTGGACCAGGACAGATGGGTCAAAATCGATAGTCCCGTCCCGATCTACCTATTTTACGGGATGGAATAGATCACGGCACGATAATTTTTTTTAAAAAAATATTATGAAATATCTAAGTTGTGATTTTTAATTACATATTTTTATTTTTAAAATTTAAATTCTTTATAAATGTTAGATTGTTAGACTTTATAAATTTCAAAGTAAGTTAGCTCAGTAAGAAATAATTTTTTGAAAGTGTTGGAAATTGTAAGTTTGTTAAATTCAATTCCTTGTAAAGTTAGATTGTTAGACTTTCAAATTTTAAAATTCAAAGTAAGTTAGCTATGTAAGTGATAAATTATTAAAGCTTTGTAAATTATAAATTTGTTATTTTAAAAAAAAAAAAAATTCTATTAATTAATATGTTATGTAAGATACGTGACTAGTAGAAACTAGAACATGACCAGATGAATGTTTGTATTGAATTTTAGCAGCTCACTAGACATTAATTATAACTAAAATTACACTTTCCAATTATATCGATACAATTTAATTAATTATCATTAACTTTTTAAAATGTTATGTAAAACTTGTCACTAGCAGAAGTTAGAACATAACAGATAAGTACTCATATTGAAATTTTGGCGAGAGTCTCTAAATAATGGGGGTGGTGGGAATAGAGCTATGTGGGGGGTTTCAATATCAATCCAATCATATAGGTACAATTCAATTAGCTTCTGATACTCTTTTTAATACTGTTATGTACGATTCATCACTAGTAAAAGTTAAAATGTAATAAGATGAGTACTTGTACTGCATTTTAGCGCGATTCACTAGAAATTATAACTAATATTAGACCTTGCAATCACATCTATACAATTTGATTGGGTTTTCATATTTTTTAGAAAATGTTATGTAAGAGTCATCGCCAGTAGAAGTTAGAACATGATAAGATGAGTACTCACGCTGGACTTTAGTGAGACTGACTATACATTAGGGTTGTGGGGATGGGGTTATTGGGGCAAGGATGAAGATGAAGTGTGTTTGGATGGTGAGCAATCAATGTGAAATATTATTTGTGGAATTTGTTTTTCCATACTTTCATTAGGAAAATTATTTTTCATATTTTTAATGAACTTGTTTTTCTACGGAAGTATTTTCTAAAATATGTGATCAATCGAACATGGAAAAGCTAAAAAAAAAAACCTCTATGCCGAACACATCCTTAATTACCATACAAGATTTAATTAAGCAATAATCAAGTCACATCCCACATCGGTGACAACAGACCAAAAGTTTCTTTTTATAAGTACTCAACAAGACAACACATATTGCTGAGCTTAGTAACGTGAGCTTGTAACCCAAGTGGGAGCATTAAGATGATCGGGACGTTCAAATCTTCAGCCCTCGACACAAATAGTGAGTTCATAATAAGTGCATCATGTTTATGGTGAGAGTAAAATAAAGTAATTTTATTAAGCTGGCTTAACAGAGCAGCGGTCTCACCAATGGCCCGAGTTTGGGCAAAGTTTCAAGTCAAACCACTAGAGATGTCAGGTTATTCGTTGAATTGGACCATCATCTTTTAATTAAGGACTAGCTTAATAGAGTTGCATTCCCGCCGATGGCCCAAGTTTGAGGTTGTCAAAAACAAGTGTTTCCGCACAATTTCAAGTCAAATCACTAGAGATGTCAGGTTATTCATTGGTTTGGACCATAATCTTTTAATTTGGGGTTGGCTTAACAAAGCAACGCTCCCGTTGAAGGCTCGATCTTGAGGTTGTCAAAAAATTAGTGTTCCTGCACAGTCCCAACTCAAACCATAAGAAATGTCAGATTGTTCATTGATTTGTACCATCACCTTTTAATTAGGGGCGTAATGGTTCGGTTGGATCGATTATTTTATAAAATTTGTATCAATATCAATTTCTCGATTATTTTAGTTTGTATACAATTAGACTTTCAAATTCATTCCAATCTTATAGGTTTTTCTTTGATATCGATACAATTTAGCTATAACTAAAATTAGATCACTTTTCTAAAACTATTTTAATCATATTGGTACAGTTCGTTTTGATTTATTTTTTAAAAAGTTATGTAAGAGTTACTAGAAAAAGTTAGAAAGTGATAAGATAGACTTGATGAGTTCTCATATTGGACTTTTGGCTTGAATCTCTTAGAATTATAACTAAAATTAGACTTTTCAAAATCATTTCAATTATATCGGTACAATTCAGTTAGATTTCGATACTCTTTTTAAAAATGTTATGTAAGATTCGTCAACAATAAAAGTTAAAACACGGAGATAAAGTACTTCTATTGAATTTTAGCACTATTCACTAGACATTATATCTAGATATAAATCATATTTGAAGAGTGACAAACAATTATGAAAAAATATAATTTTTTTCCTCTTATTATTGACTTATTTTTAATTTTGTTTCTCATATTAATGAAGGCAAAATATTAACCTTCAATTAAACAAAATATGTGATTTAAGTCCCTAAACCAAACTTGAGATTAGGGGTGTGCATCGGTCGGTTCGGTTCGGTTTTATGTATTATTGGTTCGGTTTATCGGTTTTCGGTTTATCGGTTTTGGTCCTTAACGGTTCGATTTTTGGTTTAACCAATAAGAAAATGCTTATAAAACAAATATATGGTTTCTCTAATAAATTATGTAACTTTACAAAAGCTCATAAAATAGAAATAATAATAACAAACATGAAAAGAACTACACATGTGTAAGACAAAGAGAAATCAAGAGGAATATGGTTCTTACTTTAGGTTTTGACGATTTGTATAATGTAAAGTTGTGAATTCAAAGTCACAACGAAGTATGAATTGATGGCTAAATGACAAAGACATAACTATTAAGATATTGAGATTAATATTTACTAATATGTATGTATATGTAAAAGTAGTAAATTACTATAGTCTTAACTCTTAATGGGTTATCGGTTTACCCAATAACCCAATATTGAAAATCAATACCGAACCGATAACCCAATTTTTTTATAAAACTATTAAGAAACCGTTAACCCAATAACCCAATAACACTTTTCTCAATTCAATTTATCGGTTGGTTCAGTTTTTGCACACCCCTACTTGAGATAAACAACATTGGTTTCACGTTTCTATTCATTTCTTTTATTTCTCACCAAAAGTGACCCCTCATTCTTTGAGTGATTCTCATTAATGTATATCTTAAACATTTGAAAAGCGTTTTTATCCAAAATCATATCTTGATAAGGAAAAGGAACCTTCTGCAATCATATTTTTGTCATAATTTCAAGTATGTAGTGGAGATAGAAGCTAATATACAAAAAAAAAATCGTGAAATAATTTTAGTTCAAATTTATTTTAATAGTATTTTTTTACTATTATATATAAAATATTAAATTTATAACTCAATTATTTAAACTTGATTTTAGACCATATGAAATTCAAATGGACACGAAAAATGTGCAAGACATGTTCTTGTAAATCGGTGTAAAATTGTAAAGGAATATAAAATAGAAAAAATTATTGAAGGATTGCTAAATCCGCATTTCCAATTGAGTTGAAGGACATTATAGAGGAAATGAAAAAATTAGGAAGGGATTGTTTGGATGGTTTTCTATTGTAGAACTTATTGGATACATGGTGCAAGAAATATATTCAAGAACATAATAAATGTGATACTATAGACAACAATATGACAGATAGTTTTAATGTGTAGATACTTTCTGCTAGGTATAAAACAAGTAGCACAATGCTTGAGGAGTTAGCGTCAATACAATGCAATTTGTCTTGGCACGGGAAAAGGAATTTTGAGATTAAACCTTATTATTTCACATATACTATGGACATTATCCGTAGGAGTTGTTGTTGTTGCAAATCTTGACAGCTTAGAGGCCTTTTTTGTCATCATGGTGTTGGCGCCCTTCATTACAAGGAGTTGAAATCAATCAACTATGTAGCTAGCTGTTAAGGAATGGAAGAAACTAGAAGGAGAAATTAAAGAGAGAATGAATGTGTCACGCCCCGAGCCTACATCCTGGCGGGACTGACACTCGAGAACCATTGATGGCCCCAAGAGAACCCTTGACCTGACTTACTTAACTCAGCGGAAGACTCTAAGCATGATTACAATGATCAAAAGAACTTTCTCAAATAGCTTAATAATATAACTTAGAATGTTAAAAGAATTAAGCATTCAACTTGGCCAAAATGGCAACCCAAGTCTTAACATAAGATAAAATGAGAAGACTAAAGAACTAATAATTGACTGTCAACGAAGCCTCTAAACAACTGAGATGGATATTGGGACAATCCCCACAACATCCTAATGAACTAAACTAGAAAGAAAATAAAGGAGTCCTCCAAATGCAATGAGGCTCACCACAGACTCTGAGTGCTCAAGCTGGATCAACGAGGCGCTGGATGTTGATCCTGGTTACTTGCGTCTGCATCATAAGAAGATGCAGGCCAACTGGCATCAGTACATTGAATGTACGAGTATGCGAGTTGGAATGCTAAAACAAGATATAGCTTGAAAGGAATTTGAAGAAAACACTTACCTTGACTCTTCTCAACTCATGAATAAACTTAACTCAGAATAAAGCAAGGAAACACATGCATTATATGAAAAGCTTTATAAAACAGTAAAACAACTTAGTTTATTAAAGAAAATGCAATAACAAACACAACTTTACTCATATACAAAGTAATATAGTTTAGGTGGGAGATTCTCTAACTGACAACCACCACTATGAGCCTAAGTGGTGATACAACGTCTTTTGAGACGCTGCCAGAACAGTCCTATACTTTGCCATCATATAGAACCTACTTAACTTAGTGGATCCACTAGCTTAACTTACGTGATCATCTAAAAAGTATGAATCATTAACACCCATGATGGCTACATGGTTTATGGAGACTTGAGTTAATATGAACTCGCATCCCCATATCGGTGCTCAATACTACTCCCAAAAATATACTTAGCTCATATGTATTAAAGAAAACAAACTTTCTTTCTTTGGTTTGAGATAATTACTCAAAACTTAGCTTAAAAGCTCTTTTGGAATCGATATTCCCTTTTCTTGCTCAAATGTGAAAACATTTATAAACTTCTTCGGAAATCCTTAGTTCCCTAATAGCTTTTTATTTTGAGAAACAAACTCAACTTTTTACTGTTTGCTTAACTTGAAAACTTGAGTCTTAAAATGAATTTAAAACATTGTTAAAGACTTTTGAAAAGTTAGGAAACTTTGTTATGACTTGCTTCTTAACTCTTAGACTTGACTCTTGACTTCTTTGACTTTGATCATAACTTTCCTTAAATTGGATTATGGATTCAAGGTTCATGATCTCATGTTTATGGATAATTTCATGATGTTTAGATGTACCTTAGAGTGTTAGAATCAACTAGGAAACATAGGTACATCACTTAGAAACTAGTACGAAAAGATGGGGGAAGAATGGGGTGAAGTGGCGTCCTTGGTGCTCTGAGAGGCGTGGGGTGCCAGGCCCCAAACTTCAGAGGACAAGGTGGGGCGCGCTGGCTGGCGCGGCGCCATAAGGGGTAAACTTCAAAGACTCTTTTGGGGAGCGCTGGCTGGCGCGACGCCCCACCCATTTCCCCAGAAAATTCCGACTTTTCTCCTTCGTTTTTCATCTCTAAACCCTCTACACTTCCATAGTCCTTTCCCCAAACACTTAGGATCATTAGTACCCTCAATACCCAATATATTAAACTCTAAAAATAACCCAGAAACACGAATCAAATCAACACTAGGCATTCAACAATCAACCAACAAGAATTCAACAATGTTCTTCAAGAACTTCACTTTCTTAACATTCAAACAACTCAAATTTTGCTGAATTGAAACAAGTTTGGCGTGTGGGTGAACTAACCCAACACTATGTGATCTCACATACCTTGTAGGGATCACCCCCAATGAATTCCACCCGCAAAGCTTGAACGTTCTTGGCGATTTCTTGATATCTCTCCTCTTTTCTCTTCTTTTTTCTCCTCTCCAAGCCCTAGCGTAAATTCTAATTTTCTAAACTGAATAAAGTCTTGTTTTATCCCCAAATAAATTCCTTAAAACGAAAATAGGCAAATTAGGTAAGGAAAAGACTAGTTTACCCTTCCAAAACCTGGATTAGACTTTCCTTAATCTAACAACCCAACTTCCAAAAGGCATAAACTTACACATACGAACTCAACGCAAACTCGGCGGCGTTGGAAAGATCATCCCAAGAGCTTCAAACCATATCTGGAACTACACCTAACTCATCTTGAGCTAGGAGTTATGGTCGTTTGAAATTGACCAAAAACTCACTGTAACTTACTTAAAATTTTCCAGATTTCCTTACACTTTCCAAAAATGACTATTTCCAGATTTTAAACTTTTTTCTAGTTACGAGATGTTACAGAATGATAACTCTTTTTATTGATTCTTGCATTGATTCAAATAGAAGAGTACATCCCTATTTATAAATAATTAGGGAGAATTTTTCCTAAAGAAGAATCATTCTAGATACTAAACTAAAGGAGAATCATTTTAGATACTAAACTAAAATAAAACTAAATATTTTGCAATTAATGTCAACCCTAGACTTGAAAGGAAATTAAATACTATAAAATATTTTTAGACTAAAAAGAAAAAAGTAAAAAGATTCTACCAAATTTCAACATTCACCCTCAAACTCAAGTTGGTGTATCTAACTTGAGTTTGAACACTTAGTTATTCTTGAGAATATCTTCTCCTTTTCATGTTTTTTTTCAAGCTTCTTTTGTCGTCTTAGATACAATGATTTTAGAGATGATTGAATCTGTAATTGAATTTTGAATTACAATTTTGGCTTTGTATATTTTGATTTTCCCTTCTGAGTGAAGTTTGATTTTAGCAGCAGAATAATAAGATTTTTTAGAGAGTGGTTGTATGAGTTTATCTTCCATTACAGTTTTCCATAAATCATAAACCTCAAGATAAGACTTCATCCTAACTGCCAAGATTTGATAATTTTCACCATTGAAGGTTTGTGGGGCATTGAAAGAAAGAGTATTGTTTGTCATGGTTTGAAAATAAGGTTTAAAATAGTATGGATTAAAATTGGCCCTGCGTTAAAAATAAAAGCACGGGTTAAAATTGGCTATGCGTTAAAAATAAAAGCACATGTTAAAATTGGGTTGAAAATAGGTATAAAAATAAAGTGGTTGAAAGTTCTTCTTCAATGAACTCACAGATCCATTAAGATCAATGGAAGGCTCTGATACCACTGTTATGGAATGGAAGAAACTAGAAAGAGATATTAAAGAGAGAATGAATGATAACTTTTTGTATTGATTCTTTCACTGATTCAAATAGAAGAGTACATTTCTATTTATAAATAATTAAGGAGAATTCTTCCTAAAGAAGAATCCTTCTAGATACTAAACTGAAGGAGAATCCTTCTAGATACTAAACTAAAATAAAACTAAATTTTTTGCAATTAATGTAAATCCTAGACTTGAAAGGAAGTTAAGTACTATAAAATATTTTTAGACTAAAAAGATTCTATCAAATTTCAACACTAATATGACTTGTAGTAAATGTGGTGCACAGAACACAGTAAAAGAGGATATCCTACAAGAGATTGAATTGGTCTAAATCAATCTAGAACATATTCTCAGGTATAAATATTTTTATTTGTTTCTTTCAAATGTAAGTTATATGTATTTGTACTACTATGTCAATAGACATGCTACTAGTAGAGAAAGAGGCAAAGAAAGGGACAGTAGTTCAACTTAATCAGCTAGAGCTTCTTCATAGACATATGTATTTATTTGTAAGAGAAATAATTTTAAGTATATGCACTAATATGTGAAAAATCACACCACAAACAATAAAAGTGATAAAACAAGATGTAAAGAAAAGAGGTAAAGACAGTATTTCAAGTGTTCCAGGTGTTCCAACTCAATCACATGAAACTTTTACACATACAAAGATAATTTATATAATTATTCAATCATTTATAGATAAGATACATATATTTTAAAATTTGAGTCTCAATAAACAAATTATTGTAAGTTGTAAACGAATAGAAATAGATAGAAAAAGAATGGTAATAGAGAAAAGGTAATGCCTCAAGAAAGAAATGTGAACAAAAGTAAAGATAGAGAAAAAAGAATGTCTCAACAAACCTAAACTAATTCTAAAGCAACAAATAGTGGAAAGGGCAAAGGAAGGGAAAGAGACCAGTAAAACATGAGAACACTAGTGAAGGACAAACAATACCTTTTAAAAAGTCAATAATGGTAGGTTGAAATATACTAAGCTCAAGATGGCTTTACAATTCTTAATGTGAGTAGTGAAGGTATAACTTTATATGCATATTAAGATTTTATAAGCAGCTTAAATATCTTTTATTTGAATATTTCTTATTTGACTATGCAACTTGGATTGTCAAATAGAAGAATAATCAATACTAGTACAAGAGTGACAAAAAAAACTGATGTTATTATTGATGATATTGCTACACACTAAGACGTGAGTTCAAATGAAAGGAAAATACAATTGCTACTACTAGTATCAACTTTGAAAGAATAAGAGCTAAAATATTTATCCAAATCAGGTCTGCAACTAGTGTTAATAATTAAAGTCAAATCAGATTTGCAGTTGTTACTAAAATCAAAGTCAAATCAGTTCAAATAGAAAGATATATGTGTCATGAAAGTATACATTATGACATGATGTTGTTAGCATTTTGATTCTATTATTAATATTGACAAATAAATTTTAATTGTGTATATTTTGATGTTGTTTTTTTGTTGGAATCAAACTTTGTTTTGTAGGTTCCTTTAGGTATCAAACTTTATTTATTGTAGGTGCCAAACAAAACATGTTAATTTTTTTTTGTTATAGTTTAAATTGAAACATTGATTATGTTAGAGTGAAAATCCTCATTTTATATAATTGTGTAATATTTTTGTTTCTTTTAGTATATCTTCTCATATGTTTGTAATTGAACATCTTTTTGAATTTTCTCAAATGGTTACCACAATAAGATAGATAGAAATAGATGAAGGGTTAACTTGTTTGAAAGTGATACAAATGAGGTTTTAAAAGCCTTACACAATCGAATGCGCTTACATCTTGTTAAAGTTATAACTATTCCAACAAGATAAAAAAAAAGAAAAAAAGAGTAAACTAAAGATATAGAGTATACTAACTATGACAGTTTCAGTTGCATCCAATTACATATTTCATCTTTCATCCTTCATATTCTTGATAATGCTTAAAAATTTGACATGACGATTAACTTTCCATTACGATATTTGCTCTTCTTTTCTTCTCCTTCATCACTTATATGTTACTTTCAACATGACTTTCATAAAATGCCAATGTACTTCTTCCAACTCTTTAATTCTCTTTCGCCAATCTCATAATAATATACTTATATCTTATATTAGTATCTTCACGATCTCTGCATCTAACGAAGTTTCACACTTTCTCCTAAAATATGTCATAAATAAATTAAACAAAAAATAGAAATAAATTATGGAGAGAACATATACGATAGTGTGGATAAGATTAAAATCTTTGAGTTGGATTGTCTTTCGACCACGACGTTTGCATTAAAAGTAAGTATTCATGTTTGCATCGCATTTTCGTACGTAATATCATATCATTATCCTCATTACAAACGCGATTCAAGACTATATTTGACATTATAAAAATATTTTCCTCTCAAAATCTAATCAGAGAAGATAACTTGGTATCTCAAATTTAAAGAAATTAAACCTTGAACAACTGAAAATTAACAAGAAATTAAAAGGATCAAAATCTTTTTGGACGGATTTCATTTAAGAAAGAAGATGATTTTGTTTAAACCTTAAACCAACGACTCTTTTGAAAGAATTGGAGAAGACAATGTTTTTAAAGAGGAAGTAATTAAATAATAGGAAAGAATTGATACATGACGCTTTTTAATCCATTTTTGAAAGCAAATTTTTTTTTTTTATGTTCGTCATCTGCGTGAAAATAAACGTAGGGAGAAAATTGATCAAAATGATATTTTAACAAAGATATTTAATATTTTTATGGAGTACTAAGACATTGGTGAAATTAATGTATCTTTTTAAAAAATCAAGATAACTTTAGGTGTTTATATGTTTTCTCTATATCAATTGTTGATTATGATCCTAACCTTATGTATGGTAATAGATAGATAAATTGACACATTTGCATATCTTAAAACTCAACAATTTCTCTCTTGAAGTCATTCTCCAACTAAGCAATTTGATGATTGAGTTCCCAAATAGAAATTGAGAATTTCCCCCCTCATTTGACAAGAACAATGAGTTTTATTTTATAAAAAAGAAAAAAATTGAATAACAAAAAGCCAACACCATTCGTTTTGGAGTTAGGTTTAGGAACTAAATCACACAGTTTATTTAATTAAAATTCAATTTGCATAGCCTGATAATACAAGAACCAAAATCAAAATTTAACTACCAACTCAAGGTTTAAGCAACAATTATAAATATATATATTGGTAAATGAAGGTTATATACTAGAAGAAGATTTGGTGGTTTAGGAAGATATAATTAAAACTCCGAAAAAATAAGAAATGTCATTAAATTATGTGAAATTGAATAAAAATGTCTTTTATAAAACGAATTGATTAAAAAAATTTATTGTTAATAATCTAGTCAAAAAACGTCCCAATTTTTACTTTATTGGGTCTAAAAGAATCATTTCCCTAATATATATACATTTAAACACATTCTTTTTCTAATAGAGTATAATATATCTAAAGAACCTTATTCTTACTTTTTAAATATAATTTAGTTAACTAATAAAAAAGTGGAAAATAATACTTTTTTTCTTAATACATATAATTAAAATCACAATACCTTCTTTATTGATTTTCATTTAGATAACAATACAATTTTCCTTTCTAATAAAACATATTTTTATTTCTTAATTTTTTTTTTGAATTGGAGTAGGATCAACGTTTCATAATATGATCCATGCTTTTATATTTAATTCGCCTTTTCCATATAAATTTTAAAATTCAAGAATTTTATTACTAAATGTTTATCCTACCTCAACTCGAAAAAGATTAAGAAATAAAATTATTTTGTATTTTAGTATGAAAAAATAATTTTATCTTTTAAAATAATATTTTTATAAGATTTTTTTTGTTTAAAAAGAAAAACGGATATTTTTATTAGAACAAGACAATTTCGATCAAATTAAGTGAAAATAAGAGTATTTTTGAATTAAACTATTAATGACAAAAATATTTTTGAATAAAACTTTTAACGAATGACATTTTATTTTAATTGTACCTAATTTAAACGCATTTCATCCTTTTTTTTTTGTTAAAGTAATAAAAAAAAAATCTTTATTATTGATTTTAAGGAAGGTAGCTCACAAGTCACAAACATATTAGTAGTGATTTTTTTTATTTTCCAATGTATCAAAAAGGACAAAAAGAAAAAAGAAAAAAAAAAGCTAATGATTTTGACTTTGGTCAAGAGGGGACTGAGAGTCCAGAAGCTTCTTACGAGTGTAAAATGCTGTCGAAGTTAATTTTGGCGCCCAACCTAAACTAAAACCCTAGACTACTTTTTTTTGCTAAGCTAAGCAACAGCAATTAGCCGGAAAATATGTCAGGCTTGAAGTTCGTCGCTGAAAGAACCGGTGACGGAGCCGGGCAGCCATTCCTCGACACCGACAACGGCGAGGAACTCATGCATGTTCAGCCTGGAACTGCTGTAGTCTTCGGCAGCCGCCCTCCTGAGTCACCTGGCACTCTCTATATCACCTCCAAGTAACATCTTGACCTTCAATTTACTTTTGTTTGTGTTCATGTATATTGTTTGTTTCTTAATCAGTAGTTGAGTTTTAGTTTTGTGATTCGTTAAATATCACCAGGCAAGTGGTGTGGCTAAGCGATACTGATAGGAGTAAAGGTTATGCAGTTGATTTCTTGTCTGTTTCACTTCATGCGGTCTCTAGAGACCCCGAGGCTTATCGGGATCCTTGTTTATATGCTCAGGTACAATCTCTTTGTTACATTTTCCTCCTGAATTAAAGTTCTAGGGTTTTACTTATACCAGCAAGAGAGCGAAACAGAACTGAAGGTTAATATGTGAAATTAAAAAGTTTCAACTTATAACACTATTGATTTTGTAGAGTCAATTTTTACTTTTCATTGTATAATCGATTTGTTTAACCTGCCTCTATTTGGATTAATTTGTGATGAAATTTGAAGGACTACTGGTCATGAAATGGAACTGATAGTGCTAAAAAGTTATAAGAAATACGCTGCATTTTGATTATTTAAGTGTGTTTCTCTCTATCTTTTTATCCCCTTCATATATAATCTGTCTGGAAAGCTTTCTCACTCTTGACTTTTGCTACCATAGCTATCATTTCCAGTAAGACCTAGAAGATTTGCCTAAAATTTCCAGCATAATTAGACATAGAAACATGCAATATCTGACACTTAGTTGTTGTAGGGGTACATAAAGGATTGTATATGGCTCATTTTGTTTAGCTTGTCCTAGGCGTTTCTAAGGTCCATGCTGTTTTATTTTCTCTCTTCTTATGTTATGAGATTTATTTCATTATTTAGTGGCTCTTCTGTTGCTATCTCTTGTTGGATGTTAGGACCTGTGAGATGTTATAGAGGGTTAATATGTATTGATGGACTGTATGATCTTGCAGTAAATATACAATCTACATCACGAATAACCCATTTCCTGAATAAATGATTTATCTTCATGTTTTTACAAACAGATGAGTATGATTGGGATTCCTAAAAGCTTACATTTACGAATTGAGCTTGCAGCGTTCTTGATTATTAAAGAGGTGCTGGTCAGTAGTGTTGGTAACATAGTGTAGAAGTTCCAAAAAAAAATTGGGAAATATTTAAGGATGGGAAGAAGTTAAAGCCTTTTAAATTGTCACACATTGGTTGAAGGAATGTGAAATGATCTCCTTATATTGTTTTGGACAATCCTCACCTCATGAGCTAACTTGTGAGATTGAGTTAGCCCAAAGTCCATTTCCTTATTATGTATCAGAGCCAAGCCCATTCTTCTTGTTGTGTTTTTTCAATGTTGAACTCCCGTGTTATGTTATCTATGCTTTACTTGGTAGGCCTCAACGTGGGAAGTGGGGGCTATGTGTTAGATCGTCCCACATTGGTTGGAATGAAAAAAAATCTTATATGGTCGTGGACAACCCTCACTTCATGAACTAGCTTTTTAAGTCAGTGAATGTATGTTTCCAATCCAGTACTTTATTAGGATTTTGAGGTTCAAATTAACAGGCAAGCTAGTTTGGGCCTTCTTACTTGTTTCACCATTCAAATGGCCACAATGCAACAGAGTTGCGTATAACAGAATGTTATATATAAATAGGTTTGGAACCTTTTAGAATGCCAATCTGAGTTATGCTTTGAGTGATGGTTATAGTTTCAAGTGTGTGAGGCAGATATGGCGCTAATTTGCCTATAAGTACCAGATCATTGGTGTTATCTGGTGGTAGTTGTGTGCCATTAATAGGACATTAACTAATGAAGTGTTTGCCATATCTATCGGTGTATGTCTTTTACATCGGTCAGACAGTTCTCTTCCATTGTTTTTTTTGGGTGAGGAGTTGAAGAATGGTGGCCTTAAACTATCATCAACAGAAGTAGCAAAATTTGGATGGTGGCTAATACAAACAGTGATGGTCGGAAGGATGATGTATGAAGGGGCTTTTTGTTTGTTTGTATTTTATAAGGAAAGATGGTGGAAGTTAGGTCAAGACTAGCATGCAGCGGTGACTCTTTGATGGTTCTCGATAAGTGAAGGACAACAAAGGGTGGAGGAGAGGTGGTGCTATGGTGGGGTTAAAGGTCGTTGGTGAGGGTCAATTTTCTTGGCGAAGGCTGCACTCTCTCTTCATTGCCTTCTATGCCCCAACTCCAGCTTGATGGGATGCATTAGAAGGAAGCATGCAGGGTTCATCTGGAATTCAATAAGTCATCGTGAAATATCATTTATCCATTCTAGTATCACTTAGTATAAGTCAATTTTACCTATAACCTCATATTATAATGAAATCCTACTTGGGGTGTTTTATAGATGATTTTGTGGGGACCAAAATAGGAGTACTTTTGTAATTCAATTGGCTTAAAGAGTCATTCTGATCTGACAATGGTGGTTGCCAGAGCCCAGATTTTCACCTAAATGGGGAAGCCAAGACTGGTATTTTTCCTGCCATGGCAGATAGAGAGAACTTATGGGTAGAAATGATTTTTTATAGGAAAAACACCACAATCTTTTGTGGGGAAGGAAAGGAGGTCGAAACTCTAATTAGTCAAAGGTAAATCTAGAATCAATTGGGCTTGAAGATGTTTTGGATTGTGTCCGGAATTAAGGCCATTTTGTCGCCTCCTTTTTATATCTTTTGGACTTCTCCAGTTTCCTAAATGCTTGTTTTTTTATGTTACATACAATAATGATTTCAAAATACCTAAGTAGTAATAATACAAATTACTTGAGAAAAATGATAGTAAAATGCAATGTGTATGTTTAAAACATTTAGGGGTCGTTTGGTTTTGGGTGTATAAGAAAGTGTTGAATATGGTGTATTAGTTATGCTTGAGATTATTTCTTATGCAATGTTTGGTTTGGTGTATTGAAAATAACATGCATCGCATAATTTTAAAAAAAGATTTATTTACAAAAATATACTCCACACGTACTGTGGAAAGGATGTGAAAAAGGTTTTGAGGGGCAATTGTGTCTTGAACCATGCTAATGCATGTATTAAAATCACTTGCATTGCTAATACCATGGTTTTCAGTCTTGGGTCAATTGTCAGTCTTAGATGAACTTGCAAGGGGAGAAGAAAGATATTGAGGACTGACCTGACCTTCAATATTTCTGAGGCTAAATCTATTAGAGCTCTCACTTAATGCTATTGACAGGTGGAGAACAGTACACAACTCCACTACATATTCAATAGGGCAATTCATCCTGTTTAGTTTTTAAAAAAATCATTTGTAGTATTTCCTGTTTCATTGAAGCTTGGAGGAGATCATCCAACTATTTTCTTTATTTTTTCATTTGCCAGTAAACTATCTGACACGGTTAATATATAGTTGGCTATCCATGACATTATGAAATGCAATTTCTGTAATTTATTATGTTAGGATTGTGTAGTGTATGCAATCTATTCTCTGAAGCTGGATAAATCATGTATGGTTGAACCAGATGGACTAGTTGCATGATTATGCATGTCTGTAAAATCTCTGGCTTTATAATTAATGAGTCTCTCTGGTAGAGAAATTATTTTCTTTCAGTCCTGTTTAATATTTCGGATGATCACTCTATGTTTTCTCCCTGAAGGGAATCCTGAGTTCTGGTTAAACATTTGTTTCTATTTAACGGGTGTGAAAATAAAAGATATCTCTTGCTTCATTCATGAAGATTGACAATGGAGTGGAGGATGACGAATCAGAAGGTTCCAGTGATGAAGGTGATGTGTCATCAGATTTATCAAGGATCACTGAGTTGAGACTTGTGCCATCAGATCCTAATCAAGGTGCTTCATTCTTGTTCATTGTTTTTCATATAAGACAAATACTTTCTGCTACTTTAGCTCCGAAAGATAAAAGTTTGCTTTGTATGTTCTATGTCGACAGTGGATACTCTCTTCCAGATCTTTTGTGATTGTGCTGAGCTTAATCCTGAACCAATTGAAGGTAGTTTTCTTCTTCTTTGGACATACTCATTAACACGTTTCTACTCGCATTTTGCTGCCCATGTTTTGTTTCTACTTTACTAAAATCTGGTGTTGCTTTCCGTAGAGGAGGAGGAGGAACATAATTGGATCTTCAGCGCAGATCAGCTGGAACATCAGGAAGCTGGTAAGAATTAATAGGCATCGGCTGTCTTTTAATTGAAACCAATATTCATTTTCTCAACTAACTTATATTCTTGCTGGTCTAACTTTAGAAGAAGATTCTGAATGGATGATTTCTCCAAACTCTACACATCCAATTGGTCGTTCAAATGGGGATCACGACTTAGCTCATAATGTACTTCAGGTAGGCCTGTGATTGTAGATTTGATTTGACACTTGAAATTCAGAATTGTGATTAATCTTGTTTGTTGCCTTTCCTTTGGCTCGTTTGGTAGGTGTTGGGGCTGGGTAGCCAAAATGGAGGTGAATTAGAACAAATTCAATACTAATTTTTAAAGTAATAAGCGCATAGTCAGTCTTCACATATTTGGGAATCGTAGATTAGTTTGTAGTACATATTCAACAACACAACGTCAAGTTTCAGAGCCTGACTATACTTGATCTTTGTGTATTTCTCCATATGAATAATCTGCATTGTCATCCTTCTTCAATATTTCCTTTTGTGGAGATAAGATGTAGAGAGTTTTAGGACTCTTTACCTGAATTTCTGCGTCCGTGCATGGTATATAAAACGGAGGCTGAATCACCTGTAATGGTAAACAGTAAACCAATGCACCTAAGCCCAGGAGTCTACAATGATGGCAACCTCAATGTTGGAGGTGGATGATACTTTTCACTAGGTTCCCTCACTGTCATTTGTCAATTGGTTCTTTGATATGTTTTCTACAAGCACTGTGAAGCATTTAGAGCTCCTCTCTGGGGACTTTTTTCTTGAGTAACTATCATGTTTTTAAACTGATATAAACTATTATTGATAATTGCATGTGCAACCTCATTACAGCAGTGGCATGTGAAAGGTTCCTTTTATAACACCTCATTTATGAGATCTGTAATTCTTTTTTTGGGGGGGTTGTTATTTTTGGTTGGAGGGGGGGGGAGGTGATGGTTGAAGTGTGCATGTAAAAGTAGGTGGAGATGTGAGCATCAGGCTTTCTGCTTCAGTTATTTCACATGGAACTTCTATCATTTATTGCCTATTTGTTGCATGAAAATTGAGACGTGCTTTTTTGAACTGCAGCTTCAGATTAATGATCAAAGGTTTGAAGATGCGGAGGAAATGGACAGTGACACCAAAAATGGCGATAACCATTCCTAGTCAAGTTTACCTTAAAGTGTGTCAACCTGGTGGAGCTTTTCTCATTTCAGATTCAGAGTTTCTTGTGCTACTTGCTGATTTGGATGAACAGAGTTTTTGCGAAAATGATTAGAATTCTATACAGGAACTAGTAGTTTTATTATGTCACAAATAGTGATCCATGATTAATGCGAGCTGAGATGATATAGCTCAGTTGTAGGTACCTTCCCTTGGTTTTTTTCCTGTATTGTGCTGTTCCTTCTGTTTATAACCTGAGTTATGATGACCTTGAGGTTTCTGGGGATACTTGCTTGTACACATAAATTTGGTTAAACATTTCGGTATCTTGCCCAAAGAAGCAGTGAACGAGAGCACAACTTTCTAGCTCTCATTTCAAGTGCCTGGACTCGAGCTTCTCTCAAATCTTCCAGTTGTTGCCTCTTCTATCTTCAAAATAAATATGACTATTCCACTGTGAGTGCGTTGAATAACTTAAAATTCAATAAGAAATCTCAAGTAGATAATTTTCAGTAAATACTACTACTTTATATTGCACATGTTAAATGAACCCGGGCCCTTCTAATGGTTGATGCGCTTCATTTGCCAAAATGCATAAAATTCAGTACACTGTTTTTTTCTTTTGGGTAAAGACCACAAATAGCATATTTGAGCACTAAAATAGTAGTAATTGCGATTTTTGTGTAGTCCAACCAGATGAACCATTGTCAGGTTTTCATTAACATCCAAGTGGTGCTTGGCTGATTTGGTGATATTTTGCTGCAAAAAGAATGTGATCAAGGCATTTATCTGCTATAATAAAATAACTAAACAACAAACATCTATTGGGTTTTGATTGAGAAGAATCCAAACAAACTGTATATTGACACAACTTATCATCTACCAAGAAGTGAATTTCTTATCCCAAAAGGAACAAAAAGACTAAGAATTTGTACAAACAAATCATGAAACTACACATGCCTCCAAATAGCACAATCATATAAAGAGCAATAGAAGCACATTTTGATAGAACCTCAACTCATTAACAGTATGTGTGAGATCATTAGCATAATAAATCCGCCTAACTGCAAGTAATCAATACAACTAATCCAAGAAAAAAAGAGACTAAAAAAATTCAAATGCCTATACAAGCGTCTCATGGAACACCATATACTTGATCAATAATTCTTCTTTTCAATTATTGAATAGTAATCAAGATACCAATTAACAAATTTCTGCAACCCCATCTGCAAATCTGTAGTGGGTTTGTATCCAAATTCCTTCTGAGCATAACTGATATTAGCATGAGTAAACATCACATCTCCATTTCTTGGCAATGGCAACACATTTCTTTTAGCCTTTACCTTGAGTAGTTTCTCCAATATGCTAACTAGCTTTGTTACTGGAACTGGTGAAGTATTCCCCAAATTAAACACTCTTAATTGTGCATTCTTCTTCTTCTTTCCACCACTTCCTGTGCTTTTCTCTGCTGTATCCAAAGCCCCTAAACACCCTTTTACTATATCATCAATGTAGGTAAAATCTCTCGCTACACTTTTGTTGTTTGAACCTTGAAATACTGAAATGGGGCTTCCTTTTAGTATGTTCTTTGTGAAGAAGAAATACGCCATATCTGGCCGACCCCAAGGTCCATAAACAGTGAAGAATCTTAACCCTGTAATGGAAAGACCGTAGATGTGATTGTAAGTATGTGCAATTTCTTCACCGGCTTTCTTTGTGGCGGCGTATAGACTCGCTGGTTGATCCGTTTGATCTTTTTCTGAGAAGGGTACTTTGGAATTGAGCCCATAAACAGAGCTGGATGATGCCCAAGCAATTGAAGGTTGTGGGTTAGCGGATTTGCAGGCCTCGAAAAGGGTAACGAGGCCTGCAATGTTGCTATGGATGTAAGAACCAGGATTCTTCATTGCGTAACGAACGCCGGCCTGTGCAGCTAAGTGCATTACATGGGTAAATTCAACAATGTCGAAAAGCTTTTTCAGAAGCTTTTCGTCATTGATATCACCTTCAATGACGAAAACCCCTTTCTGTTCCAACAATTTCTGACGGGCCCTTTTCAACGATGGGTCATAATAGCTGTTGAAATTATCTAATCCAACAACGCCATCACCACGGCGTTTGAGTGCGGCGGAGACATGAGACCCAACGAAACCGGCGGCGCCGGTAACAAGAACGGATAAATGACCGGAACGTGAACGGGCAGATAATCTGACACGGTTTTCCCATTGTGGGGTATTATTACTACTACCCCATTTCATAGTTGCAGAATGAGATGGAGGAGAAGAACGAAAACATAAGAAAAGAAGGGTACCTGCAAAAATGGTTGCCCAGAAAACAAGCTTGGTAATGGAATATGTCCACCTCCGGTGCTTGTCCATATTGATTGATTAATGGCTGGTTAAATTTGCAGTAAAACTACATGGAGAAGAAGAAGAAATGCATTCATTCTCAAAGACCGTAAAATGTGGCGGCTATACAAAACAAGAAACTAGGTTTGTGTAGAACTATTTTTGGCTATAATATAGGAATGAATACATATAGGAATATGAAAGAGAATAACAGAAACAGAGAAAGAGAAGGAAAAGGGAATTTGGGATAAAGAGGGAATCGTGTGCAATGAAATGAGTCAAAAGAAAAAGAAACGATTTATGTAAATTTGAGGGGGGAAAAAGAAAAGAAAAAGAGAGAAGAAGAAGAAGAGGTTGTTACGGAGAAGAGGTTGGATAATAGATTTAAAAAATGAAAAACAATAAATCAAATCAATAATACATAGAATCGAATTGAACTGTACGATGCACACCCCTCAAGTAAATTTGTGTTGATTTCTTCTGAATTTGGATGGGTAAGTAATTGATATATATATATATATATATATGTATTCTTGAAAAGCGGGTCAAGATGTGAAAGAGGATAACATAAAGAGAGAGGGGAGAGGAATATGAAATAAAGAGGGAATTATGTGTAATGAAATGAGTCAAGAAGAAGAAAAGGCTTGTGTAAATGTAGAGAAAAAAGAGAAGAGGAAGGAAGATGAGGAGAGGGAAATCATTGTGGACTCGTATGGAGTTTGGCCTCAAAACAGACACTTTTTTGACATTATATTCTAATAGGAATCCTTCGTAAAAATACGTATTAAAACAAATACTTTGCTCACAAATAGGTGAACTGTCCCCCTTAGGCACTTGCCATTAACTCTGTCCATTCCAACTCAAATTACATCACAAATATTCTAAGGGCGAACTTCAATTCCTTTATAACATTTTCTTAACTTTTCATATATATCTCTTTCTTTAACAATAAATATATGGTTTTATCCACTTCACGTTTTCTCACTCATCTTCTATTATGTGTTAATCCAAACTATGTTATTTGGAATTCAAGCCTATTAGACTCTATTGTTTCTTATACATGCTAAGGTGCGTAAGATGATTGGTGCCTATTGGAGAAGCTATACATGATCAGGGACAAATGAGCCCACAAGGAAGTCATTAGTGGCTTGGTCCAGAATCTGTTTGCCAAAACCATCCTGAGGCTCAACTTGATGAGTTTGCAGCAATAGCCAAAAGCCCAAAACCTGCTAGAATTTGTCAAAGAAAAATGATAGTCTGGGTAAAATGGATATCCTTGGTCAATATTGTTATTAAGAAGTTGTTAAAACTCAATTTTGTCTATATATACGGTAAAACTTCACTAAATTAATACTCGATAAATTAATAATTTCTCTAAGATAATGTTTTTCTCATGTTCAGATTTGGCCCAATCGAAAAAATCACTCATTTCGATAAGATAATAAAATAATATACTTTCAGAAGAACCCTATATAAATATATGGTCCCATTAATATTATAAATTAATAATTCTTTAAAAGCACAAATATATTTAAGACAACTTCGTGAAATATGATTATATTTTGTTTGTTTTTTGTTAAAATTTAAATCTAGTGAAAACTCAATATATCTAATTTTTTCTTATTGCATCCAAAAGTTCCAGTGTGAAGAATTCTAGATGCGATAAGTGTTTTTTTACTCGTAATTGATTTCAAAGGTATTGCATCATCTTCAACTTCACCATCATCATTGTTTTTTTCAATGGTATCCACAATTTCTTCTAAGCTTTGTATCTCCGAACATGCATAATTTTGATGTATTCATTGTACTTTATGTATAATAAATTTATTTTTTATGTGACTTCAATAACTATGATAAATAAATTAGTAAGATACAATCATTTTGATGTAATCAAAATTAACCTTCATTGAATTTCAAAATACTCTTTAAATTACTCACTTTGTCCCTAATTACTTGTCCACTTTTCCTTTTATAGTTGTCCCTAATTACTTGTCCATTTTGACAAATCAAGAAAGGACAAAAATATTTTACCTATTATATCCTCAATTAATTATTTTAAAAAATGTAGAACTTCTTGAAAATCTTAAGTTTTTAATTCATCTACTTCATAATTAATAGGGATAAAACGGTAAACTCTCTATGTCAATTATTGTTTTCTTAATAGGTGTGTCAATTCAAAAGTGGACAAGTAATTAGGGACATAGAGAGTAATAAATAATATTTTATGATCACCTATATTAATTTAGTGAGATTTTATTGTATATACATGTTGTTGCTTTATTTTATCCTACAACTATAAATGAAAGTCCTTTCTAACTTGTCACATATCATAAACTACAAAAGAAGCAACAAATTTTCATCAAGTACAAAAGGGACTAAATTATCCTCTACAATTTCAAGTAGTGGCGGAGCTACCGTTAACAACCTTTATTGTAGCCTAGTGGTTTCTGGCAAGTTGAAATTTTTGACTCCGCCACTGACATTAGTCAAGTTTTAGTTCATTGTGTTCGAACTAAAACATCAATTTATAACCACAATTACAGGCTATTAGAACATTAATTTACCAGAAATCATAGGACAATTGAATTTCTTAACGAGTTGATTGGAATTGGGCTTTCGGGCCATCAAATCAGAAGTCTACCTAAATGCACCATTTCCCGGCTAATTTGCACTTCTAGTCATACTTTGTGGTGCTCTTTAATTTATGTTCCTCATGACAAATAATTTTTTTATAGTGTATAAATTCATATTTTTGTATCATAATACACGTAAGTTATGTTTGGGCACCATTTGCACTTCTATTCATACTTTGTGGTGCTTTTTAATTTATGTCCCTCGTAACAAATAATTTTTTTATGACGTATGAGTTCATATTTTCGTATCATAATATACATAAGTTATGTCCGGGAATGACTCCAATTTTTAAAGAACTTATTCCCCACTAAACATAAGTTCGATGAATAAAAGATCAAACATTAAAAATCAATCTACTTAAAAATAAAAATTAAAGATCAGCCTATTTGAACAACAATATCGTACAATTTTATACCATTCTCCTTTTTCCAATCCCTTTTTACCCCTTTTTGGCTAAGTAATTAACAAGTTGCAAAAGCTGCAGGCTTTGTGAAAAATTTGGCCATAGAAAGTGAGTTTTTGTATTAATTTCCTTAATTTTTCCTTTTAATATCTTGTATTCCCTTTTCAGATATTTTGCTGTTGGATTCATGAGTGGTATACACACACAATATACACATATTGTTTATTGAATGCAGTTATATTTTATTGATTTTTAGTTGGGTTTGCATACATATAATATATATACATCTTGTGATAAATTCATCTAACAAATTTATATACATTTGCTTGTATTGATAATCTTTGGTCCATATTACCTAATAAATTACTCATATACATTTGTATTAATATATATTGCTCCATATTCACCTAATAAATTTGTATTTATATATAAAGAAATTCAATGCTTTGGTAAAACAGAAAAGTCTTTTAACTAGTAATACTTACTCGAAACAAAATAAAATAATAGATCCTTATTTAGGAATATCCAGTAGCTGACATAAGAGAAACAAATAATTAAGTCCCTAATTTTATGAATATCTAACAACAAAATAAGGTAAGAAAAAATGAATTCTTAATTTTAAAAATACAATAACGTAAAAAAAATAGAACAAGATATTCTCTCCTCTTTCTATTTCCAAGGAAAATAAACGGATAAATTTGTCTAGCCAATGCTAATTCTCTTAGGCTTAAAATTTATTAAATACTTGTAGGCTAAAAAAATATCAATTCTATATAAAACTTGTACCTACATATCAATCACTCTTAATTAAAATGTCTTTATTTGCATCTCAAGTTGGTAGTAGGATTGGGCATGGTATGGTATATACTGAAATATCATATCATATCGAAATATTTAATAACGTAGTTTTGATATTATGGTATTTGGTGTGGTATATGATATATATTTTAACTTTTTTTGGTATTCGATATGGTATTTAGTATTTAGATATAACATACCGAAACATCGAATACCATATCGAAGTATATAGTTACATAAATAACATATACATCATTAAAATACTAACAAATATGCAACCTAGTATTAGTGTATTTAGTTGGAAAAATTGTATGAAATAGCAAACTATTAATTCAAATTAAATGTTATAG
The DNA here is from genome assembly GCF_900185275.1 of Solanum verrucosum. Taxonomy (NCBI): domain Eukaryota; kingdom Viridiplantae; phylum Streptophyta; class Magnoliopsida; order Solanales; family Solanaceae; genus Solanum; species Solanum verrucosum. The sequence goes on from NW_026020155.1 coordinate 1,386,698, forward strand.
TCATAGTTTATTTTATTTTTAATTCGCAGCAAACATCCCCTTTTTTTGTCATCTGATTCGGTATACAATTAGTCATTTTATACATTTCGGTATAAAATGTATAAAATGCGTCTGTGTTTGTATAAAGTGAGAGAAAAGTGTATATACAAATACAAATACATATATTTTCATCTTACACACTTATAATTATACAAATACAGATCTTATTATATAAATTACAATGTATAAATGAATTTATATAAAACTGAACAATTTGTATAAAATTGAATGTATCTAGAGAATTATACAAATCAAAAGCTCCATAGCAAACATAAAATTTGCTATAGAGCGCAATTATGCAAATTATAGGTATAACATATAAATATGATTTTTATGTTTGCTATATGTGAAAGTTGCCCTATTTAGTTTAGAAGTTAAAACTTTGACTACACTATTTAGATTGGAATGTATTTGAATTGTAATTGATTAACAAAAGGAGTTGTTTGTACTTTATTTTGCATATATATTTCTACATGTGTAATGTGTTAGTATGATACAATTGAGACCTTTTTTTAGTTGTCGACTTGTCATAGTCATAATACTCTATTATACAAGAATATATTAGTCGAAGTTAAACAAATTATGGTTACCGATTTACCATACCGTAATTATCGAAATCGAACTTCAGTATACCGAACCATACCAAATTAAATTGGTATGATAATGGTATAACTTTTAAAAAACTGAATACCGAAATTACGTTATCAAAACTTTCAAATACCGTACCGCATCATACCATGCCTACCTCTAATTAAGGACAAAGTCTTAATTGTGGTGTAATAATGAAACTGCTTCATCATTAACCAAATGTATAGGGTTCGAGTTTTGAATATGAAAAAATTATGTTGAAAGCGTCACCTTCAGATGAATACTTTAAAGAATAATCAAAATTTTATTGATGCTCTTTTACAAGCTCCGAACACCAGATAAAAAAAAACAAATTATTTGGAAAATAGAGTGCCAATTGGGGTCATATCTGAGTGACCTATAAAAAAAGTAAAAATTAGGCAAATGACATAGTATAAGAAAGAAATTACTTCCTTTCCCTACTCTTTCATTAATTACCAAAAATCCCTTTTTTTAGTGTTTTTCGGATACATAATATAGCAATGTGGATACTTAATATAGCAGCGCAGATACTTTAATTAATAACGGGTGGATACTTAAATTATTAAGTTGTTAGCAGCACGGATACTTAATTAACGGGCGAATGCATAATATAGCAGCGCGGATACTTTAATTAATAACGGGCGGATACTTAAATTATTAAGTTGTTAGCAACATGGATACTTAATTAACCGGCGGATGCATAATATAGTAGCGCGGATACTTTAATTAATAACGGGCGGATACGTAAACTAATAAAGTATCCGGTTAAGTTGAATTGGGGGAAAATAAGGGATTTTTGTATTTTAGTAAAAGAGTAGGGAAATATTGAGAATAGGTAAAGAAGTGTTGTGTATTTAAGTAATTTTTCCATAAGAAAAAAGAGTAGTGGACCATTAGAGGAGAAAAAGATAGTCCATCAAGTTAACATCAATATATCACTCCTAAATTTGAGGTTGATTTCTTTTGCTATCTTTGCAATCATCACACTTCATTTCATTACCCAAACTTTTGTTAAAAATATCACCTACCCCAATAGTAGTAGTAGTAATTTTAGAGATAGGGTGATTTAATATGTTTGGTAGGAGGAAAAATACTCTAGTACTTATTTTTTAGTATTTGATAAGTTAATATAAAAAATATTATTTCAAAAATATTTATATGTAATTTAACAAAATATTATGGGATTGAGATGGGATGGCAGAGATGTGGTGAGTAGAGAAAAATCAATAAACTTGAAATGTTACCTAAAGAAACTTGTCTTTTCTACTTCTATTAAAGAAGTTATTTTTGTTCATTTTTAAGAAATTTAGAAAAATAAATTTCATTGCATTTGAAAAATTAAAAATATTTTTCTCCATACAAACGCACCATAGGGATGGAAAAGGGGTGCACACACAATATGTACATTCAATTCATATTACCCTTCTCCATCGCGTATCCAAGATTTTAAATTGATGAATTTTAAAAAAATATTATTATTTGATTATACCATAAAAATAATAAATTTATTTACCTATAATATATTTAGAATCTCATTAAATATCTACATATAATAAGTTGGTAAAATAATAGCATAAATGAGAAAAGATTCAATGACAAATGAGGAATTATTAGAATTTTAAATTTTAATTTTTAAATTCACTTACAATATCACTGCCTTTATAAAAGATGATGAAGACAATCACATTTAGATGAATGGTTAAGGATTCTTTCGGTTTAATTATCTTGATTAATTATGCTCTCTTTAGTCATTTCAATAAATAGTAAAAGCCCTTTCTTCTTTTTTTTCAAATCACACGTCCAATCTGTAGTCCTTACAAATTACTGCCCTAATTTAGAGATTGTTTATTTGTTTTAATAGTCTTTTCTTTTCCCAAAACTTTGATCTAAATATTTTTTATATTTGGTTAAATGGTTCGATAATTAAGACGTGTTTTCTTACTAGAAATTAAGGCAGCATTTGATCATAGATTTTGAACTAGATTTTAAACAATTATCTTCACATATCTGTTTGTCATGAAATTTGATTAGATTTTAAAAATTTAATCTTCAAATATTCTCAAGTTTAAGATTTTGGAATTTTGGATACTCACATAACTTCAAAAAAAATTCAAGTGAAGTGTAATCTTCAAGTATTTTCAATTTTAACATTTTGGGAGACTCGCAGAACTTCAAAAAAAATGCAAGTAAAATGTATATTCAAATAAAATTTTCAATTTTTCTAACTTCAAAAACTATGATTTAGCAGGAGTTAAATAATTGGCTCAATTGTAAAACATCCCTAATGAGTTTAGTCAAATTCAGTATGCCTCCTCCTACCTTGATGTTTCATTAGATTGATCTAATGATTATCAAAGTTATACCTAATCTAATAATTATGGTAAGTTGAGGAAATCAAGTTCCTTGCTATTTTCGTAAATACGTTTAAGCTGAATCTAATAATTGTGTACCTAGATTTTATTTTATTTTTAACCATAAGATGGTAAAGAATGTGTCATCTCTCCTTTTCTCGTACTCAAAATAATTGTATAGTCAAATAGTTGTGTTAGATTGGGGACAACAATCAACTATTAAAGAGGGTCATCCATCAAAGAACTAGAATTATAATATTCATTAAACCATAGATCTTCATGTTTTTTTTTTTATATAAATAAATGATTTTGATTAGAAAATTTTAAATACACATAATTTTATAAAAATTTACTAGTCAACAATCGCACAGTAGCTAGTTACTCCTTAAGTCTCATAATAAGTGTCGTCACATTAAAAATGAAATTGTCTCAAAATAAATGTTACTTTAAGAATTCAAGACAAAAATTAGTACATGTTTTTTCAACTATATATTCATATTTCAAGAGTCATTTGTTAAATAGGGATAATTTAATAAACTACACATTTTATTCATTAATTTTTTAATGGACGTATTTTTTATCAAGATGACACTTATTTTGAAATGGATGGAGTGTTCATTAATATAATTATTTCATATGGTACAAACAATCTCTTCACACTGAACATACGTCTTTTTCTTTTGTAAAATTTTAAATGGTAGAGTCTTTTTTTTACAAAAACATAAATTTATGGATCAATTTTAATATTCTAAAAATAAAATCACAATTTAAAGTCTCAAATAAAAAAAATTGAAATTTTAAATTATGATTCTAAATTACATATCTAATAATTTAAAATTACAACGCAAACTAAGAAAGATAAGAATGCTCTGTTTTGTCTAACCTCAATTTCCCCCCTTTTCACTTCCCACAAATTTGTTTTCTTTCCGTTTGATTGAGCTATTCGATTTTTAAGAAACTTATTGACATTTCTTTCTTTTGTGTTTCTCCTACAGGCTACAATTAAAAAAGAAATGTTCATCTTTTTCCAACTTATTGTGGTAGCTTTAATTTTTTTAATTTATTACGAAAAAAAATATCTTCAGATTTACAAACTCTAATCAAGTGTATAAAGTAGAAAAAAATTCAAAAAACAAAAACAAAAAATCTAATAGTTATTTTTAAAAATCTATGAGTTTGAATTCATGACTTTCTTTTATGAAACAAGTTTAAAATCTAAAGTCCATTAATCTATTAGAGATAAATAAAATCTCACAAAAAATACACAAAATATTAAAAATATTATACTATGTATATATAATTTTATCGACTTTATTCAATTTTTTCTTTAGTTTTATTTTTAATAAAATAAAATTCTATCAATTTTTTTTTATATTTAAATCCAAACTAAAATCAAATTAAAATAATTTTTCCTTAATCAATTTCATTTAATTTTCAAGTTTGAATTAATTTTTAACCAAATCACGAACATCCTAACGAACTTTCCTGTACATGCTTATGGGCTATGGCCAAATTATTGTATTTGGCGGTGCGAGTGGCGTCGTTAGAGCAAAAGCCAAATTGGTCCGCGGTTTCCGCCACACTGTCTACAATTTGCGGTCGACAATAGCTAACGCACGCGTGGCCAAGTTTGATTCGTGTCTGGCAAAAGGTACCAAAAGATACCTTGTGATTATTGACTATGAAATATAACAAAATATCTCCCAAAAAAAAAATGGAACTTCATTCAAAGTGAATTATGGGTCCACTAAAGGGTATAAATGAAAGAAATAGAGTAATTAATTAGGGCAATCTCTACTTATTTTATTAAAATACAACAACATATTCAATATAATATTACAAATAAAATCTAAAAAAATAGAGATTATATGTTTTTATAGAGATAGAAAAGTTATTTTTTATAGACCACCAACTCAAGATAATCATTTTTCCAAACAGATTTGAAAAAAATACAAGGATACAAAATTATGATAAAAATATTTTTAAAAGAAAAGTAAATGTAAAGATAACCAAAGTAAAACAAAATGGTAATAGAATGGAAGAATAAAATAATGTCAATATAATAATAATAACAATAGAAGGGAACAGGTAGATGCTCCAGACTAAAATTTTGTTCTACCACTTAAAGAGACAAAGCCTTCAACTATCTGTGTTGTAATCGTCAACCTTCATGTTCTCCTATATAAGATTATGTCTTTGGGGGGCTGAAGAAGTGACATGTCTTGTTTAATTGTGTTTTCTCAATACTTCTTTGATCTATAGCTATCTCTCTTCAAATCAATCATTGTCAATTTCTCATACCTTCTCATTAGAGTTTCTATTTCTATGTGACTCATCTTCAAATGTCCTAATTATCTCAACCTCGCTTCCAACATCTTTTCCACTAGGAGGCTACTCTCACATTAGATTACCCCGATATATCTTCATTCTAATCTTATCTTTCCTAGTGAAATATTTTCATCTTTTAAATGTACAAGTTCTTGACTTTTCAATGCTCCACCCATACTACATAAATAAATTTGGAAATCCAATTGTGTTTTCTTAATCTGTTTTTTTCATATACGTTAAGGAGTGAAATAAAGAGATTTTTACCCTATACAACAATTAGTAAGAGCTATACATAACAATAACACATCTTTTAAAATATTACGACTACAATAGTTTTTATAAACAGTTTTCTTTAAACAATAATAACACACCTTTGAATACTACGAATACAATAATTTTATGTATATATATATGACAAAAAAAAATAAAATTAAAAAACACCTACATATAATAGTACCACTATTCATGAGCCACTAAATAAACACTCAGTTGGGATTCTTATCTTTAATTATAGGGGAAATCATATAGGAGTAAATAGTATTAATTAGTCCTCTCTATCTTCCATACTCCATAGATAAACATAGGATAATGTTTCAAAGATTTCCCCTCCTTGTATATTATTTTTTTAATGCTCAATTTTTTCACAATTATTCTTATTCTCTCTTATATATTCAAAACTACCATTGTAGTTATACTACTCTTAAATATCATCACTAAACTATATATAATACAGAGTATATATTTTTTATTTTACACTATTGTTAACATTAATAATCATTCTATGTATAAAATAAGTATCATTATTATACCAGTATATATACATTTATACACAACTTATACTATTATAATTTACATACTTAAAATACCGTGTATATATACATATTATATAATTTCACACACACATTTGATTATATCATGTATAAATCTATTCCAAGTATAAGCTTAATGATACCATGTATATATACATATTAGGAAAACTTACGCGTATAAGCAAACATATACTAGTTAATTAGTTAACATAGCTATAGTTTACCTTAATTACAATTCGCGACCTACTTTTAGTTATAATTACGCGGCTCAACTATTTAGTTTTCTATAATTCACACATTTGTATAATTCTGAATTTGTATAATTTGGAATTTGTATAATATGATTTGTATAACTGTTTACACTTCTGATGTTTGTAATTGTATAAATTCGTTATTTCGAGTTTATACAAAAAAAAAAACTGAATTATACAAATGTACCCGTGAATTATACAAACCTGCGAATTATACAAATCCACGAATTATACAAACTAGGCAGCTTAAACTGTAGCTACAACTCATAAATATGCAAACTATAGCTATAGAACATAATTAAGTTTATTATAGTGGCTATTTGCGAAAGTTCTCATACATATTATATGATTCCCTCTCTATATATTTGATTATATCATGTATACATTTATTTCACACATATTTAATTATATAGTGTATATATATACATATTATATAATTCTACATTTATATTTGATTATATTGTGTATAAATTTATTTTACATTATGTAGTCGGTTATACCTTGTACTATTTTCGCATCACATGTGTTGTGATGCTTTTCTTCTTCGAATACCACATTAATTGTTGTCTTATTGTTCATTCTCGTATGTTATGTATAGTTCTTTCATTTCACGTTATTCTATTGTTGGTACTGCTTTTATTTCTATATTCCCTTTTCTAAATTGCCTGGATATGCTTTATTTGAAGTGGATGGTCTATAGGAAACAATCTCTCGATCTCTATGAGACAAAAACAATATTTACATACACTCAACTGCAGTTTTTTGAGACAATCTGCAGTTTTTTTATTAAACTACTCCTAAAAAGTACCCCTATTGTAATGTTAGAATTTGTTATGAAAGTAAATATTTTCTATGTCATAACTGATAATTAATTAATGGTGTCATGTACATATGTAATAAGTTCTTTAAAAACTGCATATTTATGTTTCAACTACACAATTGAGACTATTAGTAAAATTTATTAAATATTATTAGTACACATTTGATGGACAGTATTTATGATGTGTGAATTCGTCTTCCTTGGCAGCAGATTGTGGCTTTATGGGCCCATAATTAAGAGGGACCGCGCCATTCACTCCGTGATTAACCAAACCCTTATTTGTACTATTAGATACACAAATTGTGCTACACTCTAAGCCCTAAGCTATCCATTGGACCATTCACCACTCACACTAATGCATTATAAGTCAACACATTACCGTCCTTCGGTAGATGATACTAGTAAAAATAATGCATGTATTAACTCTGTATATTAGTAATTTTTTGTTTGGTGTATATTTTTATGTTATGTATATAACTAATGTTTGTATTAGTTATATATTCTACTTGTATATTAAGGTGTGCAGTACTAATGCCATGAATGTCTAGATATTAGTAATACAAAACATTTTAATGCATGCATCAGCATGGTTAAAACCTCATTGCCTCTTAGTTTTTTTTTACATCTTTTTCACTATAATTGTAAATGATATCTTTGTAACTATATATTTTTATACAATGAATACTATTTTTAATATACTAAATCAACTAATGCATATGAAATAATTTGTGTATAATTAATACAAATATTATTAATATATTTTATTTAGCATTATTCTTATACATTTTACCAAACGACGGAAGGACTAATTGTGGTAGACTCTAAAGCTATCAATTGGACAATTCACCACTCCCACTAATGCATTATAAGTCAAGTCATTCATTTTTTCCAAAGTCTCATTTTAAAATAAAAAATAAAAAATTTATTTACATTAGAGATGGGGAAGTGAAAAGAGAATATAGTACGATTTGGGGCTACATATATATATTTGTGTGGAAAACTCATATCGATATTATTAGATTGTAAACCTACTTCGATTGCTTGAGATAATATCTTAAAAAACTCTCTTTCTTTGTTCTATAATTTAAAAGACATACAATTATTGGTATTTCCCTTAAAGTTAATCAACCATTTTAGGTGATTTTTTCATTTAATTTTGTTGCTGATGTTTTTTTTTAAAAAAATAGCTAGTTTTTTAAGAACTAAAGGGTAGCATTTATTATTGAAGAGATTTCATAAATAGCAAAGAGATTAAAACTTAATAAGCCTTTTTAACTACAATTTGCCTAATTATGCTCCATGACTATAATTCGCTTTGTATAATTCGCTTGTCATATATAAACATGGTAAGTATATACAAATTCTACTTATACATTTTAGCAATTTTTCAGAACTTACACAAATCAAATGTATCAACACAATAATTATATACAAGCTAGAGTAAGCATATACAAATTCTGAATTTATACTATTAAGAATCGAATTATACAAATTATGGACGTGACCCGCGTTAACATGATTATATATTAGTGACAAAAAGTATAAATTATTCAAATTACATTTATGCTAAATAATTAACTAATATATGCTTGCTTAGTCGCATATTTTTTTCCGCCCTTGGTCGCTTGTTTGTTGGTCTGTTCTTTTTTTTTTTTTTTGTTGATCTATTCTTTTATTATTATTTTTTGTTACATAGTGTATATCTAGACAAGTTAAGAGAGAGATTACGAAAATCGATTCTTATCAATATTGATGATGATGATGATATGACTAAATTATAAGCCTTTGATGATACCTGATGGTTTTATATTTGGTTGGTCAAAATATTTTCTTTAGAAAAATAAACTCCTTAAAAATAAGAAAAATGACTTTTTTAATAAATAGGGAAAATAAGTTCACAAGTGACATTTCAAGTTTATTGTCTCTTCTTCACCATCCAACATTCCCAATCTCCATCCCTTGACCCCCCCCCCCCCCCTCCTCCCCTCCCCACCCCCCAATCACCCCAAACCCCCACTCCCTATCCCATTCCGCCCCATCGTGTTTTATTAATAACATATAAATACTTTTGAGATAATATCTTTTTACTTACTTATCAGACGCTAAAAAATAAATAATAAGTCCACTTATTTACCAACAAAACATTTTCCATGATAAATATTTTCTTAAAAAAAAACCCCCACACCGAAAGACTCTTCCACTTAAAAATATTTTAAGAATATCCCCTTTTAAAATATTCTTAAAATTGTTCATTGCAAATACGTAAATGAACACATAAGGTCTAGTTGTTCACGTTAGTAGATATATATATATATATATGTTCTCAATAAAAATTTATCTCTATTTGATTATACTGTGTAACACAAAAATTGAAGTATGATCTAATGTATTAGTATATTTCTCTGTAAAAGTAACTCTATTTTTTTTCATTGTTTAATTTTAACTGAATTTGCCAAGTCAAAAGTGAATTGATAAAATAAGATGAGAGTGGATTTTTTTTTTCCTTTCCTGAGAAAGCCAATGAACTAGCTAGGTACAATTTGGTTATAAGTTTGATTAGGCCTCATGTTCTATAATTATTGTCAACACTTAGTATTTCCACTTTCAATATTAAGTGCACAACAACTTTCTTCCTGACTTTCCAAGATTACATTTAATTTAATAATATATACAAGTGTGAACCAAGTAAAAATTAAAGCATCTATAAAGTGGTGTAATTGAAAACTTAATAGCTATCCAACTGTTATACACCACCATTTAATTAAGATTTTTTGTTAAAATATTCTGACTATTGAAATAAATTTCCTTTTTTTTTATACTTGAAATTGATATATACTTGAGCTAATAAAATTTGCGTATACTTTACTCTCTACAAACCCCACTTTTGTATAATAAATCTTTTTATCAAGATTTATACTACGTAAAGAGCAAGCAACCTTGGTAGAGGAAAAAATATGTTACTGAAAAACATCTATTTATATTAGTTTACTATTGGTACCAAAGAAACATAAATTTGGGACGGCAGTTGATTGAAGTGTGGGTCATGCGTATAAAGAAAATGGTATGTAGTACAACCATATAAGTCAATCCAATTTTTACTATTTGACTTTCTGCTCTCTCTTGGCTCTGTGGAGTCTGAAATTAAGTAGACTTATATTTATATGGTAAAGACTAGAGAGTACACAATGGACTGTGGTTTGTCCAGCCGCCTAGGGTACCTTCGTAACTTATTGATCCGACTAATCTCAATTTATGTAGTATCGATAAAGCTTATGACAAAATTTTAATGATTTCTCTTATGTCAAAAACTACCTCAAAAGGTGAGGACTGATTTGCTTAGAGTCAATATATGACGACTCATTCATTCTATCACAATTTTATTTTATTTGAACTTTAATACTTGTATTTGCATGCTAATAACATATAGAAATGAATCGATGACTCTAACTTCTATACCATGATAAGAAATATACTTTGAGTCTATGTTAGTCCTGAAAATTAACTCATAAAGTGAGGATTGCCAAAATTCATATAAATAGACTTCCATTGTTGCGCTCATCCACATATGAGCTATAAATTATATTCAATAAAGACAAATTGATCCACTGATATTTCAACGCTCGATCTCTACTCCTCGAAAGCTCACTTACAATTTATGGCTCACTTATAAGGATAGAAAGATAGGATTTTAAAAAGTCCGAAGCCTAAAGGGCAAAAAAAATTTGACAAAAATTTCAAAAGGACATATCAATTTATTTTTTAACCAAAGGGTTTGTTTTCACGTCGTTACTCCCGTTAAAGTTCATAATCGTTGACCCATGAGCGATTTTCTCCAAAATATTTTTTCCTTTTTAAAAAGAATATCGCTGCCTGTGCAGCAAATTTGGCCATTTTTTTCTTTTTAAAAAATAAAATCGCTGATATGGTAGCGTTTTTATAGATAAAAAAAATTAAAAAAAGATTCAAATTGAAAATCGCTCCGCAGATAGCGATGATTTTGGTGATTTTTTTTTTAAAAAAATAAAAATTGCCGACTTGGCAACCTAAGTATATAAAGAATCAGATTTGGCTCCCCTCCATTACCCTTTCCCTCAATTTCGTCCAATACACATCTAGATGAGAGACATGTGTATTATTTAATTATTAAAGATCAAGATTATATTGCATTAATTAGTATCATAATCACAGTTAAGTGAATAAGTTTTGGAAAAAAATCTCTCCAAATTTAGTAAGAATAATTAATTCTTCTCAATTTTTGGTGTCCATATATTTATATCATTAATTTTATTTTATATTTAAATATTAAAATGGATAACAACGTCTAGTTTGTTTAGCCTAACAGTAGTCTTACAAAATATTTTGCCTTTAAATTGATGTTTTCTTTTATTTTATTATTATTTTTTATACTTGCACATTTTTAATTCTAATTATGCATTTTTTACTTCCCATTTTTATTATATGATTTCTATCATCAATGATAATTCTTCCTTTCATTTTTAAATTTCTCAACCTAATATTTCAAGAATAAATTTGCTAGCATAGGAAGCGATTAAATAATGTACAATTTATTAATATTTGAATATAGAGATATAAAATGAAATCAAACGGTTCTAAGATTTGTAGGAATATTTTTCTTATCAAAGTTAAAGAAATTATTTGTTCAAAACTTATTTCTTAACTATGGTTATGATACTAGTTAATGCAACATAATCTTGACCTTTAACAATTAAATAGTACACATATCTTTCATCTAGATATGTACTTGACAAAATGGAGGGATAGGGTAATGGAGGGGAGTCAAATCTAAAGAATCCTAAATAGGTTGAGAGAGAATCTTTTATTCACATCTTTATACACTTTTGCAGTCAACAACTCCTTTACTTGGCAGCGATTTTTAATTAAAAAAAAATTATAAAAAAAAAATTTCCACCAAAATCGCTGCCAAGTCGGCGATTTTTTTCTAAAAAAAAAAAATTTCACCACAACGATTTTATAAAAAAAATAATTTTTTTCACCAAAATCTCTGCCTAGGAAGCGATTTAAAAATAAATTATTTTTTTTACTAAAATTGCTATCTACAGAGCGATTTTTAATCTGAATTTTTATTTTATTTTTTTTTAATTAAAACGCTGCCATAGCAGCAATTTTATTTTTTAAAAAAGAAAAATTGGCCAAAATTGCTGCACGGGCAGCGTTATTCTTTTTAAAAAGGAAAATATATTTTGGAGAAAATCGCTCGTGGATCAGCGATTTGAACTTTAACGGGAGTAACGGTGTGAAAACAAAATCGCTACTCCAGTAGCGATTTCCCCCCTTTGGTTAAATTTTTTTTTTGATATCCAATTAGTTCCATGAACCATAAGAAGCATAAAGTACAAATAGATTAGATTCTTTGTTTCTTTTGGGCTAATTCATTGCTTGGTTAAATAAAGTTGGTTCTATTTTTCATGAGTTTCCTCCATCAGTGTAAATATCTAGCAGATGATATAGACACTTCATTAATTTTATACACTCTTTATTGATTTTCTCAACTAACAAGAAAATTATTTATAATTCCTAGACCCCCACCAACACCAATTTACACCAAAGAATTAAAATTAAATATTACCTTGAATTCCATTCTCACAATTTTGAAGTAGTAAGGATTAAAACTAATATGCAAATACTACATGAATTAAGTAAAGATTATTTTTTGCTTTATCATTTGTATAGTAGACATATGAACATGGCATGAAGGTTGGACACTTGGACTTGTACACTTCAAATACCAATAATTATAGACTTAAACATATTTGTCAATGGTGATAGAAAGCTTTCAACTACCTAAAGATAAATTAATCGCATGGTCTTTCCCCTTATTTTTTATTTTCCTTTTTGTACAATATAGATAATTTAAATCGTGACACATGTGGAGAATAAAGGATGCAACACAATGTGTAGTTGAAATAATGATGTAGAAAACAACCAAGGAACAAGAATAGATCAATCACCAATCATATCGTGTATACGAAGCGAAATATACCAAGTCTTTAACTATATTCACGGAAAAATGCATAAGTACCCCCAGCCTATGCCCAAAATCCCTGAGACACATCTAACCTTTACTAAGGTCCTATTACCCCCCCCCCCCCGAACTTATTTTATATATAATTTTCTACCCCTTTTTGGCCTACGTGGCACTATCCTTGAAAAAATTGTCAACACGCGCTGGACCACAAGATAGTGCCACGTAGGCCGAAAAGGGGTAGAAAATTATATATAAAATAAGTTCGGGGGGTAATAGGACCTTAGTAAAGGTTAGGTGTGTCTCAGAAATTTTGGGCATAGGCTGAGGGGATACTTATGCATTTTCCCCTATATTCACTGTACAAAAGAAAGTAATTATATATTGAAGGAAGATGTTCTAATTATATGGAGTTTTGGACTCTTTAGCTAATCCGGAATTGCTTTAGTTGTACGACGTTGTTGGGTTGTTGTATCCTGGAAGGAACAAATCAAGAGTGTTACTGATGATCAATGTATTATGTCATAGTAGACTTGAATCTCCTTAAAAAGAGCAAGATATATGTGTCTCAGCCTAAAGATTTGTTTATTCATTTTAGTTCATTTTATTTCAACTGTAATTTGTTATATTTGTGATATATTACGCCAGCGATCTCTTTTTCTATTAATGTCATTTAATTAGCCATTTGTTATCAATTATTGAGGGGTTAGAACTCATTAATCAGTCTCTTTTGAAGGATTGCCCCTCTAAACTAGCCGACTCTATCTTGATTGCAGATACGATCAATTGATCAAACTCATGTCAAATCAGGCTATATTAATTTCATATTTTAATTACTTTATTTCTATTATTGATCTTTATATAATTTTAATAACTTTATTTATATTCTCTTCTACTGCATTTTTTCACTCTGATTCCTTTGCTATATCTAACCAAAATGCTACTAATTTATTGTTACTCAGTTATTGGTTAACGATTTTTAACAATTTTACAAAAAAAATAAATCGAATTATAGATTCAATTTTGATTTTTTAATATTGAGTTATTGGATAAATCGGTAATTCATTAAGATTATAGTAATTTACTACTTTACCCCTATATAAATATTAAAAGTTAATCTTAGCACTTTACTGGTTTCTATTTTTGTCTTTTAGCCTTCAGTTCACACTTCAGAGTGACTTTGAGTTCTCAACTTCACACTATATAAAAGATAAAAATCTAAGGTAACAACTTTATTCCTCTTAATTTCTCTTTGTGTTGCACTTGTGTAGTTATTTTCAGGTTAGTTATTATTATTTCTATTTTATGAGCGTTCTGTATAGTACCTTGTTATCTTGTCTGGTCAAATTGTTCGAGAAGCCATACATATTTGTTTTGTAAACATTTTATAATTTGTTACACCAAAATCGAACTATGACGATCAAAACCTATAAAAATATCTTATTGATTTAATTATTGATGGTAATAATGACTTTCATTAGTGGTCGATATCCTTATTATTTTATGGATCGTTTGGTAGAATGTATAAGAATAATGCTAAATAGAATGTAGTATTAATGTATTAGTGATGTTTGTATTAGTTATGCATAGATTATTTGTTATGCATTGTTTGATTTGGTGTATTAAAAATAACATGCATTTTATTTTGGGATAAGGATCTAAAAAATACCCAACTTTGATCGAATTTGTTGTTGCGATACTAAACTTTCATGAGGACCTATTACCTCCCTAGACTATTTAATACCGTATTTTAAACATATATATTTGCCCATGTGGACATAAAAAATAATGCAAAATTATAAATAGTAATGTGTCCACGTGGACACATATATACCTTTAAAATATACTATTAAATAGTTCAGGGGGTAAAAAATACGGTATTAAATAGTCTAGGGAGGTAATAGGTCCTCATGAAAGTTTAGTATCGCAACAACAAATTCGACCAAAGTTGGGGTATTTTTCAGACCCTTATCCCTTTTATCTTTAAAAACTTATGTAATCTATGTTAATACAAATATAAGAAATAATCTTTAGCCAAACAATACATAAGAAATAATTTGTGCATAATTAATACAAGCATAACGAATGCAAATATTACTAACACTCCACTCTATTTGACATTATTCGTATACTCTCTACCAAACAATTCCTTAAAGGTCATATAATTTGAAAACAAGTTAAGTTAAGATTAGTTATGCTTAGATAATTATGTTGGAATAAATTATACAAGAGATACAAAATTACTCAGGGGTCGTTTGGTAGTTAGAAAGAGTTATGCAGATATTAGGAATGTGAGTATTAGTTATGCAGTGTTTAGCTATACATGTATTAGTTATGCAGGTATTAGTTATGCAAAGTTTAGTTATGTAGAGATTACAGTATATTAGTGAGTCAATTTTTATTTCTTAATTTCAAATTTTTTTAGTAAGCTAATATTTATTATAACATTAAAATAACCAACTTTATATAAAATACATTAAAATTAAATAAATACCAATAGCTAAAAATAGCAACGTAAAAGTAATTAAGTAATTTGTATTCAATATGATTAAGTAATTAAGTAGTATGTAATTTAAATTAAACTAAATAATAGATAACTAAAAAAATTAAAACTTGTATTTTAAGCAAAAAAAAAAAAAACTTGTATTTTTAACTAAAAAGAAAACAATTAACAAGAATTTAAGCAATTATCAAGACAAAAACATTCAAAGAAAAAAATGGTAGTACATTTTTTAATATGTATTAATTATTTGATTAGTTATAAATTAATATATAATAGATAACTAAAAAAAATTAATACTTGTATTTTAAGCAAAAAAAATAAAACTTGTATTTTTAACTAAAAAGAAAACAATTAACAATAATTTAATTAAAGAAATTAAGCAATTATAAAAAAAAAACTCAAAGAAAAAAATGGTAGTGCATTTTTTAATATGTATTAATTATTTGATTAGTTATAAATTAATATATACATTTAAGAGTTAATTAATAGGGGTGAATGTGTAATTTATCATTTTAATACATGTATAACTAATACTCACATAACTTATTCCACCTTCTATCCCGTATTAATTATATATAGATTCCCTCATAAGTTATACAAGTATTAATTACGTAGGATTACAAAAAAGGCAACCAACCACTGTATAAAAATAATACATGAATAACTTTCATACAACATTTGATAATCTGCTAACCAAACATTGTACAAAATTAATACATGAATAACTTATATCCTATTTGTAAACCAAACATGGTATAAAATTAATACATGAATAACCAAGTTATCCATGTATTCAAGGGCGTACCAACTTTTAGCTAAGGGGTGTCGAGCACATCCCTTCATCGAAAAATTACATTGTATATAGAGACCAAATTTTGATTTAGTAAATATATATATAAGCATTGGCACCTTTTGATACAAGTTAGATATTTAGTCTTGACACCCCTTAATAATAATCCTAAATTCACTACTACATATATTAGCTTCGGCCTTATCCAGACCCCTCAAAGTTTATCTCAAAAATTAACTCACCTTTTTCCCTATTATGTAGGGATTGTGATTGCATGGTAGAATTTCTATTTGAAACTTGAAAATCTCCTTTTTTGCCTTCCCACAGCAAAACAAAGGGACCAGCGGTCCCCAAAAAGCGATGATGGATTAAAAGACGTGCTACATACTTTTAAATCCCCAAAATACCCTTTTTATCCTGTTTCCCGCGCAACTTAGCAATTACATAATCAAAAGGAAAATAATAATCGCTGATCAGATATGGTCAGATGAAATGACGACGATTGTGGGTCCCACCTTAGGGGGGCCCTACCCCGCACCCCCACCGTTTGTGGGTCCCACCTTTTTTTCTGCCTCCAATCCCTCTGGACTCCATTATCCACCTCCCTAACAACACCTTGTTTGGATGCTTAGCTTATTATCTATCGTTTCATATATCGTATGTTGTATTTTACTCATAATATTTGAATAATTAAATTGGATATATTTTATTTTTCATTCTTATGTAATTTCGTATTTAAAGGATGCATTTATAAAATAAAAGTTATTATAGAATCGCAATGAAATAACATAGGGAATAATAAAATAAGAATTATTAATCCCGAGAATAGTAATGCAAGGATTTTCTTTTCGAATATATCATTGAATTATAATGAAATTTTCTTTTTTATATAATTGAGTCAAGATAGATAACTGTCAAGACAATATTTTCTTTTTGTGGCCTTCTAACTTGGTAGGAGAAGAATAACTTTGTCACTAGGGGTGTACATGACCGGGTTGGTTCAGGTTTTTCAAATATCAAATCAAACCATTTGTGTCATATTTTTAAATTTATAAACCAAATCAAACTAATAAAATTTGGATTTTTTTGGGTTTTTCAACCTCGGGTTGGTTCGAGTTTTTCAAATACCAAACCAAACCATTGTGTCGAATTTTTAAATTTATAAATCAAACCAAACTAATAAACCTCGAATTTTTTCAGATTTTTGGATTTTTTCGCATACAAACATATAATTAACTTGTGCTTCAAATATTTCTTTAGTCCAACCAAAATACAATTATCTAAGGTGTTTCTTAAGAAAATAACACAAAATATGAGATGAGTGATGACACTAAAATATTCAATAAAAAATAATAATGAAATCATCAAATAAAATAAATATTGCAAAGTTATAATGAAAATGATCATAATATAAAAGTACTAAATCATGCTAAAATAAGTTTAATAAGTATTAGTTACATTACTAAATATTTAAGGAAAATTAAAATTAGATTATGTATTTTAATTGTCTAAACCAATGTAAAAACTAAAAAAACAACATTCAATATTATTGTCATTCTTAGTGTTGAATTGATTTTCTTTTTGCATTAGTATTAATTTGATTTTAATTTACGTTTTATTATAATTATCAACATCTATAAACTATAATCTTTGTTGGACCATTCCGAATTCTAAGTTTTAAACTTGAAATAATATATTAAAAGATAAAAACTATGAAATAGTATAAGAAATATTTTAAAATTATATCAATGTAAATATTTTTAAATATAAAATAAAATTTTAAAATTACATATATAATATCGGGTTGGTTTGGTCTCGGGTTGATTTTTTTTAGTTAAAATCAACCCAACCCAAATATAGTTGGGTTTTTTTTCCAATACCAAACCAAGTCAAACCAAACCACTAGTCGGGTTTTTTGTTCGGTTTGACTCGATTTACGGTTTGGTTCGATTTTCGATTCGATTTTGTACACCCCTATTTGTCACCATGTTTGCTATTTTTTTCTCTTGAATTATTTTGAGCTTAAATATTTGTCATATTAATAAATTAATCACTCACAAAATATCAATTTTCGATTTAAACAAGATAAAGTATCTACTTTTGAAATTGAAAAACGGTAAACAATATTAAAATTGAATAAACAATCTATATTTACACCTAAAATTGCAAGTTATAATTGAATAAGTATGCAACTTTATAAATTATTCAAAATATAAATAATCAAAATGCCACATGTATTTCAACAAACAATACATTCAACTAAGATCACAAACGTTATGTGATCATATATTTTCCTTTCAATTAGTAAATGTTTAAACAACTCACATTTCAAATATTGTATTGATTTCTATTGGATTTATTTAGCAACAAACAACTCTTTCTAAATAATAAAATTTGTAAGCTAATTTATTTAAATAAATTTACTAGTACAAATATTAACACATAAAATCAAGAAAATAAAAAAAAGTGATTTAAAGGATTTGAGGGGTATTTTTGTCTTTACATTATTAATCACATCATATTGAATTCTACATATTACTCATACCACCAGATGAAAGGTATTCATTATACTTTTTTTTTATTCGTTATACATTCTATAATACCATGTGAGATATAAACTCAAAATCGATCAAATATAATAGTACTGAATAATAGCATACATAATACATAAATGAATCGTTTGATGTGACTAATAAGGTATAGTGATCAAGAAATAAAATGTAGGACTATTTTATCTAGAGTTTGATTGGAGATATCATGCAATCCTAAAATTATTTATCTCACTCTTACCTTTGATACCTCAATAAATAAGTTATTTCACATACATAATGAAACAACTTATCTAAAAATAATTTCAAGATAAGTTATTCCCAATTAAACGACCAAAAGTATTTCCTCTACCCTCAAAAGTAATGAGTATGAAACAAGAGGGAGTATCAATAGGCAATAACCCCCAAACAAAGCTATAGCTAAAGCAAAACTGCCTAACTATTCAACTTATTTTTTGTTTGTTTCTATGTATTTGAATTACTCACTTTTTGTGATAATTTGTGCATATAAATACCCTTTATTCCACTCTCACACTTGTTACTTTCTTCTCAGCTACTACTCCTTAACATGTCCCACCGTTCCCTCTTCCGCCGGCCGGAAGCTCCGGTACCGGTAATCTTCTATTTTTTCGGAGCTTTCTTATTCTTTTTCTTCACTTTGCCTGTAAATGGGTGGCGTCCATGGCCCAACCAGAAGCCAAACGCCACTGAATTACTCTACGGCGGGTCCAAAAAGTATGAGGGGTCATCGGAGTTTGTCCATTTGAAATATCACATGGGCCCTGTTCTCACTGCAAATATTACCGTTTATCCCATTTGGTACGGCCGGTGGGGAAACTCCCAGAAGCGTATTATCCGCGATTTCATCAGCTCTTTCTCCGCCGTCGATTCTAAACGCCCTTCAGTCGCTGGTTGGTGGAAAACCGTTCAGCTCTACACCGATCAAACCGGAGCCAACATTTCCCGTACTGTCCATCTCGGAGAAGAAAAAAACGATCGATTTTACTCACACGGTAAATCCCTAACCCGATTATCCGTACAATCGGTGATAAAATCCGCCGTCACCGCCCGTACCCGTCCACTACCGTTAAACCCCAAAACCGGCGTCTACTTATTACTCACTTCCGATGATGTATACGTTCAGGATTTCTGCCAAAACGTTTGCGGATTCCATTACTTCACTTTTCCGTCCATCGTTGGTTACACTTTACCGTACGCTTGGGTGGGTAACTCCGCTAAACTATGTCCGGGTACATGCGCTTACCCGTTTTCCGTACCCAGTTACATGCCGGGTTTCAAAGCTGTGAAATCCCCGAACAACGACGTGGGTGTTGACGGAATGATAAGCGTTATTGCTCATGAAATTGCAGAGGTATCAACGAACCCATTAGTAAACGCTTGGTATGCAGGTCAGGACCCTAGTTTTCCGGTAGAGATTGCGGATCTTTGTGAAGGGATTTACGGGACAGGCGGCGGCGGGTCGTATACAGGGCAAATGTTGAACGGAAAAGATGGTGCTACGTATAATATGAATGGGGTGAGAAGGAGATTTTTAGTTCAGTGGGTGTGGAATCATATTCTGAATTATTGCAGTGGACCTAATGCACTTGATCAGTAAATGTTTTGTTTACAAAATTCAAAATTCTAGCATTTTGGTTCTTATTTATGTTTAAATTTTGGGTTAATTTGGTTATGATGCCATATTAATTAAGCTCTGTTTTACTATAAGATATGTAGTGTAATAAAAGTAGTTATAATTTTGTATACAGAGTACTTTGCTTCAGTTTTGTCTAAATTTGAATTGGTTTGTACACTTTTTTTTTTGTAGGATTTCTACTGTGTCATCACATTCCCCATAGAGTATTCAAATATTTAGGACTTCTGAGAAAAGTTGGTAGCGTTTGTCTTGGACAAAGTGTTTGGCATGAAATTTTTTGGTGAACTTCGAAAAGTACGTTTGGTTTTATATAATTTCAAATTCTAAATATCAAATTTTAAAAAAAGAGTAAAAAGACATAATTTGTTTTTTAATTTCATTTAACTAAACATTATGTTTTTTTAATTTATAGAGACTTAAATTTCTATAAAAATGAATCATTGAATGCATATGTAATGTGTGGTGTCTTGTGTGACAATTCACATCTTATATGTGAATATTTTAAGTATATTATGCCATATAAAATATATATATTTATTTAGTTAATTTCTTAAAAGATAAATTTTCTTCAGATTCATAGACAATTATTTGTTTATTTTTTTTATCAAAATCAAATCAAGCGTTTTACCAGTGCTACTTCAAGTTGACATAATTAGACAAACGTTTACACTGGAGTCGTTTTGGTAGGCGACAAATAAGAATATCTTTACGAGATTAAATATTATAACTTTTATATTTATATGTAATAAGTTAATGAAATAAAATATTATAGAATTAATTAATATTTATAATTATATACAGGATAAAGTACTTTATATTTTATTCTTAAATTATTATTTTTATCCTATTCATCAATGGACTCTAAAATCTCCTTTTAGAAGAGTTTCTTTTATCACTTTATGGATCGTTTGATGTGAGGGATAAAAATAAATAGTTTCAAAATATAAAAATAATCTTGACTAAAATCTTGATGTCTTGTTTGATTGTTGTGTTTGGAATAACTTATCCACCATTTATATCATAGTAATATGATAAATTATCCCATATAGATGGTGAGATAACTTATTCCAGAATAACTAATTCTGGAACAACTTGTTCCTAACTAAACGAGCCTCTAAAAGTGGAAGATTTTAATCACTGATTATCCTCAGTATAGATGATGATCATTTTTTTTTTTCGAAAAGAAGAGCCTAGTCCAGAATGAGAATAACTCTTTATAGGATTTGGCCAAGAGCTATGATGAAATTTATTTTTCTCTCTTTATTTAATCATTTAACAGAGATTTGAAGGATTAACATTTCAATGTATTCCTACTTCCTAGTTGTGAAAGTAATTGTTAAAGGTTTTCGGTTAGGACCTGACTAATCATGAGCGGGGCTAGAAGTCACGATACAAATTTGAATTTCAATTCATTAGTTTTCTTCAAACAATAGATTTTTAATATAAATATAATTTTTTATTATTATTATTATTTTAAATCGTCATCCTAAAATTCAAAGATCATATTAAAATTTTAATTTCGATGTCCAATGAAAGTAAAGTAGTAATTAAACAATTTTTATATGTATCATCCAAATTCAGTAGGAAAGCGCAAGTAGAAGGAACAAGTTGAGAGAGAAAACAAAATCCAGGCTGTCTATTTTAACTCTGAGAAACTATCCTACTGAAGTTGACTCAACGCTATCTTTGTCGATGATTTAACATATGCTACAATATATTATTAATGCTATAATAATTAATTCTTATACTTATTTCAAGAGCACTTTTTTTTTTAAAAAAATTAATTATTTATGTTATCAAATTAAGTTTTATCATAGAGAATTACATATTATTACGGATCATTTTATCTCGGGCCAGCTGCTACGTCCTAGCAAGTGAAGCCCATGCATAAGTCCTAAACATATTGAAGCTCCAAAAATCTACTTCCTTCAATTCAATTTGTTTATTTGATTTTTGACTTAATATAGAGTTTGAGAAAGTAAATATTAATTTTTAAATTTTGTGTCACGCGAAAAGTTAGAATTAGAGTGTTATAAGAAAAAAGACATTATTTTTAAACAAACTAAAAAAAATGGAGGGAATATTATTCTTTAGTTAAATTAGTCCTAATTTATATAGCACAAGACTTGTAAGATTGTAGCCTAAAAATAAATGTTAAATTAGTAATGATATAGGTCGTTTTTTTAGAGCAAAACAGAAATTGTCAAGTTAAATGATTTTAAATATAAAAAAGTGCCTTTTTGAGTTAAACTCAAAAGAAAAATATGTGACATATAAATTAAATAAGATAAAACATTATGTACTCTTAAATACCAACAATATATAAATTAGGGTTAATACATTATTTACTCCATGACATTCTAATCAAATCTCCTTTGTGTACCTCTTCTTGAGAAAGCTTTTACACACCGATGATTCCTCAAACTTGTCTACTACACATTTCCTTGATATTATTAACCACTTTTACAAAATCTAAATTGTAATACAGACTGTTTTATCCTTAATTAGAGATCTCATGTTCAAGTCTAGAATTTTATTAGGAATACCACCTCAAATAAGCTCAGTACATGATTCAGACATAGTCGGAACATACTGCGTGACGCCCAAAAAAACCGCTTTTAACTCAATAAGTGTAATCCACGCACCAACAAAAATGGGTGATTTAGGAATAGTGCTCGAGAATTTGTTTGCGAAGTTTCTTTCTAAGTGGAATTCCAGGCCTCACTCCACCACATTGTTTGGTTCTATGTTTCAATGACCTTAAATATATAGAATGTTATATAATTATAGTAAAAAGTCACCATTTTAGATCTTATTTATGAGATTATACTAGATACGTTATCGTTAAGATGAAAATTTCTCATTAAAAAATAATTAACAAAGTATGTCACATCAGAGGGGTACAATATAGTAATTTTTTTTTCACCCGGTGTTCAATCGATGTCTGCATTGGAGCTCTAATTAAATTCAAATTGCACACTGCAGGGCCAATTCAAAGTGGCGTTCCCCAATAGGATTTTCTTCATATCCAAGACTCAAACTCGAGACATCCCACCATTACACCACAACCTAGATTGGTAAATCTAATATTCATTTGCTCCCACTAAACCATAGATGGAGTAGTCATTCCTCAAACAAAGCAAAAGTAGGGACCCTAGCAAAAAGGTGGAACAAATTATTCTAATATTAGGACATACATTTGATTAAAGATTTGATAAAAATATGATTAATGTTTAAACAACATTAGTAGTAGTGATTAATGAATGACAACAATAGTCAATAGTAGCAAAAAGTATAATAGCGGCGCCTAAAGGGAAGCTGTTTTTTGACCCACCACTCCATGAGGGATAAAATAAAAAGAATATATTTGTCCTTAAGTGCCTCGATGTTTGTAAATTAATCCATAATTATGATTATAATTGATCATATTTTGCTTTAATTACTTGATTAGCAAGTTCCATCCAATCTACTTTGGCATATCCCTTCCCTTTACTTGTTATTCTCTTTCTATTTGGATGACAGCTAGATTTGTGTGACATTATTTTCTAAACGTTTCTTGCAAGTTGGAACCAATTAGGTGAGGAAGTATTTGAATGATAAAATTCGCAAAATAAACTTTATCGTTATTCTAACAAATTGATAATTGAGGTTTGTTCGTTATAATATTTGAAAATATGAGTTAAGAATCGTACATATAATTGTTGAAATTTAAAGAACAAATTTTTTTTTTATTGCCAACTTCATGTCAAATATATGTGAAGTGTAGTCATATATTTGGCTGAACTTAATGCCAAAATCTCTGAAGTGCAACATTATATATTTGGAATGCCAAGTTCATAACTTTAGTAAAAAGAAGATTCAAAGTTAACCTTCGCAAATTATTGTATGTCCAAAGTGCAACCATTACTTAAACAACTTCCAAAATCACATATTTGTTCACTTTGTCCCTTTTAGCATACACTCACTCATTTATTGATTCAATTCATTTTAATCTGTTTGAATTAATTTACAACCCCTAGACCCTAGTACAGAGACAAAGTGGCAGGGAAGGCAAGACAAAAAATACTCTTTTTTTTTTGAGAAATTATATTGTGGTCAACTTGGTTAAGTGGGTAAGAAGAGAATAAGGTAAAGGACAAAGTCCTAATGGGATTTGATGTTAATGGTTTGGCTTTAAAAGGGCAAAGCTGGAGGCAAAGAATGACAACAATTAGGGACCTCTCATTGTTACTTTTGACATCAAAGACAGCTTCCTGGGTTTTATATATCATGTACCTATCACCTGATAATCCTAGTGGCTACCAACGTGGTGCAGTAGTGAGACCGCTCCATCCTTATTCAGAGTTTTAGAGTTTGAGCCTCGGATATGAAGAAAATTTTGCTGAGAGCGCCACCCCCAAATGGGGCCTGTAGTGCACGATCCGGATTTAGTCAAAACTACAATGTGGGTTCCAGACACTCAATGAAAACAAAAAAAATAAAAAAACCCCAGTGGTGGTCTTCAAAATTCCTCTAAATACAAATCAAAGTATTACTACAATTTTTGGAACCATTTATGAATGAGACTGATTAATAATATAATAGCCATAATTATTATCATAATGGGTGGATGATATCTTATGGGACTGGCTGGCTGACTAATAAAGGTAGCCATCTGCAAGCTAAGCTGCACTATATACATATGAATGTGGATTTTTAAATTTTAATTAAATAGGTGAATTATAAATTTATTAGGTTGAGTTTCTTTACCATAATATAAAAAATTAAATTGTGAGACCAATGAATTTATGGATTGTACGAATTCATTAACAGTTGCTGTCCTGGAAACATGGTATTCAATATGGAAGTTGAAGTCACAACTTTAAAAACCTATATATCTAGTTCATATCTATTGCTATTTACTACATGAGTATTAAATAAACTAACATGCTTGGCATTAAGGTGTATTGCGGAGGCAGATCCAAAAGTTTGAGTTTATGAATTTTGATTTCTAAAAAAGAAAACTTACTGGATTAGGGATAAATTATCTATACAAGACTAAGTGGATTTCTTAACACGAATGCAAGTTCGGGTAAAAACTATTGATTTTGCCGAATTCGTAACTAGAACGGTAGCTCCGCCCTGGATATTGCTTATCGTTTATTTGTACAGTAGAAACAAAAATAAACTTCGGTTGATTCACCTTAATGTGTTTAATGCCTCATCAACCCCACAATGTCATTTTCAAGCTAAAAAAATTCAATGGCCAAAACAAAAATGAAAGAAAGTTAGAATAGGGAAAGGGCAAGTGAGAAATTAAAAATTTTGACTTGGAATTTTGCAAAAACATAAAAAATGATGCTTCTCTCTATTCCTAAATAAGTGATGTTTTAGATAATTAAGAAGACATTATTGATGTTCTTTCAATTTTATCCTTCTTCAAATAAAGAGAGTTTTACCTAACTAAGAAACTACTCCTTTTGTTCACTTTTGTTTGTTATGTAGCGCTTTTCGAAAGTCGATTTTACTAATTTTCAAAGTTAAATTAGATTGCATTAATTCGATATTTTGAACAAAAAATTTAGATATTCAAAAACTATACGAAAAATACTATAAATTAGAATTTTTTGCATGTCAATGTGATGGAAAAATATATCATAAAATATTAGTCAATTTTTTTATAGTTTGACTCTAAAAAAGAAAATTATGACAATTAAAAGTGGACCGAGGTAGTACTAAAGAGCTACTTCCTCCGTTCCTATTTACTTGTCAAATATTTCCTTATTTGATTTCTCTGTTTATTTATCATTTTTGACAACAAAAAGCAAGGACAATATTTTTTTTTCCTATTATACCCTCAATTTATTAACATTGAGTTAATGTCTTAAAAAAAATGTAGTGAATAAATATGTTTGAGACTATTAATTAATAGGGGTAAAATGATAAACTCACTATACCAATCATTTTTTTCTTAATAGGTGTGTCAAGTCAAAATTTGACAAGTAAATAAGGACAGAGGGAATACCTCTTTTTCAACGTATTTATTAAAGTAAGTAAAAATACTCTCTATTTTTCTGGGAAATTTATGAACAAAAGGAGTATATACCATCCATATCTAAGTTTCCCATAACCCCACGAATCCAAATCTAAACTTAGTTTTCCATTTTGAGCTTGCAAGTATGCTAAGGTATAATCCACTTTCAGAAGTATTTCTTAGAATTACATTGTCAGAGTTTCACATTTGTAGTTTACATGACTGAACAAAACTAAAGTTACCTAAATACTATATAATACATGCAAAAAGTATCAGTTTTCACTATTAAATTTCTCATTCTGCAGGTACTTCAACACTCCATAGCCAGCTGTTCCAGCCACAAACAGGAAGACCGTCGGAGTAAAGGATGGATACAGATACTTCACAAAAAAATTGTCCCATGCCTCTGGTAAAAGGCCTATATGCGACAGAAGAGTAAGAATTTCCACGTGGACATATACATATCTAAAGTAATTGCTTATAGATTCAGCTGCAATGTCAAACTAATTCATCAAATCCAAATATTTCTATCAATGGAGATATTTAAAGCGAGAAATACTTACGCTGTGTATCATGACAACACAACTCATGTCAAACTACTTTTAGTAAGTTCTGAAACTGTAATCTACTCACTCTGTTAGTACTTAGTTACAAGAACAAATGTTCAACCTTTGATGAAAAAAAGGAAGTTGTGAAAAATTATGATTATAGACTGTAACAATGCTCATGCTTCCTAACTTGATGTTATCAAATATCATCATATTGTGGGAAGTGCTTGGTCCTTTAATACTATGTCATTCCAAGCAAATGCTATTAAGGAGAACTTGTAGGAAACATGAACACCAAGCTTTATGCTGCCTATTTTAAACTGTTTTCATGTCCAGCATCAACACTAAAGGGGTTGTTTGGTAGGATGCACTAAAAATAATAATGCATGCATTAGTTTTGTTTATTACTAATACCTTATTTGGTATAGTTTTTCAACTTGCATTAGTTACACTCTATTTGGTATTATCCTATGCATAACTAATACATAGCAAACTATGTTATTAGCAATGCAAGGGTTTTTAATGCATGCATTAGCATGGTTAAAGCCACGATTGTCCCTCAAAACCTTTTCCGCATCATTTCCACCATATTTATAGAGGGTACTTTTGTAAACAATTTTTTTTTTTAGAAATTATGATATTCATGCTATTTTTAATACACCAAACCAAACAATGCATAAAAAATAATTAACACAACATTACTAAAGGCAACAGTACTAATACACCATATTCAACAGTATTCTTATACACCCTACCAAACGACCCCTAATAGAGTACTAGAGAGGCACTTGTGAGAGACCAACTCATATGTGTCTCCTAATTTTTATATTCTTAAGTCTTCCACCCTTACCACTCTATTGGACACCATTAGGATAGTAGTTTTAAAATTTTCTGCCTTAATAGGAATTTTATTCCGACGGAAGTTGCATTTCAATGTTTAAAGCTGGAAAACCATGTTGTGGTTCAAATAACATTCTCCAGAATAAGAGCAGCTCACAGACCAACTTGAGGTATGGAGACTGAACACCACTTTGTTGATTGGCACCCTTTCTTGAGGAGAACTGGAGAAGAGAGTAGGCAATGAGCAGACCGATCATAAAAATAGAAAACTTTGAAATGGAGATTTTTATTTTCAGAACTTGGAGGGAACCTAGCACTAGTTAAGCACAATTGATCTTGTTAACATGGAGTTACATATGTGTTAAGATAGATTCTAAATTACAATCTGTTAAATAAACTTTCAACAGAAATGAAGATGGTATGAATTGAAAACTCTATGGTATATAGAGACCAACACTATATTGACAAGGAAACTGTGGCAAATACTGAACGGGTCACCAAAAAGATCTCCTTTATACTTACTCTCTTAGCACTTTGGGAATTTACACCCTCAATTTTATCATAGGCATGTGTCCATTTGTGAACTAGGAGATTTACGACAAAGGGTTTGGAACATAGTCAGAACTATTATAATTGGCTCTATCAAGAAAGATTGAGCTGTTAAATATTAAGAGTTGTATGATTATAATGATTAGGCCTTGGTAATCATAGTCTATGAAATGCTTTATATAAATTCTCATCTTCACTTTATTTCTCAAATGTCAAGCACTTCATCACTTGTCTATGATGCATTAGAAATTAGTTTACATTTGTTTGCGGTTGCATTTGGAATACTAGGAAAATCCTTAGGGGTACATGCCCCCCTCCCCCCTTAAATCCATCTATGAATGTCTAACACTTACTAGATTCCCTTAGCTAAACCCTACAGAGTTCTTGTTGGACATTGGAACTTAGATAGTTTGTCTATACTGTACGGGTTCAACAAATGTATTTCAATATCTTTGTCAAATTACTCCAAATTGATGTAGTTTAATAAATATAAACGGCATCTATAATATTCTCTATTGGTACTTTTATAAATACATCGTAGATTTTTTCTTTTTAGTTCTTCTATATGTGTATATTCCAAATTAACACTTTCCTCTAACCGTGCTTATAAATGTCTGGTACTCATTTTCACAACTATAGTGTCTTATCACAAGTGAAATCTCGAATACACCCGTGTTAGTTCTGCATTAAATTGTAAAACCTTAACGTATATAAGAGAGTTATCCTTCGTATTACTTATCAACTAAGTTGCTCGGACTCTCCAAAAATGTTGCCGCACCCGTGTTGGATCCTTCAAAAATACACTATTTTTGGAGGATCCGACACGCACCCGTTGACATTTTTGAAGAGTTCGAGCAACATAGCTTATCAATACTGATGACTATTTCTGGTTTTCATTTTCTGTTGAGGACTGTGATGCGATTGTTACCATCATTAACTTCTTCTTAACTCAATTAAGCTTTAGTATCTGCCTGATACACTTTGTTAAAGCAAAACCATTTCAAGGTCGTACGCATATCACCAGAAGTTTTCAGAAGATTACCCCTGGAATCAGTAATATCATTATACATGGAAATGATTGCTCATGGTATAACCCAAGAATAATTAGGAAACATCATGTAAAGATGGAAAGTATTCTCTATTGGTACATTTATGAATACATCGTAGATTTGTTCTTTTAGTTCTTCTATATGCTTATATTCAAAATTAACACTTTTCTCTAACTGTGCTTATGCATGTCTGGTACTCATTTTCACAACTATGGTGTCTTGTCACAGGTGAAATCGTGAATACACCTTATTATATTTACATGGAAGTTCTGCATTAGAAACCTATAATGTACATAAGAGAGTACTGTAATGTAATTGTTAATCACCAATGTCTTCTTCTTAACTCAATTAAGCTTTAATATCTGCCTGATACACTTTGTTGAGGCACAACCACTTCAAAGGTCGTACACATATCACTAGAAGTTTTCAGAAATTCATACTAGGGAATTAAAACAAGTACTAGAGAGTCACTCGCACCTAGGATGTGATCTAAAGCAATTTTGGAACTCCTAGAATCTTCATTTATGTCAAGGAGATTCAACAGTTAATATATAACCAAAAAAGTTTGTTTTAGCCCGCATTGCACAGTATATCCCGACTAAGGGAATTAGATTGAACCCTTTTCCTCCCTTTAGCTGCACCCCTGTTTATACGTGCATGAGAAGAGGTAAATTGGGACTAAACCCATATACAAGTATGCATCTAATCAATAAGTATTTGAAGAATTAATCAGACAATCACTTATTTATATCAAAAGAAAAGAAGAGTTACTGCAAATTACAAATACAATTAAAGGGTGAAAAATGAAGGGGGCGTGGGCGTGAGCCACAAGTTTTACCTGAGGCAGCAAGAAGAATACCCTCGACAAGGATAATTCCACCAAGTCCTAACCAAGCAAGAAGAAATGCACTCTCATTTTTCTGAAATTCCTTGGATCCAGATTCCTCCGCTGGTTGGGTAGCTAAGCTGGGCTTTTGAATGGGTTCTCGTCGGATAATTGTATCCCTCTCTCTTTTCCCCTTTTGTTGTTTCTTCTTTACTGTGGTGGAAACCGATGACCCAAAACCTAAAGAACTCGAGCTGGCTGCCTTCTTGGCCACCGGAGATGATGCGGTCTCCTCTGAAGAATTATCAGTAGAAGAGTCCTGGAATTTGATGGAGAAATTTCTGGGGTTGGAGTGTTGATGTCGTTGAGAGTGGAGAAGATGAAGATGAGGTCTCTTCGTATGTGGTGAGTTCAGTAGTAGCGCCATTTTCAGTTTACTTTGTTGTTAACTGCCTCTTTTTTTTTTTTTCTCTTCTTCTTTCTTTAATCATCACTCTCAATTGCCTTTTATGTTTAGCACACATTTCCTTATTTCTTATCCCAGAAAATAAACTAAAATTATAGTGACTTTGAATTTTAAAGATAGACCCCATTTTCTTTTACATTTTTTATCATTGTTAATTTGGTGTTATTTTTCTTTTTTGAGATTAGTGTGAACTGATATTATTTTTCTTTTTGAGATATTGATATAGAGCTACTTAACAAGAAAGCAATCAAATGTATTTGAATTTGCCTCTACTTGTAATTTGTGTAGACTTTTAAAGGAGTAAATTCTTGTTGATAAAATCAAAACCGAACCGTATGAAAAATCAATAATAAGTATCTTATTTTATTGATTTAGCGTATTTACATACCGAAAACCAATAAACATCAAACCAACCTATGTGCACCCCTTAACCAAACACCCTTTCTTAGGTGAAAATTCATTTCACACATTGATATACTCCTAGCAACTTCTTGTTATTTCTTTCTCTATACTGCTTTGGACTATTTTTTTTTTCTTCAGCTGAATATCTATCGAAAACAGTCTCCTACCTCCAAAATAGAGGTAAGGTCTATGAACATTTTATCCTCCCCAAACTCCACTTTGTAAGGTTACACTAAATATGTTGTTGTTGATATACTCCCAGCATCATTACATCTCTTTGGTTTTATCAGATATAGAAACACTATCCAAATTAAGCAAAAAATAATCAAAATACACATAAGTAGTTTCTCCGAAGAATTGCTCAATATATAGTCTGGCCATGAGATGTTTCCTCTGAACGCCATCTTAAAGAATGACATGCATGAAAATACTTGCCGTGATGAAATCACCATATCAGCGCTATTTAGTTGTTATTACGATGGAAAGCTTCTTTTAAAATCAACTCCAACTCTTCAATGGTGGGCTGCTATCTGCGTGCACAATTCATGGTTTAGTACAGTGGAGGGAATGTGTTTTCTCAATGCAGGGGGTAGAACTCCTTTTAGCATTTCAAGAGTTCCATTTCCTTGCAAAGGCTTGTAATGTCCGGTATTATTCCCCCATGACAACTCCTTACAATGCCACTCCCAGCAAGATCATTCAGTATATCAGCTGGATCTTTGGCTCCTCCATGCTGCAAGAATTTTGTTCTTAAAGCCGAACCAGTGTCCAATGATAAAGGATCCTCTTGGCACATCCTTTGCCAGATACTCGTGGCAAAGCATTTTGCATACAAGTAGCTATAATAACCTGCACAAGTAAGGCAAAAGTTATTGCACCATTTTCTTAGCAAGGGCACTGAGCAAAACTAAAAATTCAATGGATATAAGCTACCGTAGAACTGATAAAATCCTTACAATTATCATTTTCAAAAAGAATTGACAAAATCCTTGGACCTTACTGTTACCATTCTCAAAAAAGAATTGACAAAGTCCTTACTGTTGCTATTCTCAAAAAGAAGAATTGACAAAATCCTTACTGTTACTATTCTCAAAAAGAACTGATAAAATCCAGAGATTCGAAACCAAGCATTCCAAATAGCAATGTTTATCAAAAAGAAATAAGTCAAATAACAATGAAGACAGAAAATCTTCACAAATATCTAATACGAATGTTGCTCTACCTTCTGGAAAAGGTAATTATTTATACACTCTAAACTAAAATCTTCTGCATGTACAGCTTTAAGAACAGAACTCTACAACTAGAACACGTTGAAAATAAAAGGGTTGTATGTTATGGAATAGAAAATTCTTGCATCTGCTATTTCCACAGTTCTCCATTACACTATATGAAGCAGTGAATTTCCTATGTCAACTATTGCCTTTTAGGGAACAAAAAACCTTTATGGACATGATCATTTGATTACAAAACATATTTTAATTTATATAAGTAGTCGTGGCATCTCAAAATTTTGGTTCATCAATCAAATCCCCTTTCGATAAGATTGCAGAGGTCTCTAAGAACGAAAAATTGACGTCCAGAAAAGGAGAATACATGATCTAACTCAGTAAGAAGAAAAGGCAAAAACGAAAATACCACCCACCATAACATCTTGCCAAAACTTTAACTGGCCCCATCACTGTCTCTCACTACCACTGAGTTCTGAGAATCGCACAACAAATTATAGAGGAATGCCACATCTACCAAGCAACCAATCTATCACTTAGTTCGCTTTTCAAGACAGACTCTCTTAGTATAAAGTTGATAAAAACGTTCTGATTGGACCACCAACTATGAATCATGCATTTCTAGTAAATTATGTCTGAATAGCCAAACAGTAGATGTGCAGATGGTATATCAGACAAAAAATAGTGCAATATTCTCACATATACAGGCAACTATCACAAACATGAGTCAATTAACTATGAATTATAATGTTCTGATACCTGCGCCATAGTTTGTAAGGTGACTGAATCGGGTATGCCAATGTGTTCCATCCACATGCGTCCAACTTGTATGTTGTCTTTTTAAATCTGCAACTATTGCCATCGTATCTATCCCTGTGGATGGCTGCTCCCCAAAGAGCGTTTGATCAACTAATGCATAGAGAATCTGAATAAATGAGAAAGTTGCATAGGTCAAAATTCCTGCCTCAAGTTTGATAAAGTGGAACTGAAGAAATGCTTATAAAAGAGTTAACTAGGAAGGGGCCCGTAAAGCATACCTGGCGTTGCAATTCAGTTGCAGCAAACATCTTTTTAGCTCCCACCATTGATTCTACAAGTTCTTTGGGAATAATATCACCAGTTGAGTAGTGTTTAGCAAATGTCTTTAACACCCGATAATCCCAGGCATAGGACCTATGGATCAACAGCAGTTAAAAAGCTTTAGTACTAACTGATAAGACGGCAATAACATGCGCATTTATCCTGAAGATAGAATAAATAGCATGTATATTGCATAATAGTGGTGGATTAACCTGAAACTAGAATTAAAAGACTTTTCCATTTCGTGCCAAATCTAATGACGACGTTATCACAAGAAAGAAAAAGGTAAATAAACAGCAGATAATCAAATGAGCAGTGTGCATCTAAACATTTTCTTCATTGCTGATGAAAAGTATGGATCAAAGATATTGCATTTGGCTCACTCAAATAGGTTTGAAGGCGTTTCAGCAAAATCAAGAACCACCCTCGTACCGGAAAAGTGTTGGTATTCCTGCACAGGTAGCCAGCAATCAAGTGAACTCGATTATGATTTCAAAGCATAAGTGAAAACCACTAGCAAATAGAATCAGAATAAAACTAGTACCGTTCTTGAAAGCAATGAATGTAGAGCATGCCCAAACTCATGGAAAAGTGTTTCTACTTCAGAATGGTTAAGCCTCACCGGAGCCAAACTCGACCCAGAGAAATTGCAAACAAGCGCTACAACCTATAAATTAACATGCACAGATCATTTTCAATTACTCCTACTAGGTAAAATAGTTAACATGCACAGATCATTTTCAATAACTAGGTAAAATACAATAGAATTACTGCAACGATCCACAGAATATCCATGAAGCAGTGAGCTTAAAGTAGACTCTAGCATGATATATGCATTTAAGGAATCAGTTCTTCTGGGAGGAGAATGCCAAACACAGAAAGTTTCATCTGGTTAAATGGGATAAGGTTATGAGGGACAGAAAGGGGGGAGGAATGGGAGTAAAAAATCTGAAGATGCACAACAAGAGTTTGATTTCCAAGTGGTTGTGGAAATATAATTCAGAAGATCAAGCATTCTGGAAGAAGATAATTGAAGCTGTCTATGGTAAAAGAGATGGTTGGAGACCTTGTCCTGAAACTCACATTCGACTTCGAGAGGATGGATTTGGAAAAAAATTAGCAGGTTGTGGGTTGAGTCTCAGTCACATTAAAATAGAAGTGGGAAATGCTGAAGACATCAGGTTGTGCTAAGATAACTGGACAGGGTATGAAAGCTTAAAGATCAAATTTCCAGTGATATACAGTTTCTCCATCAATAAGAGTGGTACTATAGCTGAATTTCATTCAAGTTCAGGCAAGCAAGTATATTTTATAAGAAACTTGAATGACTGGGAAGTGGATGAGTGGATTGTTTCTGTCAGATGTTGCAACAGCTAGATTGAGTTACTGATCAGAACAGAAGGGAATCCTTGACAAGGGCAGATAGTAAGAATTATAAGTTCTCAATTGGTAACTGTTACAGAATTTTGATGAGGCAATCAGACTGTTGGGAACCTAATTGGCCCTGGAAGATAAAGCTCCCATCAAAGGTGGCATGCTTTGATTGGATTACAGCCTTTGAAGCTTTCATAGCTCAGAATAATCTCCAGAAGAGAGGTTTCTCTATTGTTAACAGGTGTTATTTGTGTGAAGAGATCAGGAATCAATAGAACATTTGTTTCTCCAATGTAAATGGTCCAGGCAGTGCTGGGATATATTCCTCAGTATCTGGTGGTGTTTCTTGGACAATACCTAATAGCATGAGGGGTCTGCTGGAGTGCTGGCAGGGACAGGGAATTCAAAATACTTGAAACAAATCAGGATCACTATTCCTCTATGATTTTTTTTGACTCTATGGTTGGAAGGGAATAGAGCTTGTTTTGAAGGACAAAAAATCCTTTATCTCTAGAACTAAGCACAATTGTTCAATCTTTTTTTCCGGTGTAATAGCAGGCAAATTGAAAGTATGGAGGAGTATATGGATTTCTTGAAAATGTCAGGAGGAAGATAGTAGTTGCATCTTTGTTGTAGTACACACTGTACAGTAGTTTCTGATCTGTCTCGAGTTCAGTACATTTTTTTTTTACCATCTTGGTACCTTTTATTGATAATACCTTCACCATTTAAAAAAAAAAAAAGACTACCTTGAGATTATAGAAACCTAATAATTTACAAGTAAAAACAAACATTTTATTTGGGACAAGTTTCTATTAGCATAAAGTAAAAACAACTTCTCTGGGTGACCTTTGAAAACACATTAAAATAATACGTATTCCGTCCAATCTCATTTTATGTGATGCAGTTTGACTGTGCACAAAGTTCAAGAAAGAAATTACTTAAGAACTTGTGGTCTAAAAGAAGCCATAGATATTTGTGTGGCTATAAATTTTCTCATAAGAGTAAAAGGGCAAGTTTGAAGCTAAGTTGTTAGTAGTAGTAGTAAATATAGGAAGGTAGTATCATTCTTTTTGGGACACACTAAAAAGGAAAATGCATCGTATAAATAGGAACAAAGGAAGTAAAAATCACAAAATCCACAACTTGCAAGTAGAAATAAACATTTCATTTAAGAAAATTTTGAGGTCTATCAGAATAAAGCGAAATACTATAATAAACTTATTGGTTGACCTTCAGAATTATTGTCCAGTTTTAAGCTAGGCAGGTGCAAGCACACTTGATCTTTACCAATTTCCAGGGAGTTGTGAAGTTTAAGTACCAATAACACATCATACCCAATCTAAGCAGGTAGTTGAAAAGTCAATGTTAAAAGAGGTTGACTGATCAACAGAGCATTTCCTGGTGGTTCTGTATTCCTCAGACTTACAAGTTACTATAGCCACTTGCCACATAGAGATACAAGAAACTACGTGTGTAGCATATAATGAAAAACTGATATGAAGAAAAAGAGAATAATGCTCTTACATACAGGAAGTTGGTATTCTGTCTCAGAAACTCGACGCCCTCCTCGGATAGCAAAATGAGCACAAATGGGATGTTTACCTTTTCTTGATTTTAGATCGAGGTATAAGTACCCCAGGTCTCCCTGAAAACATGTGTTATAAACCAGTTCAAGTGGATGGATGTTAAGACTACTACTAAATGGACATTAATGAAAGAGCCAAATGCACATCAGGATATTAAATGATCAAGTCAACAGAAAGAAGAAAGGTAAAGTTAAGTTAAATCTGCCAACATTCTGAATTATTGACAACTAGTCCATTCTTGCCGTCCAAAGGTCAATATTGCAAAGAAGAGGAATGATTCATGTCAATGTACTGATAGGTTGATTAGTAAATAAATAGCATTAGTAATAACAATCACGAAGGAGATTTCCCCTTTGCCATACCAAATTTATCATCTCAAAAGGAAAAGGCTAAAATAAAGAAAGAAAAGGAATTCTCTTGAAGAGGTCGGAACTGGGAATTCAGTAATCTCATAGTTAATATGACATATGTTACAATATAACAAGACAACCACTATTTCTAGTATATTAAACTTGCCTCAGTAGGATGATGTAGCACTATCTTCATCACATCAGGATGCCATGATTCACCAGGTGCAAGGGGTACTCCATGAAAGGTCACACCAAAGAGTGACTCAACCAAAACCTTCAAACCCTCAATACACTGTTGTAAAGGAAAATATGATGCTATAACCTGCAATATTGATAGACAAGAATAGTTCTGTCAAAAAAGAGAAAACCCTTC
Organism: Solanum verrucosum; assembly: GCF_900185275.1. Classification (NCBI taxonomy): domain Eukaryota; kingdom Viridiplantae; phylum Streptophyta; class Magnoliopsida; order Solanales; family Solanaceae; genus Solanum; species Solanum verrucosum. The sequence goes on from NW_026020155.1 coordinate 1,424,093, forward strand.
AGAGCATGTAAAAGTCTTCAATAGAGCAGCATTATGCACTTCATATGTCAGCTGAATCAGAATTCTATAAGTACTTCTAGATAGTGCAGGTCTATATGGCATACCCATTCACAACAAAAGTAAGCAGAAACAGGAATAAGTACTCAAATTTTTCAAGTGTATGCTCTCTCCTCCGTCCACCTCATTTTAAGATTTACATCCAACTTCCCCAACAAGAACAAATGAAAGGTAACATTTCCATGAAAAAAAAATAAGAACACAAGACCAAGTCCAATTTATTCAATTATGTTAGTTGCACATGAAATAGACTACACTTTGACAAAGACCGAGACCGTAACGGTGGTGCTAGATTTGCTCCAAGCAGGAAAACAAGGATGTGGACAAATCCTTTTTAAAGACTAAGTATTTACCTCAATGCTTTGAGTTCCAGGAGGACCCTGACCTCTCAATGCCTGGGAAACATGCTTTAGTTTTCATTTTTAGTTCAATTTAATCAATGACTTTGCATCCCTGATTAGCTATCATCAAATAAATTGTACGTTCTCATCTATCTATGGATACACGAAAATAAGAATGCAGAGTAAGGAGAGCATTGATACACCTTGATAATAAAAGCTCAAAGAAGTAGCAAAGATAACGGAAAAACCGTTAGGCTTAACTCTTTACCGAGGAGTCCAACTTGTATTTTGCAGACTTCATCAACCATGTGAAGTACGCCTCATCCCATGGATCCAACTCTCCATTGGGATCACCACTATTCTCTCTCTTGAAATTCTGAATCGCCTCAAACTCCTATTCAAACATATGAACATTTAGAAGAGCTTGAAACAGGTCCTACAGAATAACATAATCAGTGTCTCATTCATATAAAGTAAAATCTACTTCCAGGACATACTTGATCAGCCTTGGGTCTGACCACTTTGCTCATCTCAAGCAAAAAGGACATGACCACTTCAGGAGATGCAGCCATAGTAGAATGCAGAGCAAATTCAGCATAAGATTTATGCCCCATAAGCTGCAAATTAAAAGGGCAAGGCATATTAGTATTGACAACAATGTCTCTTTTTTCTTTTGGGAAAGATGCTTAGTAAAATCTAAAACATCGTTTATAAATGAACAAGTGGAAGTAATAGTGAATAGTGAGAATCAACGAGAGCTATCTGGCTGTAAAATATCTTTGGATTTCTTCCACTTGAAATTCGATTTGAACCAAAGATGGAAAAAAGTACTGAATAATGATTGGTCGAATCAGGAAAATATAAATTCAACATTGCTAATCACAAGTTACAGTCTCTGCCCCGAAATAGTTATCTTACTTTCCTGTTTAGATTGTGACAAGATATTTTACTACATATCTTCTTATGCTGCTATTCATATGGAAACTATAAAGGGAGGTCCAGATGTATTCTACTCCAATAGTACCTTTTTGCATCATGTTCACATGTTTTTATATTTTTTTTCCTTGGGAGTATGTGACCATCACATCTAAAAGCGTAAGCTGTTATTCTTTTAATTGTATTCTCAGCAAGCTCCCTCATGTGTGAACCTGATTCTTTTTCATGGGTCAAGCACACAATTTTTTTTTTTGATAATGGGTGACGGTGAAATTTGATTCCTAGGACCTTTGCCAGCCCTGATACTACTAATACCATATTGAAGTGCGTGACTATCTCATCTAAAAAGTTCAGCTATTAGAGAGAGAATAGTTTTTATTATTTAATAGTATTCTCAACACGCCTCCTCACGTGCGGGCCTAATTCTTTTTCATGGGCCAAGTATGTGGAAAATCCATTTGATAATGAATGGCGGTGAGATTTTATCCCAGGAGCTCCACATGCACTGATACCATGTAAAGAAATGAATTTTGGGCCTAACTCATCCTCAAAAAGAAAATATCCACAAAGGTTGTTGCCTATGTACATACAGACTCACGCATACAACAAGTGTAAATAATATCCCTGACTTCACCCCTGTACTTGGAAAGGGTAAGCTTAAAGGACATTCCATCACCTCTCAGTATAATTTGAAGTTCTATTTTGAAACAAAAATTCACAACTACAAAATTTGTAATGAAACTGATGCATTAGAATTAGGTCACATCTAAAATTAGGTCTTCATAAATTCCATTTTCATTAGGTCATCTTCTTTATTTTCTTATTTGACCACATGGCATCAGAACCTCTATGATATTGGTAGAGACTAAAGTAGCTTCCGTCTACTGGCTTACGACCTTATACTGCCAGTCTGGCTGCTCCAGCAATACCATGCCTCTTTGGAGTGACCGTTTCAATAGCACTATATATCTTGTCCAGTGATTTTTCAGCGGCGCGCCTCTTTTTCAGCCATTTCCAGCGAGATTCCAACGACTAGACTTCTCTGATGAGATTCTGCGATGATAATTTTTTTTTACTGATTTTGCTGCAAAGTTTTCAACAACCAACTGGACTATTTGCTTTACATGTTTTCCAAATAAGCAAACTCAACTTGGTATCTCTACCATGAGTTCTAGGTACATGTTTGAATTTAGCAACATTACGTGTTAATATTAAGTTAGCCACTCATTGATTAAATTTAAAATGCAGATACATAGAATGTATATCAAACCAACAAATAGGTGTGTCTTGTATTTCATTATATCATCAAATCACCTTTTGTGGAATGTATCTCACACCAATAAATAAGTGTATCTTGTATTACAGTATCATCAAAGATTCAAATCAACTTTACTCTCTTATTTCACACAATGTTTCAGAACTAATTAAAAATGTCCCTTCTCGAACAACTTACACTTTTAAATAACAACATGCAGAGGTTTTGTGTAGGATCCTTACTGCTACCGATAAACAAAATCTCCACATGCTAGGCCCAAAAAATAGAATCAGGCTACAAATGAGGAGGCTTGTTCTAGAACTAAATAATTTAGAATTTGAAGTGCCCTTTCTCTAATAGCTTAAGTTTTTTGATGAAAAGATCACTCAATTCTTTTGATGAGAACTTAACACAATTCAACAAAAACTAATCACTTTGCTAGACCAAAAGTGTCCACACACCAACCTGTGCAAATTCATGTCTAGTTGCAATAAGCTTATCAAGAACCTCAAGGTTTGCATGTGGAACAGAATTTCCTTGAACATATGCCACCTTCCTGACCTGGACAAGATCATGAGAAAAATACACTAAATCTTTCAGTCATTGAATGTAAAGCTCTTTTCTTTTTCCCATCGGTATTTGAACGAAAGATCATGAAAATAAACAAATAAGGTAAAAACAGTTGAGAGAAATATAAATGTTTAAGTCTCTTCTTAACCTGTCAATGTATAGAGAGATTAGATGAAATCTTTTGGATGTCGAAAGGTGTTTATATGAGGAAAGGAATAACAAGGTAATTGCACTTAGTAGAAATAAAGTGAAAAATTGTGATTCACAGAGCAAAGGATCGTCCACATCTTTTATGTTCTCCATATTTGCCAAGTCCAAAAATTGATGCACAATTCATGAATTGGTGCCATAATCATTTTTTTTCTTTGGTGGTCTTCTCTTTTCCTTTCCCTAAGTCTAAATTCATCATTCAAGACTCCCATACATAAACCCATTAATCGTTGAAATAGATATTATGTTTACTAGGCTTCCACTGTCATCCATGATTATTTTTTTTACAAAGACTGTCATCCATGATTATCTATGTTAATGTAAGAGGTTTACCTTGAGCTGCTAATGATTTAGTTTACCGACACTACGAGAGAGTGAACAGGGAAGAAGTTCATGTACTAATGTAGATATGCATAATTTTGATTGCTCTAAAAACCATTTAAAAAAATTCTCAACCGGATTAAGTTATAACTAACAGAAATCCGAGGTTGCTTAATGTTACCCCAGCATCTGATGCACATTGAAGAAAGCCTTGCAGAGTACTTGACTCAGTTGCTAAGCGAAATCCTTTTTCTTTGGTTTTATCTCTTAACCCCCAAGATCCCTTAGATGAACCTGGCAGGTTACGATAGATAGGGCTGACAAGATGGTGCAATTTTTTAGGGATCTTAGACGCTGGAAATATATCCACATGGCCTGGGTCAGTAATAATATTTTCATTATACCTGACAAAAAGAAAAAGGAAAAATGAGCATTCATTCAGTCATACGGAGCTGCATGACTAGAAACATTACAGGAAAATTGATACATTATGCAATAAACAATAGTCAAAATGAAATTAAGAGCTGAATAGAGTCCTGTTCCAGCAGATAACCCAGAGGTGAGTTTGCAAAGACTACATCATTGGTCCCATAACTGCCACTTACACTGAACAGAAGAGAAAAAATTGTACTGTCATCAAGGAAGAGGAAAAGGAAGGAGGAGATGAACGGCTCATTTTGACCCTTCACCAGCTAGAGGCCTTCAAAGGTATTACTCAAGAGTTCACAGTTGAAAAGCATAATACTGAGCACCTATTTAATTCTGCTTATGCAAATTTAGATGCATTTCAAATTAGATGCATAAACTAAGCCTGAAAAATACGAGCTTTGTTATAAACAAATTAAAGAAAACATTAATTAAAAAGAAACAAAACAAATCTCAGTCAAACATCAAATTTTAACTTCTCCAAATGCTAGTTCAGTAAATCATCTAAAAAAAAGTTGCATGTGCTGCATGGGTGCTCACTTAAACTCAACTACAGATCTGTGAAAAACTGAATATAATTTATTTTATTTTTTTAATGACAAGGGAAACCGCAACCCTTTGGGTGCGCACAGGATAACCCACAATAGCAAGCCCGGTGCGACGAGCTCGACCCAGAAGGCAAACCCCTTGCTTTCGCTGGCAAGGGTTTCGAACTTGAGACCTCCAACATGGAAGTCCCAAGCCCAAACAACTGGGCCACCCCGAAGGGTAAAACTGAATATAACTTTTTCCATTAGGAAATATGATAATCACCCCAGAAATTAAATTTAAGTTAGAATAGCATAACTGGTAAAGATTCAGTAGACTGAATCCAACATATAGTCAAAATTCAAATGTTCCATGGCGTAAGTCTACTTAATTGAAGAATAAACGTCACGACCCGATTCCTCGAGTCATGATGGCACCTACTATAACCCACCAGTAGGTAAGCCAATCCGTAACCCGGAACAACAAGTAATGGGTCTGGGGGCAGAAACAAAACAAGAGTAGACAAAATTTAAGATAACAATATAAACATGCGGAAGCAACCCAAAACATAAATACAAATAAAGATCCCTCCCAGAACCTAGAAGTCACTGGTACAAAGCTACGGACAAAACGAGTTCAAGTCCCAAAAGTGGCCCACAGAGACTGGACTGTCTCGAAAGGTAAAAGACAAGTCTATATATATAGATGGAGACTGAAATAGTACAAAACGCCGTGTGCTCATCCCCGTCTCCGGATCAAACTACTCCAAACTGGATCAACGCTGGCCACTGGTGCTCGAAACTGGGTCTCCCATAAGCCCAAAAGGTACACTCGTGCGCAAGTTTAATTAAAACTCGAACTGACCCCCATAAGCCCGACGAGTAAACAGAATAACTATAACTAAAGGGAATTGCATAAGAGAACCCAAAAACGAAGAACATCAAATAGTAGAATATGACAGTTTGGAGGCCAGACCTCGAACCAGATGCTCACCAGAAGTACCCAATCACAAGTATCAAGTAACTGAGGCCGGACCTCTAATCGAATGCTCTATATAAGTATCTGGGCGATAGAGGCCGGACCTTAAACCGAATGCTCTATAAAGGTGCCAATATAGCTGTTGAAAGAGTCTCAATCGATCCATGCTCATAAATGTCCATGGAACGCCGTCCACACTTAGCCAATCAATGTAAGTCCTTGGAACCGAACCGAAAATCAAATCGCGAAGCCAAACTAGTGTCGCCGACATAACTCGTGAAGCCGCAACATCGGGGAAATAAGGATAACTATCGTCGGAGCAAGCGTATCGTCTAGCTAAGGCCCAAACTATCAGACTTAAATCTGCTACACCAGTCTACAGGGATCTAAGCCGACCGAGCGACATCAGGGTAAAACTAAGGCCTATCAGTTCCGAATCATGTATTTCTAAGGCAAGCCCTAGTCAAACCTAAACTAAGGCCCAACATGCTTCAGATAAACAGTAATCAAGCATACAAGCACTCCACATAGCAAGGAGGGTCAATTAGTAACACATAGCATGCTCACAGTTACCCGATAATTTCCGAAAGAGGCCGAAACATGATTTCTAAACACCTATGCATGATTCAATAACTACCAACCCAAATTCCAACTAATCAACATGCATTCACACTCTCGAGCTCAATCTAAGAGAGGGAAACCGTAGCCTACCTGTAGGCCGATCACGCGTGCTCCAAATCACTCCTCTGGAGCTTTCCCTTTTCGAACGGCCTCGAAACGCTGACACACTATCAAAAATAGAGTCACAACGTTATTACGGTCATTTAGACACTAATATTGCAAGAAACGGAGACGGACCAATTTCGGGGTCAAAACGGGGAAATTCGGACCCGCGCTGAAAATTCCGGAATTAACCCCAAAAATAAGTTCTTAATAGTTCCCCGAACTTGTGTTCCATGATGGGACACAATTTGGGGCTCGGAAACAACACATAGCCAACATGCAACCAAAACCCAAATTTTCCTCAAGAACTAAAGAAATAGGACAGCAGTTAATTCAGCATATTTACCATAAACGGATGGTCTATAGTAAATTCCGACAACACCACAACGCTCTCCTCGAAAAACCCCTCAAAATGGACTCAAGAATCGCTGAATTCGGACCTAAAATGGATGAGAAAACAAGTCTCAAAAATCCCAAAATCAAGCTCACAAAAGAGGGGTGTGTGGCAGCAGGTATTTTGTGAAATTTACCTCGAACGGGGACCCCAAATCAGATTCCGAGCTCACCAACGAGTTGTCCTCGAAAAATCTCACAACTTTGCCTTTTGAATCGCCCAGATTGGAGCTCCAAAGCTCAAGTTATCGCACTTTAAAGAAAATGAGGAATAAAGCTAAGTTGGGGTTTTATAAAGGGTGAAATTGGTCGCTAAAAACCCAAAAGCTGGTCGTTAAAGGCCCAAACTCTGATCGCTCAGCTTCAAAGTCTCCGACGGGGTGCTCGGAATTCGTTCGATACTTGATAAAAATAAAACAGATATGCTACCCTACTAAATTCGACATTCCGGACTCAACGGCGCAGTCGAAATTTCCATCAGAGGTCATGTGAAGGCCGAGCATTTGAGGCCTGGTGGCGAGTTCCAGAGATTACCCATTTCGGAGTGGAAGTGGGAGCGTATCACTATGGACTTCATTGTGGGGTTGCCTCGGACTTCTAGAGGTGTTGACAGCATTTGGGTCATCATGGATCGATTGACCAAGTCAGCACACTTCCTTCCTGTTCATACTACTTTCAGTGCCGAGAGGTTGGCTCGTATCTACATTAGGGAGGTGGTTCGTCTTCATGGCGTGCCTGTTTCTATCATTTCAAATCGGGGTTCACAGTTCACTTCCAGCTTTTGGAGGGCTTTTCAGGAGGAGTTGGGCACCTGTGTCCACCTTAGCACAACTTTTCACCCACAGACGGATGGCCAGTCGGAGCGTACTATTCAGGTCCTTGAGGATATGTTGCGGGCCTATGTTATGGATTTTGGAGGTCAGTGGGACCAGTTCTTGCCTTTGGTGGAGTTTGCATACAACAACAACTACCACTCTAGTATTCAGATGGCCTCATTTGAGGCCTTATATGGTAGACTTTGTCGCTCTCCAGTTGGTTGGTTGGTTGGTTGGTTTTGAGTCTACAGAGCCTAGGCCGCGTGGTACAGATTTGCTTCAGGAGGCCTTGGATCAGGTAAGGGTGATTCAGGATAGGCTCAGAATAGCTCAGAGTAGACATCAGAGTTACGCGGATCATAGGCGTTGGCTGTTGAGGTTTGCAGTTGGCGACCGGGTATTTCTTCGAGTATCGCCCATAAAGGGCGTGATGAGATTCGAGAAACGAGGCTAGCTTAGCCCTAGCTATATAGTCCCTTTTGAGATTTTGAGAGTAGTTGGCGAGGTTGCCTATGAGTTAGCTTTACCTCCAGCACTATCGGCTATCCACCTAGTTTTCCATGTTTCGATGCTGCGCAGGTATGTTCCAGATGAGTCTCATGTGCTCTAGTATGATTCAGTTGAATTGGATGATCGTCTGACCTTTATAGAGGAGCCGATTGCCATTCTAGCCAGAAATGTCAGGCAGTTGCGATCGAGAGCCATTCCTGGCATCGTCCAGTCGAGGAGGCTACCTGGGAGACCGAGCAGGAGATGCGGGAGCATTTCCCCAGCTTATTTGAGCCCTCATGTACATCCTTATCCTTTCTTTCGAGGACGAAAGTCCTTTTTAGTAGTGGATATTGTAATGACTTTCCTGGTCATTTCTGCATCTTGCCTTCTGTGTGTCATTTAGAGCGTTCCTGTAGCGACCCCAAGTCATGCATGACTTGCTGGGACTGACAGTTCGGTCACCGGGTCGTTCGTTTGGTTATGGTGCGAGTTTTAGTGTTTTGGAGCTTATGAACCTTGAACGATCATTTTCGATCAAAAGTTCAAGAAGACGACCTCAGAATAGAATTCTAACAGTTCCATCAGCTCCGAAATGGCCAAATTAGGCCAGTAGCATAGTTGGCACGAGTATCGAGGCCTTCGATGCGAGTTTGGATCATTAGGCGTAAAGCCTTTGAAATTTGGCCTAAGGTTGACTTTGGTCAACATTCTTGGAAAACGCGCTCGGATGAAACCTTCGTTAGCGCGGTTAGCTCCAAAATGTTGAGTTTGGTCTAGAACGACCTTTCGTTCGACTCTCGAGGCCTTCGGACCATTCCGTGCCCCTCGGTGGATTTTGGTTAAAATGGCTTTTGGAAGTGGGACCCACTTTTTATCAAGATGACCTCTGATAGTAGGGTAGCATATCTGTTTTATTTTTTATTGGGAACCTAACGAATTCCGAGCATCCCGTCGGAGACTTTGAAGAATTTAGCCAAAGCTGAGATCTGGTGCAGCTCTTTCGCGACCAGAGTTTGGGCCTTTAACGACCAGCTTTTGGGTTTTTAGTGACCAGTTTCACCCTTTATAAAACCCCAACTTAGTTTTATTCCTCATTTTCTTTAAAGTGCGATAACTTGAGCTTTGGAGCTCCAATCTGGGTGATTCAAAAGGCAAAGTTGTGAGATTTTTCGAGGACAACTCGTTGGTGAGCTCGGAATCTGATTTGGGGTCCCCATTTGAGGTAAATTTCACAAAATACCTGTTGCCACAACCCCCTTTTTTTGTGAGCTTGATTTTGGGATTTTTGAGACTTGTTTTCTCATCCATTTTAGGTCCGAATTCAGCGATTCCTGAGTCCATTTTGAGGGGTTTTTCGAGGAGAGCGTTGTGGTGTTGTCGGAATTTACTGTAGACCATCCGTTTATGGTAAATATGCTGAATTAACTGTTGTCCCATTTCTTTAGTTCTTGAGGAAAATTTGGATTTTGGTTGCATGTTGGTTCTGTGTTGTTTCCGAGCCCCAAATTGTGTCCCATCATGGAACACAAGTTCGGGGAGCTGTTAAGAACTTATTTTTGGGGTTAATTCCGGAATTTTCAGCGCGGGTCCGAATTTCCCCGTTTTGACCCCGAAATTGGTCCGTCTCCGTTTCTTGCGATTTTAGTGTCTAAACGACCGTAATAACGTTGTGACTCTATTTTTGATAGTGTGTCAGCGCTTCGAGGCCGTTCGAAAAGGGAAAGCTTCAGAGGAGTAATTTTGGAGCGCGCGTGATCGGCCTACAGGTAAGCTACGGTTTTCCTCTCTTAGATTGAGCTCGAGAGTGTGAATGCATGTTGATTAGTTGGGATTTGGGTTGGTAGTTATTGAATCATGCATAGGTGTTTAGAAATCATGTTTCGGCCTCTTTTGGGAATTATCGGGTAACTGTGAGCATGCTATGTGTTACTAATTGACCCTCCTTGCTATGTGGAGTGCTTGTATGCTTGATTACTGTTTATCTGAAGCATGTTGGGCCTTAGTTTAGGTTTGACTAGGGCTTGCCTTAGAAATACATGATTCGGAACTGATAGGCCTTAGTTTTACCCTGATGTCGCTCGGTCGGCTTAGATCCCTGTAGACTGGTGTAGCAGATTTAAGTCCGATAGTTTGGGCCTTAGCTAGACGATACGCTTGCTCCGACGATAGTTATCCTTATTTCCCCGATGTTACGGCTTCACGAGTTATGTCGGTGACACTAGTTCAGCTTCGCGATTTGAATTTGATTTTCGATTCGGTTCCAAGGACTTACATTGATTGGCTAAGTATGGACGGCATTCCACGGACATTTATGAGCATGGATCGATTGGGACTCTTTCAACAACTATATTGGCACCTTTATAAAGTATCCGGTTTAAGGTCCGGCCTCTATCGCCCAGATACTTATAAAGAGCATCCGGTTAGAGGTCCGGCCTCAGTTACTTGATACTTGTGATTGGTTACTTGGGTACTTCTGGTGAGCATCCGGTTCGAGGATCAGCCTCCGTACTGTCATATTCTACTAATTGAGGTTGAGGTTCTGGTTCGATGTTCTTCGTTTTTGGGTTCTCTTATGCAATTCTCTTTAGTTACAGTTATTCTGTGTACTCGTCGGGCTTATAGGGGTCCGTTCGAGTTTTAATTAAACTTGCGCACGAGTGTACCTTCTAGGCTTATGGGGGCCTATTTAGGTGTAGTTAGCTTATAGATTACTTTAGTTAGTTCTTTCTACACTCGTGTGCATTCCATTGTTACTTAGATTTCTGTTCTTGACCTCTGTTTGTGTTATTCCTTCTTTTCATATTGCCTTTACTTTTCAAGTTCAATCGGCCTATGATGCCTACTGGGTACCTATTGTTTTGGTACTCATGTTACACTCTGCATCTGTTTCGTGATGCAGGTCCGAGCACCAGTGGCCAGCGTTGATCCAATTTGGAGTAGTTTGATCTGGAGACGGGGGTGAGCACACGGCGTTTTGTACTATTTCAGTCTTTATTTGTATATATAGACTTGTCTTTTACCTTTCGAGACAGTCCAGTCTCTGTGGTCCACTTTTGGGACTTGTACTCGTTTTGTCAGTAGTTCTATACTAGTGACTTCCAGGTTCTAGGAGAGATCTTTATTTGTATTTATGTTTTGGGTTGCTTCCGCTTGTTTATATTGTTATCTTAAATTTTGCCTATTCTTGTTTAGTTTCTGCCCTCAGACCTATTACTTGTTGTTCCGGGTTACGGGTTGGCTTACCTACTGGTGGGTTATAGTAGGTGCCATCATGACTCGAGGAATCGGGTCGTGACAAGTGTGATTCAAATATCAATTGATATAAAACAAATAGTACACAAGAGGGCAAGAAATAGTGGGTAAATCTCATTTCAAATACAAAACCAACTTCTAGACCTACAAGCATCATGTGATCTCTTTTAACAACAGAATGAAAATTACAGAAAACATCAAAAAGGTCCATCAGTTCATAAAATTCCAGGAAGACTAACAAGGAGGCGATTCTCACTTACTCTCTAGACAACTGAATAATGTCAATGGCAAGCTCATTAGCTCGATCCAGTTTTTCTGTGAAACCACCAAAGGTTCTTAAATTAGTGCAACAGCAACGATTTACCGAGAAAAACAGCAGTTGTAAGAAGTCAAGTACCAGAGCAAAGATGGATTCCACCCTTCTCTAAGTCCATTCGTAGAAAGCGGGCTGCCCTATGCGCTTCATGTGTGAGTGAATTGTTGTCTTTTTCTGCTTTGTTCACTGCCTTGTATATACTATGGTTTGTATTAAGATGCTGCATACCAAGGAGAAAAAAAGTCAATAAACCAATTGCACTGAGAATCTTCCAAAGCAACTACATCTTGAAGAGAATCCATCACTGACAAGTGACATTTCCAGAATAAGGCTACCCTTATACAAGTATTTCATTAATCTAGTGAGCATTGCCAGCTTGGAGACAGTTTTGGTTCCCCAACCCCTCAGGGGGTGGGGGGGGGGAGGTAGTAACAGATTCTACATGAGGGTGGATTTACTTTTACCTTCTTCATTTTCTACTTGGTATTAATCTGATTCTTCAGTTCATGGCTCAAGTTGTTAATTTGACAAAGACATGTGCAAAGGATAATCAGTGCGAGAATAAACCGAATCCAGATCACCTCAAACTTCAGGAGTCTACTGAAGTTTACGTCTAATTATTGGCAACCATCAAGTGCAAGAAAAGACAAAGATCAAAAAGTGTATCAAGGAGCATACACCAAATGAGACGGTCAAGTGACATAAAAATGTAAAATCCTAATGATCCGACTTTTGTCTACCATTAGATAGTTCAACTATTTATTCTTTGACATCACTAACTAGCTGAAATTTGAGGCAATTTAGGTCCAATACAACAGTCAGTGTAAACACAAGTACCATCATTTTATATTCCTTCAACTTTTATCAGTCTAAAATGGATCTCCAGGTTTTACTTTCCCATAGAGTATGGGTAAGAGCTCTTGGATGGTAGGGAATTATACAGCTTAAGCAGCTATTATTTCAAATTTGATATAACCAGCAAGACAAAAAAAAAAAAAACTAATAAACCCAATCAAATTTCAGGAACCTTACGTGTAAAAACTCATTTACTCTCAAGGATGCCTTGCTTGCCTCAACAACAAACTCCCTAAAATGTGACAATTTTTATGTAAGTACGCAAAGCAAATGAAAAGAAGATCAGAAACTGTAGATACGGATGCATAGGTTTATTTCAATCCTAGTTCACCACCTGTCTGGATGAGTATGTCTGCACAATTCAGCTGAATCAATTACTGAGCACACCTATCAAATTAAATAGGTCAGTTATGGTCTGGCGTCTTGTTTCAACAAAAGCAGAATTAGACCACAAAAACCCAAACTTACAGTATCAGAAATCTCATCCATTGCCCGGATAATTTCGGGAGATGAGGGCATGCCAGCGATATAGTTCACAAGTTCTTGTGACCTATTAAGTATGTGAAATTTTTCTATCAAACACGTGGAGGACATGAAACAGCAAACACTTATTTAACTCCAGATGAAGTAAAGCAATTTCTGTAACATTGCAATAAAAGACAAGCAAAACAATCGACATTCACCGAACGAAAGTAGAGAATTTTTGCTATCTGTTTTGTAAATGCTTACCTCTCAATAGCATCGTCAACGAATCGTTGGAATCCTTTGGGAGTTTTCAAATGATGAAAGCCGTAGAGGCCCGTCTCTTTGATTGAGGGAGCTGTAGATGTTGAAATGTGGATGAAGTTGGAGTTGGCTCGTACATGAGCAGCGGCGCACTTGCGAATTAGAGCGTGCATGGCGTTCGCCCTAAACGAAACTGCTGACTCTTAACAACGAGGTTCTGCTCCTCTTGTTTGCTCAATCTGCAGAAGGGCCCGGCTCTAATCGGAGTCCAAGCAGTAGAAACTGGAAACCGGGAAAAGAAGTCCGGTGAGAAATGGAGTTTATCGGCTTGATAAAGCGTTCTGGCAGAAGGTCTAACGACAATTTTGACCGAAGAATGACAAAAATGCCCCTTGTTCCAAATGGACTTTTTCCCCTCAAATTCAATTCAAGGAAAGTGACTTTCCTCTATAAAATAAGGAAAATATTTTTCAAATTCTCTTTCAATTTCACTAACCAGTCCAATTCAGACCTAACTTGAGGTCAAGTTAGTCGGATCTCGATCCTAGTTTGGGATTATGTTCAGGGTTAATTAGCTATCGAGTTGTGGTTGGGGTTGTAGTCGAATCATGAATTAGGGTTAGGCCATGGTCGAGTTGAGGATCGAGTTTTTAGTCGGGGTCAAGATCAGGGGTTGGGTCTAGAGTCTCAAGTCAGAGTTAGGAGTTGGTCTTGGGATCAGGAGTTGGGACAGGAGTCAGGTCTCGAATCTCAGGTTTGAGTCGAGTTTCAGGATGAGCCGGTGCTGGGGTCAGGTCGAATCTCGAGTTGTGATCAATATAGGTGCTCGGGTTTGTGTTAATGATGGATTATTTCGGGTTTGATATTGTTATATTTACCCATATTATACTTAAATATCTTTAGAATAATATTTTCTTCTTACTAATAAAGCAACATGAAATATTCTCTAGTTTCGTTCCAAACACACCCTAAAATATTTGCTTCTCAAAGGTAGTTGCCAAGTTAACTACCATATGTCGCAGTAGTTGGAAGCACGTAATATAGTGAATTAACCAATTCTGTCCATTTCATACACCCCTCTCCCTGCGTGTCACCCTCTAACTTCCCCCTTTCCCGCGAAAATCTCCCTCTTCTTCAAACTCTTTAATCTTCTCCCCTTAATTATCCCAAAATCTGGATTTCCCAATCCTAATTTCCATTCTAGTATCACATTTCTCTCACTTAATTAACCATAATTGATGATTAGCGATATCAATTACTTCTTTGATCACCATGCAATTATGAACCGGATCGTTAATCCTACAATCAACTACAATGTCGACGACTCCCGCTAATCTCGAGCCTGAGAAAAAAAAACTAAATCCGATCGCCACCAGTTCACATTCTTCCCACCGGAGCCAAGCGCCTCCGACGCCTTCAACGTCGCCGTCCGTTAATCTGAAGCTAAGGAAGATTCCTCCTATACCGGGACACCATCCAGTTGCTGAAGATAGTCTTTCTGATGAAGACGCTAATGAGGAGGAAGATCATGAAAGCAGAAGCAAAACATCGTTGACGAACGAGGCTTCAATTCTCGGCCTAAACCATATAAGGACTCGTTCCTCTCCATCACCTCTTAGGGCTTGCAATTCTTTCGTTACTCCATTTGATGGAGTCGACAGCGTAGGCTCTAAATCATCCTCCGTTGTTCAACATCCTGCTGGAAATTCTTCCGAACAAGGTGGATTTTGCGTTCCCTTTAATTATATCCTTGTGAAAGAAATATTAAGATTCTCGGGTTGTTTGGTTGCAGTAGTTTTGATTTGTGTATCTCAATTCAAAACCTGGAATATTTGCACCTCTATGGATCTGAAATCTCAAATAACTTTATAACTTATAAATGTGAAATCGCTTCTTAAATCTAAATGTCTCCATCCATAAGAGAATTCGGAAACAAGCTATGATCCCTTGTCTTTGTACTGAAACAATACTGGTTATTTTACAAATGTGGTGGCTGCGGAAGATTGTTTGAGAATTTTAAAATTTAACATGAGAAATCACTGAAGAAACATATAACTACCACTCTGAATAGTGCGTAATTTTTCAGGTAAAGAAGTTCCATGGAGTCAGTCAAGACCTTTGAAAGTGCCGCCACCAAGTATTTCAAGTGCAGAGGTGAACTCACCTTTTACTTTATTTCCTTTTGTTTCATGATTTTATATTCCTTTTTGGAAAAGTTAATTTAATCATTTGGTGAAGCAAATTCATTGTAATTTTTCTCAAAATAGGGAAGTCATGCAGCTTCTTCCAAGGAAATGCAATCTCCACGTTTTCAGGCTATACTGCGAGCTACCAGTGGTCGTAGAAAGAGAGTTCCAGATATCAAGAGCTTCTCTCATGAACTAAATTCAAAAGGAGTCCGCCCACTTCCGTTTTGGAAGTCTCGTGCTCTAGGGCGTGTGGAAGTATGTTGGCTTTTCTTAGCTCCAGTTATGCCACATTTGCTGCCTGAGGCCTTTTACATGCTTATCCTTTTTTTACTGTCTGATATGCCATTCACAGGAAATTATGGTGATGGTTCGAGCAAAATTTGACAAATTAAAGGAAGAGGTCAATTCTGACCTAGGCATATTTGCAGGAGATGTAGTTGGGATACTTGAGAAGACTTCAGAATCTCATCCTGAATGGAGAGAGAGTTTGGAAGATTTGCTGGTTACAGCAAGGCGTTGCACTAAGATGCCACCAAGTGAATTCTGGTCAAAGTGTGAAGGCATTGTTCAGACTCTAGATGACCACCGTCAAGAGTTACCTGTGGGAACCATAAAACAAGCTCACACCCGCCTTCTGTTTATTCTCACTCGTTGCACTAGACTTGTGCAGTTCCAGAAGGAGAGTGGTTATGATGAAGACCACATTTTGTCTTTTCACCAACTTAGTGACCTTGGATTTTATCCAGAACGAATTAGTGGATCAAAAAGCCAGGACTTAAGTGCAAGAAGAGGTCAAAAGTTCCTAGGATACGAGCAAAGCAATCTGCCTGTTAAACATGACCGCACAAATGAAGTCGGAGATACCTTGGAGGTTAGCACTGCAAAAAGTGTTGCTTCTTCTGCTGCAAACAGCTACAGAATGTCGTCATGGAAGAAGCTTCCTTCTGCAGCTGACAGAAGCCGCAGGGGCAATGACTCTGTTGAAACCACCCCATCCAAGGACAAGACTGATAGTCTGCAACACAAAGAGGAGATGGATCATTTTGGAAACACTCCATTATGCCCTCCTGAGAATTCTGAGGAAACTTCAAAGATTAAGAAGGTAAATTGGGGAATGTGGGATCAACCTTGCTTGTCATATGAAGATTCATTTATTTGTCGAATATGCGAAGTTGAAATACCAACTGTGTACGTAGAACAGCACTCGAGAATATGTACGATTGCTGATAGATGTGATTTAAAGGGATGGACAGTAAATGAACGATTAGAAAGAGTTGTGGATACTCTTGAAAGAATACTTGAATCATGGACTCCAAAGAGTACAGACACAGGGGCAGGAAGTCCTGATGTATCAAGAGGGTCTACATTGAATATGCCTGAAGAGTTGAATGCCTTGTTAGTCAAGCAGAATGGCTTGTCTCAGCGATGCTCTGAAGACATGCTAGATTGTCTTCCTGAGTCTGATAGTAGATGTCTTCTGGAAAATGTCAACAGCTTGACTGACACATCTAAGAAACAGTCATTAGCTGGGAGCTTAACACCTAGGTCACCTTTAGTGACTCCACGAACTGGTCAGATTGAGCTGATGCTGAGTGGACGCATAATGGTATCTGAACATGAAAGTTATCAGCAGGTATAGAAAATGAAATGAAATTTCTGGTACTTTCCTCTCAGTTCTGGATGTTTTCTTGAGGTTACTCATTTTAATCTTACCGTTACATTTGCAATCTACTACATACAGCTAAAATCATTTCACTCAAACCTTTACATATTGCTGCTTCTTTTTCTTTTGGATAACTGTTAAGAAAGATATAATGTACGCTAAAGTATACAAACTATAAAATATCTGTTTTTGTTTAAACTATATTTTTAGCCCAAATTCAACTATTTGTGCTATAGAGAGTAGGACATCCCAATCTAATACAAGAAACTTTTCTTTGGCAAAGGTTGGTCTTATTCGTATGCGGTCATTATTGCAAAGTTGGTTTCTTCTTATTGACATTTACAGGATTTGGTGTTTTTTCTTTTCATCAGTTAAAGATATTTTAGGCTTTTTGTGGTATACATTGTTTTATCTGTTAAGGTACTTGAAATCATTCATCAAAGTTACCTATCTTATATTTTCAACTGTTTTGCCTCCTTGTCTTGCTCAAACATATTTAATATTCTTGATGGGAAGTTCAGCAAATTCATATGGTGACAGATGTTCTATTAAGAAAGTTCTATGATTGAGATTGTTGAGCCTTTATTCTGTTTCTGTATAATTGACAGTTAATGTAATTCTGCTGGTTCTCGATTTATAGGTTATTTTCTAGATTTGAGTTAACTTTAGTAGTTTCTTGGTATTATGAATTTGGAAGAAATTGTGTGAGAGGACTATGACAGAATAATTATCCCAGTTGGTTTGAACGAAAAAATCTAAAAATGGTACAAGAGCTGATATCTAGCAATTATGAGATACCAATATCAAACTGAGTAAAGTGCTATGGTTTTACTGTATGTGGTAGCTGGAGTTCAATTAAAAATAAATCATCAATGAAGTGTGGCAGTAATACAAAGGAATTATTTTGGAACAAGAAGCAGTGACGTATCTAGGATTTTCACTAAGGGGGTTTGAAAAATAAAAATGTACTCTTTGAGATTTGAACTTGGAACTCAAGATGAATTTTGAATTCCATAAACTACTAAGCCAACCTCTAGTATTATGTTTAGGGAATTCAAAATCTTTATATATACAGAAAAATAAAAAATTACCTTATATATACCGTGTAATTTTTGCATAGGGGTTCGGGTCAACACCCTCCCGCCCCCCTAGATCCTTCCCTGACAAGAAGGCCAAGGCTTTCTTTGCTCCAAGTCCTTTTGGTTCATGTACATAGTTGATGCCCCTTTCAGAAGAATTTCAACTACATGTTTGTGCTCTTTCGCTCTCCCCCCAAGTCTTTTTTTGGTCCATGGCATGGTTAGTGCGTCCTTCAGAAGAGTTCCCTTGTAAATTGCCTCTTCCAAACTTCATCTTTTCTCTCTCTCTTCTGGCTACCTCCTAAACTTTTATGTTTTATTTTTACTAGTAATTCCCTAAAACCCAATAATCAAACAGGCAGTAGTCCCATATTGTTATTATTATAAACTATGGCAAACTTCTGCTGCCTGCTCATATTTTGGAATAATACTTTACTTTTGTATTTTACATGAAATTGTTTGCAAAAACTTAACGTAAAATAATGTAATTAAGAGTGTTTTCAAGAAAATTTTAAAAAAGGTAGATGGTGCGCATAAAGACACGACCACAAATGGACCAAGGTAGCCCTAAAATGTTGAAGTTAGTAGCAGGAAGTTGAGGATGAACCTCAGGTTTGCATATGTAGGAGTATTGAACCACCAACTAAGCTACTATTGGGGTTTGCATCTTTATAAACACTATAAGTTGTTGATCATTATTTTCATATTCTGGTTGTTGTCATAGTTTAGACATTTATACTCCTAGTACCACCTACTTGGGGTTTATAATAGTATAGGCACCTTGTTTGTCAATTGGATGTTGATTAAGTCTGTTAATTATATTGTGGAGAATCATGGCAGATAAATAAGCTATTGGATATTGCTCGATCAGTTTCCAATGCAAACAACAATGATTACAGTACACTGGAATACTTGCTTGACCGACTTGAAGACCTAAAATATGCAATCCAGGATAGGAAGGTGGATGCTCTTGTTGTTGAGACCTTTGGGAGACGTATTGAGAAACTATTGCAGTAAGTTTTATTATTCTTGTAAAACTGATCACATTCACAGAAATTAAGAAGAGATTATGTTTCCATTCTAATTCATCTTGACTTCAGATGTCATTCTAGTTCTACTTTGCATCTTTTCTCAAACTCTACAGGGAGAAATATATATTACTTTGTGGGCACATTGAAGATGAAAGAGTGGAACCATCCAATACCACAGGTGACGAGGACAGTTCAACAGAAGATGATTCAAGTCGCAGTATGCGTGCAAGCCCTATAAATACATTGTCCAAGGAACGAACATCTATTGAAGATTTTGAAATTATAAAACCAATCAGTAGGGGAGCTTTTGGTAGAGTTTTCCTCGCCAGGAAAAGGGCAACAGGTGACTTATTCGCAATCAAGGTATCCCATTGAAGGATAATAATTTCAAGTAATTTGCAGGAGATGTTCTTATCAGTCCGTATGTGTTGCAACTAGCTGAAACTAACATACGCCTACATACACCATGGTTCCATCCATTAATTTATTCAGAATTAAAGTCTGGAAGCTTCCTTCCCTGAATTTTTCCCACCGAGTATAGGTCGTAGTTCCATTCATCTCCTGAATTTAACGACCCTATTTTTCACAGGTTTTGAAAAAGGCTGACATGATACGCAAAAATTCAGTAGAAAGTATATTGGCTGAGAGAGACATTTTAATATCAGTCCGCAATCCTTTTGTGGTTAGTCAATGCCAGATATACTCTTCCTTCGTGAACCAAGTTTTATTTGTTGAAAATTAACATATATCAAACTGTTAAAATAAGAAACAAAGCACTTAACCATACTAATGGTTATCTGGTGGGTGAACAGGTCCGCTTTTTTTACTCCTTCACATGCAGGGAGAACCTTTATCTGGTCATGGAGTACCTAAATGGTGGGGATCTTTTTTCATTGCTGAGAAATCTGGGCTGCTTAGAGGAAGATATGGCACGTATATACATTGCAGAACTAGTAAGGACTAATTTAATAGGCTGGCTAAACTTCAACATGCTACCAACTTCTCTACCATTCTCAGAAGTTGTATATAAATCTCATTTTTCCTTTTCAGGTTCTTGCATTGGAGTATCTCCATTCTTTAAATATCATTCATAGAGATCTGAAGCCAGATAACTTGTTGATTAGTCCAAGCGGTCACATCAAGGTAAAAAAATACTTTTATGAGACTACTACTGTTTTTAGTTTTCTAAAGGTCCAAAAGCTTGTGTGTTGGAGTTATTGTCGTTAAGTTGAGCTGAATTTCAGGCAATTGTTTAAAGAGCTTGACAACATCTTATGTAACTTGTATTTTCTTTTAGTTCCTAGTTCTCACAATCTAATCCTCATAATAACAGTTAACAGATTTTGGGCTCTCAAAGGTTGGTCTCATCAATAGCACTGATGACTTAGCAGGACCATCAGTTCCAAGTTCTGCCTATCTTGGGGAAGATAGATCCAAGATGGATGAAAATTCACTCAAAAGAGAACAGAGGCAGAAAAATGCAGTTGTTGGCACCCCTGATTATCTAGCACCTGAGATACTTCTCGGCATGGGACATGGTATGGACCCATCTGACAATTGATCTTTCATAGTCACAAACTACTCCCTTTTCCCAGTTTATGCAGCGCACTTCCCTCTGGAACATCTGAAAGAGTTTGACGAACTTCTACGACTCTTATATCTCCATTACTAGTCAAGAATTCACATTTAGACACGTCATGTTTCATATCAAACCAGCTTTTGAGAACTATTTTGGAAGTTTCTACTTTCACCTAAAATATTTGTTAAGTAAAATCAACACCGTGATCTCCATTCTTAATCCAAGCTGTGTCTGATTAGTAGGAGAGAGAGTGCATATATTTTTTTACAAGTTTCATTATGAGTTCTGCTATAATAAATCTATTTTTCTTTTCTAGGTGCCACAGCTGATTGGTGGTCAGTGGGTGTCATTTTGTTTGAGCTGCTTGTTGGTATTCCTCCTTTTAATGCAGAACATCCTCAGGTATGCTTTCTATGTCTGATAATTTGCAGACTACTAGACAAGGAGAGATGGCCTCGGCATGCCTTGTGACAACTCAACAGTTTTTTCTTTTGTAGAGTTAACTATTCTTTTACTTGTTACTTGATTTTAATGCTGATTAGTATATTAAAGGCTATTTTAGATGCAAGATTATATCAATGTTGAATGCTTTTCAAATCTCATTAAATCAGGATTTCCCTCTCTTTTGCAACTTTTTTCCCCCTAAGATGGATATCACAGATTTGTAGTTTTGCAGGATAACCAGTCCTCATTGTAGACTGTGACAAATAAGTTGATTTGAAGCATGAACTTGGATGATTGTGTGTATCTTTTTTCAGTCTTCATGTTGAACTTCCTATGTAATTTCACCAAAAAGTATAGTTGAATATATGGAGAAACATGTTAGAGATACAGAGGCAGAATCATGATTTAAAGTTTATGGGTTCCTACTCAAATATTTATAGATATTAGTGAAATTTCTTAATCAAAATGCAGTACAACGCAAACACAACTAGTTTTGCGTGAACCCATAACAAAAACATTAGATCCCGCCCCTTAGAGATGGATGAGAGTGTGTTCCATGATTGTAACACACTAGTGATGAGCTTTATGGTTCTGGAAGGACACAACAACAACAACTTTCCCACAAGTGGAGTATGGGGAGGGTAAGATGTATGCAGACCTTATCACTACCTTTGTGGAGAAGAGAGACGGTTTCCAATAGATCCTGGTCTCAAAAGAGAAGTAAAGGGGTGTTTGGATTGACTTTTTTTAAGTAGCTTATAAGCTAATATCCATAAATTGGTCATACCTAGCTTTTGGCTTTTAGCTTATTTTTGTACTTTTATGGCCTAAAAGTAAGTGTTTAAAAACACTTTTTGTCTTTCCCAAACACCTCTAAAAATAAAAAATAGCTTAAAAGTCAAAAACTACTTAAAATAAGCTAATCCAAACATTCGAAGCAGGGTTGTAAGAAAATATGACAACAAAATATCGAGATACAAGGCAAATGAATCAACCAATAGTAAAATCCATTGAAGAATAAGAAACTATGTGATTTCTAAATACTACTACAAATAAGAAGGAGAGGAGATGGGGTTAGCCCCTGCCTCTCCCACCTAAAGTGTGACAACATTCGACTACCTGCTAACCTTCTACCCTAATCATCGACTTCCATACCTTCCTATCTAGGATCATGTCCTCAGTAAGCTGAAGTTGTGTTATGTCTTATCTAATCACCTCCTCCTAGTTCTTTTTCAGACTACCTCTCCTTCTCCTAACTCGTGCTACAACCAACCGCTCACACCTCTTGTTAAAATATCCACATTGAGTGTTTTCCTTTATAGTTGGGTATCCTGTTTTCTTATTTTGTTGAGTTGACAGTCCTGGGGTACTGTAACATGTAGTTATATAATTGGTTGCACCAACTACATTGTTCTAATTTTGTCATACATTCGTGAGTGCAATACAATTAATTCTGAATGCATCAGAAGGTATGTTTTGGTTGTTAAAATTTGGAACAGATTGCTTTTCCGGTGCTTTTAATTCTTGGATCTATGACCAATTGTTTCGAAACAGATTACTTCATGAGGAGCATTTAGGTTCTTTATGTTCTGTTGGTGCTGCTATATTAATTGTATGAACCTATTTAAGAGCCAAATGCTTTTTAACTTTATTTTATTCGTTCTGCTTGTTATTTGGGTTTTTCAATAAGGGCTTTTCTGCGTATGGTAGTTTTTCTTGGCTCCAATTGGCCAAATTCTCTATATTCATTTCATCTCTTTTGAAGAAGTTTGCTAATGAGTTGATAGTTCATAGTAGTTTTTTTTATTTCACTTGACATGTATAAAAGTGTGATAGAATCTAATATCAAGCTCCTATTTTGTTGCAGCAAATTTTTGACAATATCATTAACAGGGACATACCTTGGCCCAAGATACCAGAGGAAATGAGCGTAGAAGCATATGACTTGATTAACAAGTAAGTCTTGCAACAAAGGTCTTGGTTTTAGTTAATTACCAGACTTGTGGTTCTGAATTGGCAAGGCCAACGAAACCCCTATCATCTACCCTCGAAGTTACTATATGCTTTCTAGAAAAAATACAAAAAAAGGTTGATATTTACCATTTTCTTTCACATGTTTAAATAATCTATCTATACTACTCATAACAGTCTCAGTAGCTTTTATCAAGAAGATATTTGATACGTGATTAGGAAGCTGCCTGCTTATGTGCTTGACTTTATTTTTGCTTTCGTAAGGTTGTTGAACGAAAACCCAATTCAAAGGTTAGGTGCAACAGGGTCAGGAGAGGTAAAAATCTCCCATTAACAAGTTACACTGTAATCCAGCTACTTCTATAAATGCAAAATGTAAAAGAAAATTCAAGTTTATTCCTTTTTACCTTCTTTATTTTAACAGGTAAAGCGACTTCCTTTCTTTAGGGATATCAACTGGGACACACTTGCAAGGCAAAAGGTTTTCTTTCTCTTTCTATCTTCTCTCCACTCTCCAATAAAACTGATTTATTCAGTGGAGGAATAATAATACTGTAATTAATTTCGACAGGCTACGTTTGTCCCATCTGCTGATGCACATGACACTAGCTATTTTATGAGCCGTTACATTTGGAATCCAGAAGATGAGAATGTCAATGGAGGTAGCGATTTTTATGAGTTGAGTGAGAGTGGCAATGCTTCATTTGGCAGCAGTTCATACAGCAATCCACAAGATGAAGAGGTATACCTTTCTCAGATTTGCAGAGCATATCAAAGTCTAAATTTGATTATGACCTGGCTTTCTAACAGAGAAGGACTACTGGTTTATACCTGCCTGCCGTTTGACCCTCTGATATTCAAATACATAAATTAACACAGTTCTTTTTCTCTATACCCACTAACTGCTGTTATGTGTTGTTGTTATCACTGTTCTAACCCAGAATTTGTCATAACAGGGAGATGAATGCGGTAATCTAGCAGACTTTAGTACTCCTTCCCTGAATGTGAATTACTCCTTCAGTAACTTTTCGTTTAAGGTGAGAAATGCTGCCTTGCTACTACCCTATTGTTTGAATAACATTCATGGATATGAATCTCTTGTTTTTGCTTTACATATTCTAATGATTTCTTGAGTATTAATTGACAAGCACATTTGACCTGATGTTCTTGCTGCTGTTTGAGAGGAACTAGTGAACACGATAGATTTAGTTACTATATTTCTCTAATTAATGTACTAACTGACCTCTTTTCTCTATCTAATTTGCCTTCCATCTTTCTTCCTTGGATGTTTCCAGAACTTGTCACAGCTGGCTTCTATTAATTACGATTTAATTGGAAAGAACTCTAAAGAATCAGTAGAAGCTGCAAACCCATCGGTTCCTTGAGAAAAAGAGATTGCTGCTTTTGCAGTTACATGCTGTCTCTCTTTGTTTCTTAGTGCTTGAGTGGCATTTCCACGACAAAAATGTGATGGCATCAACCGTAATAGGATCTATCCTCCACCTCAGCTAAGGCCCCAGGTGAAGAGATGTTGATCATTTGGTTTAAAAGGTCCGCGTCCTGCCAAATTGAGGGTTGTGCTGCAAACGGTACCGCCTTGACATTCAATGATGTATTTCAAGGAGGACTGAAGAGATCTCAAATGGTGTGGAAAATATGTAGATACAATTTAATTGCACCCTTCCCTTCTCCTCAACCCCTTTTGTTAGGGATTGTACATAAGTGGTCTTCAATATGGTAAAATTTTGCAGTTTATCAGTGTTCAGGATGAAATGCCCGTTGAACCACTGACAATGCTTGTGGCAGTCCAAATAGTAGACATCTCTGGTATTCTTGACTTAGTCCCTGCTATTGGGAACCCCAAGCCTAGATTCTCAAAATTTCAATATCAAACCCAAATTCTGGGGAAAACACCAAATCAATCTTGGGAGGCCATCAAAGTTGCTCCTCCCTTACCAAGAATATAGTATGTTGATAGAAGATGGAAGATGGAAGTTTTACAAGCAATCAGCCAATCACTGTGATCTCCAGAAACTCTGATTTCTGATTGTTACTACAGTAAAAGACATTTGCTGAAATTTAGTTATCTAACAGTTTAGTCCTCGGATCATTACTCATCTAGATATTACTTTTCCTCCTAGAATTGGAAGTTCCAATAGTAACTCGTGTCATTTCATCGTTCTTCCTGGATGTTTTCTTCTTTTATCATTCATATTTCATATCTATTATGCAACGAAAAGAAGTTGATAGAGAATTCAACGAGAAAGCACAGAGGAACTCTCTGTTCGCCTTATAATTGAGTAAAAATGTGAAGTAAAGCCTTCCGGAGTTGTCTGTTTCCAATATGACTTTGATTACCATCTAATCCTCTGTCCAAGTGAGGACAGAAGATTTTTCTGTTCTTTTTTTGCTCTTCTCCTTGTATCAAATTCTCAGTAACTCCCAAAGACAGAATTTGATCAGACAAAGGGAAAAGAAGAAGAAGAAATAGTGATGAATGTAGTAATCTTGGAGTTTCACTCTCTCATTTGTAACAGAAGTATACCGAACCATTGAACTGTCAAAAATAAAATAAAAATGAGCTTTCTAAAAGCCACCTTTGTAAAAGTGGTTAATAAGACTTCACTTTTGAGAATAGCAGAAGAAAAATAAATCGAAGAGGCCTTTTACTAGTTCAAGATCAATAAGTGAAGTTGAAAGCTTTTGCTAAAAAAGAACTATCTTTGTGAGGGAAAACGGCTTTATTGAATTGGTTTGATTACAAATGTACGAATAAGGTCATCTGTACCTATACTTATCTACGGCTGATTTTAAGTAGAAACATAACTAAATAATTATATTATCTACTTTAAATATTTGAGCTTCTAGGACATTTAGATATTTAAGTACAATAGATAAATATCAAAGATATTATTATTGATATTAAAACATTCTTTTGTAAGCAAAGAATAAAGAGAAATTGTGGGTAGTTTTTCCTCTCTTTATTAAAAATATGATATGTAGGAAAGTCTCACCTTAAATCCATTCAATTCAAGAGTACTTCATTTTGTAGATGTAGTTGTTGCCTCATTTTACTATGTGTCAATTCAAATTGATTTGACACTTAAATACATATTCTTTTTTTTTTCTAGAATTTTTTTTTATTATTTGTTTTTCTATTGGTGGGGGAATGTTGGCATTAAAAATTTCTTTTGTAATGCAAAAAATGAAGAAATTCTTGGAGCATCCTCTGTTTATTCTTGTGTGTCCTTTTTCCGCCCTTATTTTCGTATCTGATGTAAAAAGATATAAGTCTCTCATTGATCAGGAAAATATTTTTTCTCTTCTATTAGAATTGTAAAAAGTCAGGAAAAGGGAGTGACCTCGCACACGTGAAGATATAAACTTTACTTATAAGGTAAAATGAATTGACTTGTTCTTTTTGTGCACGGAATGTACGTGAGTCCTAATCTAAATTTGCTTTTGCACCTGTTAGACTTGTTGATGTCTTATTTGGGATTTTAAAGCAATCCGAGATGGTTCAATGTTGCTGGTACAAGAGCCCGATCATTGTTTGTAGTTATTGAAAATCCACACATCATCTGCAAGGCAAATGATTTGTTGTACTAATGTAGATTTGATATGTCATGATATAGGTGGAATCCTTTTTTTCTATAGCCAATTGTGGAGTTTGAATATTTATTAACGTGTCGACCGCTAATGAAACAATTTTTTGTGGTATTATGCAAATAATGACTCCTACAAGGATTGCTTTTACGATCGTTCAAGAGGAGTTGAAACAAGCAAATAATTGAAATGATGATGCACATGTACAAGCTCAAGTTTGGGACTGTGAAGAAGCATAAGCTAAATGATTGGAACCAAGACCAATAAGGACAAGTAATTAACAATTGGGATCAAAATCAATGGAGACAAGTTAACAATTGGGATCAAACAAGCTAAGAATTGGAATGATGACAACACTTTTGCCACAATGAAGAGAAACATAGTCTTCAGCTAGCTTAAATGCACTACAGTACTCCCGTCCCTGTTATGGATGAAATGGAATTATAATTTATTAAGCTTTTGGAGGTTGCATTGAACCACAAAACTCACAGAAAAATTTCTGCACTGGCATGTTATTCATGAATTTTGTGGTTCAACACAACCTTCAAAAAATTTACCCCCTAGCATAACTTTAAGGTTCATTCACTGAAATTGAAAGACAATCAAGATTCATTACTCAAAATTAGACGGTCATTATTTCCTAACATTAAAAGCTAATCAAAACAATTACTCCACATAATAGCTATTTCTATCTTAAAATCTTTACTACCCATACATTGTCATCTATATATATATATATATATTACAAGTTGCACATTTCTGGATGAACACCTTCTAAATTGATCACTTTATTCACTGATAGACTATGAAGGTAGGAATCACTTTCAAGACAACGATTTATCACAATAATATTATTTGTTAGTCATAAGGTTTTACTATTATAATTTCTTTTTAGTATCAATATTGTATTCTTTCTTGACAATTACTCTCTAGACTTTTAACAGATCCACAAATAATTAACATATTTTGTAGCTCTAAAAAGCTAACTTTATTTCTTCACCTGGACAACGTGAAAAATAAATAATGTAAGAGTATGAAAAACAAAACGCTTTATTTTTCACCCTTTCCTAGAAATTTTTCTTTTTGCACAAACTAATACGCTTTTTAAATTTTTTACAAAAGTAGTATAAACGTACTTCATGGTAACATTTTAGGTTATTTTTATTTTAAAAATTCAACTGACAAAAACTGACGGAACTGACGACGTTAAATGAATAAACGTTACTGTAAGTAACGTTTTAGGTGTAAAACGTTACTCCCAATAACGTTTATTGAGAATCCAATCACGTCAACCCTGCAAATGCAGAATCAAATCCTGCAAATGTAAAACGTTACTATGAGTAACGTTTTACACCTAAAACGTTACTATGAGTAACGTTTACTAAGAATCCAATCACGAGTCTTCAACTCCTGCAAAATTAGAATAAGTCAAGTTTATCATATTATGTTAAGTTCTTACTATAGCTTTAAAATTATTTTTCTAATTTATTAATATTATTTTAAAAAATCTCTTAATAATATGATACACTTGACTTATTACCTAATAAAGTTTTGTGAATATTATTTTAACAATGGGCAACACAAGTAAAAGTTTTGTTGAATATTGTTGGAATATGCAAAACATTCCTTAGAGCAACATTTATTTTACAATCACATGTGGTCAGTTTAAAAAATGAAGGAAGACTTTAACAGAGTGTCGTAACTGACAGTCACGTTTTTGAGGTAAAACGTTACTATGAGTAACGTTTTATAGCTAAATTTGCAGGAGTCAAAGGATTCTTACACCTAAAACGTTACTCACAGTAACGTTTTAAATTTGCAGGATTTGATTCTGCATTTGCAGGGTTTACACGTAAAACGTTACTCACAGTAACGTTTATTCATTTAACGTCGTCAGTTCCGTCAGTTTTTGTCCGTTGAATTTTTAAAATAAAAATAACCTAAAACGTTACCATGAAGTACGTTTATACTACTTTTGTAAAAAATTTAAAAAGCGTATTAGTTTGGTGAATTGGTTTTTTAAATAGCTTATTTTGGTCAAAACTTCCCATTAGTAATTCAAACTCATAATCAAATAAAATAAAATAAAATACTTATAATTTGAAACCTTTTATTAGTTTCATTTAATCAGCAAAGCAATTACTAGATTTTTTTTCTTCTTTTGGGCCAAATGGTATAAGAGAGGGGACTTTTGAATAAGATAAGAGGTGGCGAGCTATTGAAATGACTTAACTTGCATGCAATAGATATTGTCCACGTAAAAATATTACCAACTGACAAAACATATCATAATTAGCACGTGAAAGTGTCGAGTCAGTACATCTAAAGGGCAATAAATGAAAAATTTAGAATAAGGTTGAGTATCGATTGATTCGGGCCAATTTTAATTTAAAAAAGTTATCGAATTGATTTATTGATTATCATTTTTAGACCTATTAAATTGTTAAGATATTAATTAATTAATTATTAGTTATTATTGATTTAACCAGTGTTCTAAAAGACTCTGTTGGGACTTGCCTTGGGGCGGAGCTCTAGCAAAACCTCCCGAGACTCAAGTGTGGGGCATAGTTCTATAAGACTTACGCTCCAAGCGTCCGACTGTACGTCCAACGCTCGGGGCTCACCTAACAGATCTTACACAAATTATGTATTAAATTCTTTAGTTAACATTGTTGACTCTCATAATTCTTGAATAAATGAATGTAACTTAATAATTTTTTAATCTATAAAGATAAGAAGATTGATAGTAACACAAATAACAAGTTGTAGTATCACATTTTTACTATTTCGTAACACTGTGAAGGTGATTATATATTACAAAACATTTCTCATAATAATACATAGCGAAATTTATTTTTGCACTTATGATTGATCTTCATGATTTTGTCCTATGACTCAGAATTATCATATTTTATTAAGCTATTTGAAAGTAATTTTATATATATTCATGATGTAGTGATGTTTTTATTATATTACTAGTAAGTTTTTTGATTATTTTCTTTTATGGGGGTAAATTGTATAGTATGATAGAAATATTTTTTTAGAAAAAATTATTCTTTTATTATTAGAAAGTTAAGATGTTAGATTATTTATACTTGTATAATCATGTTAGTTAGAAGTTTCATTTTGGGATAAAGGTCTAAAAAATACCTCAACTTTGGTCGAATTTGTTGTTGCGATACTAAACTTTCATGAGGACCTATTACCTCCCTAGACTATTTAGTACCGTATTTTAAACATATATATTTGTCCACGTGGACATAAAAAATAATGCAAAATTATAAATAGTAATGTGTCCACATGGGCACATATATACCTTTAAAATACACTATTAAATAGTTCATAGGGGTAAAAAATATGATATTAAATAGTCTAGGGAGGTAATAGGTCCTCATGAAAGTTTAGTGTCGCAACAACAAATTCGACCAAAGTTGGGGTATTTTTCAGACCCTTATCCCTTTCATTTTCTATGAGTTTCTTTAATCATGTTTGTAATTGTTTCAAACTAATGATGTATTTTTATAATTTTGTCTTATTATATTAATATACTATATTGTAAATTAAAAATTTTAAGATCCATAATACTTACGCACCACGTCTCAAGGCTTACGCCTCGCCCTATACTAAGTAAAGCACCCTGCCTCATGTCCCCACCTTTTAAAACACTGAATTTAACTATTAAGATTAAACATAAAAAAAAAAAAATCTCTACTGAAAATCATTTATAGATGATTTTAAACGGAATCTAATATATAGAGTGTCAAAAACTATAAAGTAATTTGAACTTGGAAATCAAAATTTCATTAAATTGAATATCATCTACCAATGAGTTAATTTCTCAAAAGGTCATTCAACTTTGAAAAATTATGTACTAAATTCGCTAAATTTTATTTTGTATCAATAAAATCATTCAACTTAGGTTTTTATATCAATAAAATCATCCAACTAAATTTATTATTAAAATAAATTTGACATGGCAAAAATATTTTTTATATCATACTAATTTCACTTTTAAATTTGTCTTTTAAAGATAAAAAATAATAATTAAAAATAAATTAAGCCCTTGCTTTTACTTTATAAAACGTAAAATCAGAGTCGTAATCCAACTTATTGTTACGGACTCTAATTACAACAAATCCATCCAACAAAAATGGATTATTACAGAAAGTCCGCACATTGATGAATTATTTTTTAGTAATTTAACTACTCCTAATTTTTCCTTCTTAAAAATCATAACAAATTACAGTATTTGATTTACATAGATAATAGGATTTTTTTTTTACATAAATAAAATTATTTAGATTAATTATTATTCTTTTTGGGTACTTTTTTAAATTAATTATAATGAAGTATTAATTTTGAAACATTTGTTTATTATTATTTTAATAATGAATATGACATAAAACTATTAATAATAAATTTAGTTGAGTGATTTTATTGATACTAAGTTCTAAGTTGAGTGATTTTATTAATATAAAACAAAGTTTAATGACTTTGCTAAATAATTTCTCAAAGTTGAGTAACCTTTTGAGATATTAACTCTCTGCTAATTTAGGGAAAATGCATAAGTACCCCCAGCCTATGCCCGAAATTCCAGAGACACACCTAACCTTTACTAAGGTCCTATTACCCCCCGGACTTAATTTATCTATAATATTCTACCCCTTTTCGGCCTACGTGGCACTATCCTTGAAAAAAATGTCACATGCATTGGGCCCACAAGATAGTGCCACGTAGGCCAAAAAGGGGTAGAATATTACATATAAAATAAGTTCGAGGGGGTAATAGGACCTTAGTAAAGGTTAGGTGTGTCTCTGGGATTTCGGGTATAGATTGGGGGGCACTTATGCATTTTCCCGCTAATTTAGAATAAGTATTAACAACACTGTGCACACGATATTATGACGGATTAATTGCAAGTAGAAAATAACTAGCAGAACATTTGATACAAGGGGAATTAATTGATTTTGTATTAATTGCACAACCCAAAGTAGTAAAATAAAATGGACGAACCAGATTTATCCTTAGCTATTATTGAATTATCGATTAATTCGTAAAGAGAAAATCTAAATCTTTACGAAACCTATAAATCAATAAAAAAATTATAATCTTTATCAAATCATTAAACTAATTAATAGTATTTTTTTCAATTTGAATTATCAAATTCGATTTGAATTTGAACAACCCTAATCTAGAACGAAAATGGAAAACAAAGGTGCTCATTTACGTAAAGTATGATTTATCAAGTAGTTACGTAAAGTGTGATTTAGGGGTGTTTTTGTTTTGTTCTTAGAGAGGGTATAAATTTTACTATATTATAGAAGAGTCTAGGAATGACTACCAATGTTCCAATAAGATCATTATTAATGTCCAATATATTTATAAAATATATAAGTGGGCCCCATCACCTTCCACTTAAATACTACATATTATATATTATTAATTATTATACTATAAATCACTACTAATATCCAATATATTTATCAAGCTATATAAGTGGGCCCCACCACCTTCCACTTAAATACTAGTACATATTATATATTAATTACTATACTATAAATGACTTAAATACTCCATATTATCTATTACAATAATTAACAATTATTTGACACTTTAAATTCTATCAATGCCATATAAATTAGGATAAAAAACCTAACATATAATATTTAGATATATTTAAAAATAATATAAGTAATACTATACATTAAACAACTTAATTATTTAAAACTTATATAAAAAATTTAATTGACTCTCTAAATTCTATTGGTACCACATAAAATGGATTATATAATAAACATATATTGTTTGAAATTGACGAAAAAGAAACAATAAATTACAATAATTAATAAAAAAATAGTCCACTCCAAAAAATCTATCAATTAACAACATATATTGTTTGAAATTGACGAAAAAGAAACAATAAATTACAATAATTAATAAAAAAATAGTCCACTCCAAAAAATCTATCAATTAACAACATATATTGTTTGAAATTGACGAAAAAGAAACTATAAATTACAATAATTAACAAAATAAATCTCTCGACTCCAACAAATCTATCAATTAATGCCACATAAATTGGGATATGGCAAATAACATATATTATTAAAAAATTAGGTTCAAAATGTACCAAAAAATACAATAATTAACAACTTAATATATTAAAGAGACATATAAAAAAGGGTTAATATTTGAAATTCTGCATTTGCCACATAAATTAGAACAAAGAGAGTAATAAATATTATTTTCAAAATTATGTTAAAAAAAAGTACTACAAATCACAATAGCTAACAATCTAAAATATTTTTAAAATCATATAAAAATTTCAATAACTTCTCAAATTCCATAATATGACATAAATTTAAAAAAAAAGTGTTATAAAGCATAATAAATAGTACAATATTTAAACTACTTTAAAAGTATTATAAATTGTAATAAATAATACAACAATTTAAATTACTTAAAATTTAACGACTTAATTTTTTTTTAAATGTATTAAAATTTTGGTTAATTGTCAAAACTTTACATGTGTCACATAAATTGGGACATGGACAGTCACACATATTTTTTTTAAAAAAATTACATTAAAAGTATTCTATCAATTAACAACATATATTGTTTGAAATTGACGAAAAAGAAACTATAAATTACAATAATTAACAAAATAAATCTCTCGACTCCAACAAATCTATCAATTAATGCCACATAAATTGGGACATGGCAAATAACATATATTATTAAAAAATTAGGTTCAAAATGTACTATAAAATACAATAATTAACAACTTAGTATATTAAAGAGACATATAAAAAATGGTTAATATTTGAAATTCTGCGTGTGCCACATAAATTAGAACAAACAGAGTAATAAATATTATTTTCAAAATTATGTAAAAAAAAAGTACTACAAATCACAATAGCTAACAATTTAAAATATTTTTAAAATCATATAAAAATTTCAATAACTTCTCAAATTCCATAATATAACACTTAAATACTACATATTATATATTAATTACTATACTATAAATGACTTAAATACTCCATATTATCTATTACAATAATTAACAATTATTTGACACTTTAAATTCTATCAATGCCATATAAATTAGGATAAAAAACCTAACATATAATATTTAAATATATTTAAAAATAATATAAGTAATACTATACATTACAATAATTAACAGCTTAATTATTTAAAACTTATATAAAAAATTTAATTGACTCTCTAAATTCTATTGGTATCACATAAAATGGATTATATGATAAACATATATTGTTTGAAATTGACAAAAAAGAAACAATAAATTACAATAATTAATAAAAAAAATAGTCGACGAAATTGACGAAAAACAAATTATAAATTACAATAATTAACAAAATAAATCTCTTGACTCCAACAAATCTATCAATTAATGCCACATAAATTGGGACATGGCAAATAACATATATTATTTAAAAATTAGGTTCAAAATGTACTATAAAATACAATAATTAACAACTTAATATATTAAAGAGACATATAAAAAATGGTTAATATTTGAAATTCTGCGTGTGCCACATAAATTAGAACAAACAGAGTATTAAATATTATTTTCAAAATTATGTTAAAAAAAAGTACTACAAATCACAATAACTAAAAATTTAAAATATTTTTAAAATCATATAAAAATTTCAATAACTTCTCAAATTCCATAATATGACATAAATTAAAATAAAAAATTAATATATATTGGGCCCCGTGCTGGCACGGGGTCCTATATCTAGTATACCATACAAGGTTTGGTCGGAATTTTAGGAAATTTAACTTTCACAATAAAAATTAGCATAAATTAACATATGGTTTTGCTCTTTTTAAAGAAAAAATATTAATAATTCATAAATAAATTACACGAAAAGAATAATCTTGAATTAAACATAGCTCGATACCAACTTAAAACTTTGAAATAGAGAAATCTTGAAATAAGTATATTGGAGTATTTATTTATTAAATAGAGATTTTTTTAATCCAAAAAGATCTAATTTTTTCCAAATGCAATTTATATCATACACAATTTCAATTAAAAATATTGTTCAAACACTAATTAACCGATTAGTCCATCTTCTATATTCATATTAGAAATAATATTTGCAAAATTTTTAGAGATAAGTGTTAAAAACACACATAAACTATTTCTTTTTTTTGAGTTTCATACCTAAATTATTGAGAGTGTGAGTTTTACATCTAAACTATCACTTATTAGTTTGAGAAACACATCTCTCTTTTATAACACTCTAATCAAGGTGAGTGTAATACACTCTCTTTTTTATTTTAAACAAATTATCACATCACACTCCATATGGACAAAATATTCCACCTTGAGAAAAAAATTAAATATTTAATTAGTATTAGTTAAAATTAAAGATGAAAAAATTATTATCCCAAAAAAATATTTTTTTTATAAAATAAAATGTAAAATTGTTTCTTACCCCACTCCATCATTTCCTCTCACCGTACACCTACCCACCCCAATTTTAATTTTTTTTTTTGTTTAAATTTTATAAAAGTATTTAATTTTTTACTTCATCTCCCCTTCCCCTTCAAATACAAATTTAGATATTATTTTATTTTTTTTGAAAAATAATTCTACTCACTCCACCTAACCCTCCGCTTCCAATTCTTTTTCTCGTTTTGTGTTAGATATATACATATCGAAAATATTTTTTACTTGCCGCCGCAATACTTTTTTTAAAATAATTTTTTTTATTTATGTTATATTCGATACACAAGTAGAAAAAATATATGTACATATCTAACACAAAACGGGAATTCTTTTTTTTTAAAATAATATATATATATATATATATATATATTTTTTTTTTTTTTTTTTTTTTTTTTTTTTGGGGAGGGGGGGGGGGGGGGGCAGGAATGAGTGGGTGGTTTGGGGGGGGGGGGTGAAGTATGAGTTTTATAAAAATATTTTATAAATGAATTTTTTTTTTTAAAAAGTACGGGGGATTTTCGGGGGAGGGGTGGGGGAGTTACGGAGTGGAGGTGGTGGAGTGTTGGGTAAGAAAAATAATTAATTTTTTTTAAAGCTATTTTTTGGGGGGTAGTAAAAATTTAATCTTTAATGTTTAATTGATATTAATATTTTATTACTTAATTTTTGTCAAGTGAAATATTTTATTCATGTGGAATGCCACGTGTCAAGGTTTTTTTCAAATAAAAGAGAGAGTGTAATACACACCACTGAGGTGTATTTCTTAAACTAATAAGTGATAGTTTAGATATGAAATTCACACTCTCAGGGGTCGTTTGGTAGAGTGTATTAGGAAAAATAACGCATGCATTAGGTGTGTGTATTAGTAATACCTTGTTTGGTACACTTTTTTACGTCATGTATAACTAATGCAAGCATTAGTTATACACTATATTGTGTATTAAGTTGTGTATTACTAATACCAAGAAATTCTAGGTATTAGTAATACATAGCATTTTAACACTTGCATTATATTATATAATTACAAAAGTACCCTCAAAGCCTTTTAAAAAAACATTTTCCATAGTACTTGCTTCAGAAACCTTTCATCTCTCTGTACTTTGTCAATGGAAATTCAAGATTAGGTTTCTTCTTCCCTTTGCTCAATCGAACATTGTTTGCTCATCTTTACAAGGTTAGTACTCTTATCTTTCATTAAAATCTCTATTTTTCAACATCTCTTTCACAATTTAAGATGAAATTTAGGTTTAGCTTGTTT
The DNA here is from genome assembly GCF_900185275.1 of Solanum verrucosum. Lineage (NCBI taxonomy): Eukaryota > Viridiplantae > Streptophyta > Magnoliopsida > Solanales > Solanaceae > Solanum > Solanum verrucosum. The sequence continues at coordinate 1,460,592 of NW_026020155.1, forward strand.
TTTTAATATGCTTTGAGCTCATCTATTCCACTCTCTATATGGTCGAAAATTAGGAATTTATGCACATAGATACTTATTTAAAAGCTTTATATGTATTCATTCTTATTTTTATGGCAAATATAGGTGTTATTATGGATCTTCAACCATTATCAGGTATTGAATATATTATTCTTGTGGAGATATTGTTTCAGCAAGTTCTTGTTCTCCTTATTTGTCTTTTCATGGCTAGTCATGGTCATTCTCTAAGAAGACGATGTCGAAACAGACGTGAGGTTAGGTATTGTATGACTGTTCGAGTTCCGAAAATCATTTCTCACTTACACTATATCATAAATGATAATGGTAGTGTATGTATCGATAAGTTAAGAATGGATAGAAATGCCTTTCACACTTTAGTTCTCTTAACTAAGGATATTGGAGGTTTGACCGATAGTAAAAGTATGTCAAGCAGCGAAAAATTAGCAATGTTTTTAAATATCTTGGCTCACCATGAGAAAAATAGATCAATCAAGGTTGATTATATTAGATCGGGATGGAGCGTAAGTCAGGTTTTCAATGAATGCTTGAGTGCTATTCTCAAACTAACTCCATTGCTACTTATTAATCCTAAACCAGTACTTGAGGATGAGATTGAAGATCGATGGAAATGGTTTGAGGTAGGTGAAACTGTCGTTTATCATCTTTTAACTTGTATACAAAATATGCAGTTTTAACAGTTTTAGAAAAATATTATATATTTTGAGATAACACTATAATGTATCTTAAAGGGTTGTTTAGGTGCACTAGACGGTACTTACATTCCCATTAGAGTTCCAATCCAACACAAACCAAGATATAGAACAAGAAAATGAGAGATAGCAACTAATGTTTTGGGAGTTTGTGATAGAAATCTCAATTTTACTTATGTGTTACCTGGATGGGAAGGTTCAGCTGCCGATGCTCGTGTATTACGAGATGCTATAGTACGAAGGAATGGTTTGAAAATTCATGAGGGTAGGCCTTATATATGCTTTCAAGTTACATCATAGAAAGAATGGTACTAGTAACTAAATTATATGTTTATATTATAGGTAACTATTATTTGTGTGATGGAGGATATACGAATGGAAAAGGATTTCTTTCACCTTATCGAGGTTATAGATATTGGTTAAAGGATTGGCGAGGCGATAATCCATCGCCTCAATGTAAAGAAGAGCTTTTCAACATGAGGCATGCTAGAGCTCGTAATGTAATTGAAAGGGCATTTGGTTTGTTGAAAGGACGTTGGGGAATTCTTAGAAGTTCTTCATGGTACTCGGTTAAGGTTCATAACAGGATCATTAGTGCTTGCTGCTTGATTCATAATTTCATTCGTAGAGAAATGGAAGTGGATCCCTTAGACATTGATATAGAAGAACATATGAAGTATCAACACGAGAATATTGATGTTATTGAATCGTCGGAGGAGTGGACCACTTGGAGGGATGAGCTGGCTCAATCAATGTGGAATGCAAGATATAACAATTGACATATTGCTACTTGTTAGCTATAGAACCTTTTTGGACTTCATTTGCTCTTTAGAACTGGCCTAGTATAAATTGTTTAACTGCCAAAAACTTCTGTTTTTTTGTGACCTTAATTGCACACCCTTATGTACTCTTCACATTTCTTTTGTTGTATGCTTTAGTTTATAGTGAATCTTATGATATTTGGTTCTTCCTGATTTTTTTGATAATCTGTCGCACAAGTTCTTACAGGCGAAATGAATAGTCAAACATCATCAAATAAGAAATCAAAAAAATCAAGCAACACAACACCTTCAACACGAAGGACATGGATTCCAGAAGAAGAACAAACTCTTTTAGACGGGCTTAAAGAGTTGTGTGCTAATGGTTGGAGAGGTGATAATGGAACCTTTAGACCAGGACACTTGATGGAGTTAGAACGTTATATACACAAATATCATCCTACAAGTGGATTGAAAGGTGAACCACACATCAAAAATAAAATGAGATATTGGAAAAGATGCTATGGAAGTATAGCTTTGTTGAAGACTCGAAGTGGTTTGGGATTTCAATATAGTGATGGAACTATAATAGTTGACGATCCAAAACATTGGATTGACTTTATAAAGGTAATTAATATATTTTTGTTATTTCATATGGTACTTTCCTTATTAGTTCCTTTAATTATTCATAGTTGATGTGCCTTTAAACTAGCGATCAAGTAAATTGTTATCATCACATATATAGTAGCATCTAGCCTCTCTTTAGATCCTTTTACAGTTAATTAATATCATATTGTTCTATTTTATTTTTTAATTTTCTAGATTGATCCACAAGCCAAGAAAATGAATACTAAGAAATGGCCACTATTTGAGGATTGGGAAGAAATATTTGGTAAGGATAGAGCAACAGGAGAGTTCGCTGAAGGGCCGCTAGATGCTACTGAAGAAATTCAAAAGAGTCAAGCTCCACAACATTCTAATGACATGAGTTTGGGATTTCCTATTGATGTTGATCTTGATGATGATGAAGAAGAAGAAGAAAATGCTTACCATAACTCTAAAGTTGGTACTGAAGAAGCTGAAAATGCCACTGGACAAGGTGGATTTGCTACAGCTGAAGATTTCACCGAACCTAGTTCATTTACTAGAGCTGAAAATGTCACTGGACCTAGCGTATTTAATGAAGGAGAAAATGTTGCTGGTTCTGAAAATGAACATGATGGATCCCGAAAAAGTCATAAACAAGGTGAGTATTCTAAAAGATCATCTTCTAATGTTAACGAGAAAGAGAAAAGCAAGAAAAGGAAAAAAATAGTAGAGGATGATAGTGAGACATTTCTTAAGGGTATGATGGAAGTTATGAAAAGCTTTACTGAAAGTCAAGACAAAAGAATTGGTTCCTTGATTGAAAAGATGGGGGATCGTGATCGAGCTGATGTTCGTGGTCAAGTTTATTCTATCCTTGAATCCCCTGTATTTGAGTTGTACACCAAAGAGCAACGTATAAAAGCTGCAATGATTCTCTGTAAAGACGACAAAAAGATGGAATTATTTTTACGTATGGGTGAACATGATTGTCAGACAATGATGTGGATGGCTGTCCATGATAAACTTTGAAGTACGGTGAACTTGTGATATAAGTGGCTACACTAGTTTAGTAATTTTTGCTTGAAATCACTTCGAAGTGTGACAACAATGGCATATTTTGACATCTCCGATTATTAATGTGCGCATGAGCATGTTAAATCTTTTTGTGTAACTAAGTTTTATCAAAATATCTCAACTCTTGTGTCAATGCTAAGTGTAGATGTAATTATATAGTTGTCGTTACAGCTCTTCAAATTCTCGTGTAGCCATTTAATTTTGAGATTCTGAAATGCAATTATATAGCTGCTATGACAGTTCTTTAATCTGTCCTATATTTCTCTGTCTTGTTTCTGTTTTCCTTTGTTAATTTCTCTATGAGTTGATGGTTCATAGCTGCTGTGATGCTCACTGGTATTGAGATCCAGCTAATCATTGATTGGTTGATCCTCTTTTGTTTTTTTCTGTTTTGGGGGAAGGGAGTTACGAGCTCTCTTTTCTTGCCACCTCCTTTCTAAATTTAAGAAAAAAAAGTAAATGATTCTGGCAGTAGCAGCTGGAACATTGCATCAGTGGGACAATTAATATGGTAGATTGTAATGAATAAGGAAACCTTGTGGGTAAAAATGGGTACATGGAATTTATCTTAGAGAGGAAACCTCGATATGGAGTCACAGGGCACCTATTGATAGTAGTTGGTATTGGAGGAAGCTTAATGCAATAAAGGAACAGATACATGGCTGGTATTGCAAGGGAACAAGTTCCTCTACAGGCAACTGCAGAATCATCAACTGGAAGCAGAGGAGTAGTTGCTGGTGCTGGAATGGGGAAGCAGTGTATTTGTTCACCAACAATCCATCCAGGCTCGTTTAGGTGCAGGCATCATCATGCTGATTATAAATGGGTTGTTCCACAAGGAAATAAGCAGAATCACTTTGGTGCTTCTGTCGCCAAGGCTTTATGACAATTCTGCTGTACAAATTCGAATTGTCATTTGTAATTTTTCGTTTTTTAATAAGATGTAGATGATCTTGTTCGTACGTCTCAAATATTTACTATGTCCCAATTTATGTGAAACTATTACGAGTGTTTAGTTACAAAAAGAGATTTGCAATTATTATTTTTGTGATATGTGAATTTAAATGGATAAAAGATGTATGGCAGGGGATAACACAGTGGACAGGCATAACAATGACAAACAATGGGATTAAACAAGTTTTGGAGAGAACAAAAAGGAAGCATTGGAAACAGTTTCAGAAAGAGACATTTGCAGCTATATGTGGGGCATGTACATACAGAGGAGGCAGTAGCTCAGATAAAAAAAGAGATTATAGAGAGAGTACAGTTCTTCAGTAGTTCAAGGAAAGCACAAAAATGTAAACGGTTTATTCGATTACTTAGTAGTTAGTTTTCTTGTTTGTTGGAGGCCTAGTTTCTGATATCAGAAATGGGTACTCTTTATTTGTATTGGTATTTTGTGGTAATGGAAATATTTTACATTTCTAGAGTGTACATGATGGATAAGGAGAGTATCAAGCAATAAAAGTGTAGCTAGGCGTAGTTTGATCTCTTGCAACTGCTTGCGCAGCAAGTTGATGTATTTATGGAATTGAGGTCTTGATAATAATGTGGACTATGATCCTTGGTTATATATTAACAGATAATTGGTTGTTTTTTTGTTTTGATGAAGAGCAGATACTTGGTTATCCATTAGCAGATACTGAATTTTTTCCACGTTTTGTTACCAAAAAAAAAAATTGACCTCATTGATGAAATTCATTTTGGAAATCTACTAATAATGGAGCTGGCATCTTCTTCTTCTTCTTCTTTTTTTAATCTTATTTCAATATAGTAACAACTATTTAATTTTATATTTGAAAAAAAAAAAGAATAGGAGTAAATAATGTTTTAGCAAAAGAACCTTGTTGCAAAGGAAGTGTACAAAGAAATAAAGTGTGAAGGGTATTTTTGTAAACATACATTTTTTTAATAGACATTATGCAAGATTTGTTATTTCTAATACATCAAACCAAACAGTGTATAAGAAATAATGCAGACATAACTAATGCAAGCATTACTAATGCAAGCACTACTAATGCAAGCATTACTAATACACCCTATTTTGCATTATTTGTATACACTCTACCAGACGACCCCTCAATGATTTAGGTATGAAACTCAAAAAAATGAGATAATTTAAGTGTGTTTTAGACATTTATCTCAAAATTTTAAGTATTCTTCAATTTTAAAGTTCTCATTTTATCCTTAATAATATCAAATTATATAAGTTGAAACTATATCATATAAAATGAGACGGAACAGGGGCTAGCCTAAACTCAAATATCTAACTGAAGAAGGGGCAAGTGGAAAGACCCAAACCCGATCTATAAGGAACTAATCGGCCCGGAAAGTGTTGCAGCGTTTATGCGAGTGAACGTGCAGACAGGTATTGTTTATGGGACTCACGCTTTTACACTCACTCGACGTGCTCTAATACAAACGCTCTTTCGCCATTGAAACCCAAATCCAGAAAACGGAACACCGATCAAAGATGTGGAGGCGTTTCACTTCACTCCCTCTATTCTTTTCGCATCTTCAACAGGTAATTTTACTTCACAAATTGATCAAATCTCTTTGGTTTTGCTGCTGCAAATCTCTCAATATTGTTCTCAATTACTCTAGGTGAGAAGAGCTGATGAGCTGAAGATTTGTCAAGCATTTTGTACTGAAATTGTCAAACCGCCGGTTATTCATTCTCTCTCTCTCTCTCTCTCAATATCTTCTATTTGTTTTTTTATCATCACTGAAATGTTTTTTTTTCTACAAAATATTATTGACTACTGTTTTTCTCCCTTTGAATGCATGTAGGTAGAAGGTGAAAGTAATTCCAGAAGAAATAACCCTTTTGTCGCTTTTGTATTGGGTAATTAATTTCACATTTTAGTCCATTAATAACTGTGCACTATTCGGACACTAAAACCTAATCTCCTTTATCTCTTTGAAAATTTGATTAATCTATCTCTCATGTGATCTCAGTTAAATCTATCCTGATTGTAGCTCATCTGAGATAGATATCACTCCAACCTCTTAAGTAGACTGTGCTACTCTTTTGTTGTTGTTTGTTGAAATATTTTATTTTTCTGCTGTTTTTCCGGGGGGGTTTTGGTCCGGGGCAGGGTGAGAGGGGATGTAAAAATACAAGTTTTTTTTTTTTTTTGATAATTTTGACACTGGTTTTCATTTTTGATAATCGTGGTGTTCGGGTCATTGTTGTGCACCTCAACTAATTCCATGTAATTTGCTTTTGTGCACCTCTACTAATTCCCATGGAATTCCTGCCACCTCCTAGCACAAAAGGTACCAGAGTAGGTACCAAGTAATTCTGTCCACCAAGGCTAGGACAGATGACAAGAAATCATCTAGTGTTTTTTGTCTTTGCAGAATTTGACTTTGAGACCTCATGATTCTCAACTAATTCTTATTTAATTATGTATAACATTAAGCAAAAGATAATGAGGTACAAAAGATTTCCTTATGGCGAGGTGGACTTCTTCATGATATTGATTAGGTCACTCTTGTTGGAATGAAGAGAATATGTCTAGAAGTAACATGTCATATTGCTTATTATGTCTGTTGTTGAGCTACCTATGCTCATATCACTTTTTTTGTTTAAACCAGTTTTTAATCCTTAATGTTGCGACATTTTGTCAATCTTGCACATGCTTGTGTGATCAGAAAATTGTCAAGTTTGCTAAAGAGTCTGCCTTCATCTCATTCTTTGCTAGTTTGTAGTGGAAAGTGAATAAACATAGGTTCCTTTGCAGACAACCTATAATATCAGTTTGTTTAATAACTATGAGGGAATTAGTTGATTCTTTCCTTCTTAATGAACAGTTTTCATCTAAAATCACATGATTATACATGAGAATAGACAAAATGACTAGTTATACTAGATTATTTGGGTAAAATATAGAATTACTGAGCAGTTTTTGCTGTCCTTTTAGGAGGTCCTGGTAGTGGTAAAGGCACTCAATGCCTGAAGATTGCTGAAACTTTTGGGTTCGATCACATAGGTGCAGGAGATCTATTGAGGAAAGAGATGCATTCTGACTCTGAGAATGGGTATGAACTCCATGTTTCTCATTGTGGATTTTTAGTTCATTTCCCGAAAAAATTTGTAATATCGTTCAGCCTAAATTCAGTGCCATGATTCAAAAGTTAATGAAGGAAGGAAGTATTGCTCCATCAGAGGTGACTGTCAAGCTGATTAAGAAGGCAATTGAATCAGCTGAAAATCGTAAGTTTCTAATAGATGGTTTCCCAAGAAGTGAAGAGAATAGAGTGGCGTATGAGAGGATTGTAAGTTTCTTTAATTAGATGCTTCTCTTTTCTTATTGTAATGAGCATTATCTATTAAGTTATTCTCTAGGAATGTTTAGTTGTTTAAAAGGAACTTTTGCTAGTTTACCCACTGCACTGTGAATGCAGTGATCCTGTGGTTGATTGTTAAGATTTTGAAGTTCAGATGTGAATGCAGATTGGTGCTGAACCAAACTTTGTGCTTTTCTTTGATTGTCCTGAAGAAGTAATGGTCAAACGAGTATTGAACCGGAATGAGGTGATGTTAATACTTATTAAAAGAAAAAATGAATGCCATATGCTTTTATGTTTTAGTTTCGTTCTGAAGAGGAAAAAGATAACATAACATTTTGTTTTCAGGGGCGAGTTGATGATAATGAACATACAGTCAAGGAGCGCCTAAAAGTATATAAAGCTATAACTCTTCCAGTAGCAAACCACTATGCCAAGAAAGGAAAGCTTTACAAGGTACTCTCTCCGAAGGGTGACAAGTAGTTCAAAACTGTCCAATTTCTGCTCAACGGGCCTTTTTTATTCTCCCCTCGTTTCCCTTTCATATTAAAAAAAAGGTGCAATGAATTTGTCAGTGGTTTTTGTTGACTTATCCTGCTCAGCTGGAACCAAGCTACTTATTGGTGTAGCAGTTTTTATTCATCAACAAATTCTTGCAGGTCGATGGTACTGGAACTCAGGAAGAGATATTTGAACGAGTCCGTCCAATTTTCGCTTCATTGAGGTATATTTTGTGTTCTCCTGCTGCTATGTTGCCAAGTATATATTTGCATCAAGATCATGATTTTTCTGAATTGATCTATTCCTTCTTGCAACTGTGTTTTCTTCCTAATTAGGATATTGCTCTAGCTTGATATCTTCTCTCTTGTAGACATGTTTATGGCTCCATTTTTTCAATTTAGCAGGTTGTCGACATAAATTGATTCCTACAGAAGCAAGTGATAGTAATTAAAGAAGTTGAATTTGCTGTAGAAAAGCACACTAGAATGTAGATCAATTCATGGAAGATAAAGTGAAAAGGCTAATTGCTAGTCCAAGTTTTGCTATTTGTTCCTGCTTTTCTGGTGAAAAATCTAGAGTCAAACTGCCAATCGTGAAGATAAAATCCGCCTCCTCTGTTGCCAATCTTTAGGCAAACCAAACCTACCAACTAATATAGATGATACCTCTCATCCAGCAAGTTTACTGTTTGTCCTTTTCTTTTCCTTTTTGTTGTAATTGTTACACATTACGTTTACTTCTTTCATGCTATAACCAGTATTGCATACACACACGCGACATGCATAAGAATAACAGTGTTCAAATACATTATTTCTGCAGTTGAGAGTCCTGCAAATTGTGATAATTTCATGGAAGACGTTGTAAAATAAAATTACAGGCAATTTTAATGATCTCTGTCCAATCCGGGGCCCATATGTAATGCATTTGAATAAATTGGGGTGGAGGGGGTGGTTCCTGCAACTTGCTTTTTGAAGAATGAACATTTAAGGTAGTCTATGTATGGTATTATGCTGTTATTGGATTTCTAATGTTTAAGCACATTAGACAGTGCTTCACGAGGTAGTGGTAAGGTTTGCATACCATCCCCGTATTTCACTGGAATGTTGTTGTTGTAAGCACATTGGACAGTAAATAACTGTGATCTGATTATGAGAGAAAGTCAGAAATGGCCAATTATATCTGCAGTTCCTTATACGCCATTAGATTATTTAACTGACTTATGATTTGTTCCATCTCATTTCTAAGTGAGTATGTGGAATACCTTAATATCATTATGGAAATGTAACCTTTCACCACCAATTAAATTTGTATAGCATTTCAAGATTATGAAATTTTAGCTGCTATGGGATCAGATAACAAATCTTTATGTATTCTGTATTATATTATCAGCCCAATATAGGAGCTTATAAGTTAAAATACATACAGAAGGATATGTAACAGAGTGTATATGTAGTGTATGACCAAGCAAGATCCACAACAACACCATTGTTGTAGCCCTTATAATCCATAGCTTCGTTTTAGACAGCGGGAAAAGTATACAACTCTTCAGTTTCTCCACACAACTATCCCCATTACAACCAATCCTCACCTCCTTTCCCTCTCTTCTATTCCTCGCGCTATTCTTCACATCCCTCCAATACACTCTAATTGCAATTTATATTTCTCTCTATCTCAACACCAATTATCAGATTATACAAAAGAAAAAAGCCTATGTCTTTCAGATAGTTTAGGATCCAGAAACTCCCCAGCTCAGCAAGCTTACTCAACTGTATAACACACTGTCCGACATAAAATAGTCCATTTTTAATCAGACATTTATTCAGACTCATACCAACAAAATCTGAATCAAACTTGGAACCAACAAACTATTCGATTCACGTCCAATACACCTTTGCCATAACCAAAAAACGAAAAAATTGAATGCTCACCTCTACTAAAAGGTAGCAAAGCATTGATTCAACATCCTAATCTGCAATATGTATAATCATATTATATTTCAATAAATTTCTGTTTATGCTGAAATGTAGTATATATCACGGAGGTTATGGATCTCTATTCCCTTAACAAAGAAACGGATTTTGTAATTGTTACAATGGATAGTTTGGAAGAAGTAAGTTGCATATATGACGTAAAACACTTTTTGAGCTATTTCATAGCATGTAGCAGTGGTAGGATTTCTACAATTTTGGATCGTTAGTAATACTCATTAGTTTACCCCCATCTATTTGAATGATCGGTCTCAACTCAGGAACTCCAACTAATCTCGTCTAGCAGCAACATGGACCACAGTCCGCCTCTCCATGATCAGTCGAAGAAATATCATCAAAGTGCAAAGGCCAAAAGCTAGCCAAGGTTGCCGGCCAGTCCCAAACTCTTTGGCAAGAAAAACAGTCATGTCACAGAGTCCATGGAGTATATCCCAAAATCAGTAGCCAGCGGCCTAACCATCATGAGTACACAGAAATAACTCGCAGTAGACATTAAGACGAACAAAGGTACATCAACATGAGGGTTGTTTTTCTGCAGGATCGAGAGTGGGTGTGTGAAGATGAAGAAGGCCACCATCCCTGGAATATCAAGATCATCAGCATCAGTGGGAGGGCCAATGTTCAGTACCGGAAGAAAACCATGGACTACAAACAGTCCGCCCAGTAGTATAGCGACAACTGTGCAAACAAGCCACGCTGTGTGGCCAAGAGCAGCTATACCCACAGTCAAGAAAAACACTGCGGATACAGCCCAAATCTTCTTCTCAAGATCCATTTTCTTTTCTGAAATGCGTTTGAATTTGGAAACAAGAAAGACAATCAGAACAAGAACTCATATGATGAAAACATGGATTATGATATTGAAATTCAGCTAATAACTACAACAACAATAACAGACCAGTGGAGTCAGACCTTACCCCTACCTTTGTGGGGTAGAGAGGTGGTCAAAGATACACCCTCGACTCAAGAAACTCGTTTTTCAGAACAAGTTTGAAAAACTGCAAAGCTGTGATGAAAATATTGAAGAAATGAAGTACTACCTACAAAATAGTGAGGATAACCAAAGTAAAAGTGGAGCTAATTACTACTCCTACCAGTTTACACTTGAAACCAAAAAAAAACTACAGAAAGCTAAAATTTCAAACCATGGGAAGACTAAACTCTATCTAGCAGAAGATTCTTTATACCATGGGCATTAATTCAATACTCTTTTCATTCCAGTTCATGTTACATTATTTTCTTTCTAGCCACCAAAATGCCTCTTTAATAAGGTGATGGCAACACAAATGTTAGATATATAGTAACTTGTTCAATGAATCCACCTCTATCCTTGAATTCAAGCAAACCACGGTGTTATTAATACATGAATAAGCATGGTTAAACACAAAACTGCCCTGAATACACCAAACCGAACACCGGATAAAAAATAGTCCCAATCATAATATTACTAATCCCAATATGGCTAATGCATGCTATTCTATATACTATTATTATACTTATACAGTATACCAAAAGAGCCGTGCCCTGATTATTTCAAGCCTTCCGAAATTCTGTGTGACTTAACAGAGACTCATGTAAAAGGATGGAGATAAATCAATTTACAACAAGAGTACTGCACCACAATAATGGCCAAAAATTTCATCGGGGAAGAGAAACCAAACAGTTGGGTTTGGCTACAGCAGAATGGGGTTTAAGGGTTTTAGAATTTTGGTATATTTTTTTTTCTACATCAAAACAAGCTAAGAAGTAAGAACAACAAAAATCAAAACTAATATAGAATTATAGATACATACTACTTCTAAACTAACAAAATGGTATCCGACTAAGTGAATTCCGTAAAGAAGGAAAAGCTAAAATCGAGGAAGGTGAACAAGAAAAGTATTAACATATCTCATTCCCAAGAAAATTAGCATGAAGTTGACTAAAGTTTAAAGCAAAAAATATACATAAAAGGCAGAGAAAATGGACCTTCAAGAACTCTTCTTCTTCTTCTCTGTTCGAGCAATTTTCAGGGGAAACTGTTTTAGTGAGCAGAGAAAAGAGGGATTTTGCAGAGGTTTATAGTACGTAAAACGGCCCAACAGAAATAGCTCGTCTCTTTTTTTCTTTTTTTCTTTCCGTGTTTCTGCTTTCCATTTTATGATTCTATTTCTTATCCATTTTTTTCTGCCAATGTTTTAGGTAGGGGTGGACGTAATTTTTTAAAACTTTGGTTCCATTGATTCATTGATTGATTTTCGATTTTAAAAAAGAATCAAATTCGTTCGATTCGATTTTATAAAAATGATTTTTCAAATGAAATAAATTATGATACATAGAGAATTAAAGAGTATAATTAGAGTGAAATCACGATATTTCAAATAATAATCAATCAAGTATTCAAATTATAGTTGACTAATATAATTGTGTACTCTCTTTGGTTCATTTTATTTATCATGTTTTATTTTTCATACTCCTAAACAAAGCACTAACTATAAGGTAATTTGACTAATTTATCGCTCCGATCAATTTGATACTTCCCTTGTTGGTATTACATTCATATCTCTTCATATTTATGAGCAAAGATAAATATAGAAACAATTAATTATACCTCAACTTTTTTAAATGACAATTATTTTACTATATCATATGTATTTTTTATAAGGACAAGTACAATCATGGGGAATACTAATTAATTTCAACACTCACAAGACAGTGTTGAAGAATGAACATTTAAGGTAGTCTACCTATGGTATCATGCTGTTATTGGATTTCTAACATTTAAGCACTTTGGACAGTGCTTCAAGAGATAGTGGTAAGGTCCGTGTAACCATCCCTATATCTCACTTGTGGTATTTCACTGGTATGTTGTTGTTGTAAGCACATTGGACAGTAAATAACTCTGATATTCTTATGAGAGTTGGTCGCAAACTAATTCAGTTCGATGTTTGATACACCCTTTGCTATAACCAAAAACCAAAAACCTGAATGCCCACCCCTACTAAAAAGTAGCAAAGCATTGATTCGACATCCTATGTAAGTAAAACTGTGTTATATTTCAATAATTTTCTGTTCATGCTGAAATGTTAGATATCACAGAAGTTATGGATCTGTAGTCCCTTAACAAAGAAAGAGAACTGGGAATTGATTTTCTAATTGCTACAATGGATAAGTTGGAAGAAGTAAGTTGCATATATAAATGATGTAAAAACACTTTTTGAAGCTATTTCATAGCATGTAGAAGTGGTAGGATTTCTCCAATTTTGTATCGTTAGTAAGTCATAATTCTAATTCATACTCCTACTAATCTCGTCTAGCCCGCATTTCCATGACCACTCGAAGAATTATCATCAAAGCGCTAAGGCCGGAAGCTAGCCAATATGGCCATTGAGTCCCAAACTCTTCATTGGCAAGAAAAACAGTCATGTAAAAGAGTCCATGGAGTAGCCCAAAATCAGTCGCCAGCGGCCTAACCATCATCAGCACACAGAAATAACTCGCAGTAGACATTAAGAGGAACAAAGTTACATGAACGTGAGGGTTGTTTTTCTGCAGGATCAAGAGCGGGGGTGTGAAGATAAAGAAGGTCACCATTCCTGGAAAATCAATAGCACCAGCATCAGGGGGAAGGCCAATGTTCAGTAGCCGAAGAAAACCATGGACTACAAACAGTACACCCAGTAGTATTGCGATAACTGCGCAAACAAGCCACGCTGTGTGGCCAAGAGCAGCTATACCCACATGCAGTCAAGAAAAGCACCGCGAATGCAGCCCAAATCTTCTTCTCAAGATCCATTTTCTTTTCTGAAATGCGTTCAAATTTGGAAACAAGAAAGACAATCAGAACAAGAACTCATATGATGAAAACATGGAATTATAATATTAAAGATAGATCCCAACACAAGAAAATCGTTTTTCAAAACAAGTTTGGAAAAAATGCAATATTGAAGAAATGAAGTACCAACAACAAAATAGTGAAGATAACCAAAGCAAAAGTTACTATATTCTCAAAATATAGTAAATTGTTCAATGAATCCACCTCTAACCTTGAATTCTAGCAAACCACGGTATTATAATACATGAATAAGCATGGTTACAGACAAACCGGACACCATAGTCCCAACATAACTAATCATAATATTACTAATCCCAATATCACTAATACATGCTATTCTATATATTATTCTTATACACAAAACCAAAAGAGCCATGCCCGAAACACATTACAAAAAATATAATCTGATTATTTTAAACCTTTTTAAATTCAATGTGACTTAACAGAGACTAGGATGATTGTACATTAAAAGCAAACGATTTAAGCAAATCAATTTACAACAACAGTATAAGCACCACAATAATGGCCAAAAAGTATATCGGGTAAGAGAAACCAAGCATTTGGGTTTGGCTACAGCAGAATGGGGTTTCAGGGTTTTAGAATTTTGGGGTTTTCCTTTCTTCTGTTTCCTCTTTGATATGTATATTTTTTTTCTACATAAAAACAACAACTACAAAAATCAAAACTAATATATATGCATGCATACATACAACTTCTAAACTAACAAATTGAAATCCAACCAAGTGAATTCCGTAAGGAAGGAAAAACAAAAATCGATGAAGGTGAACAAGAAACGTATTAACATATCCCATTCCCAAGAAAATGAGCATGAAATTGACTAAAGTTTAAAGCAAAAAATATATAAAAGGCAGAGAAAATGGACCTTCGAGAACTTCTCTTCTTCTTCTCTGTTCGAGCAATTTTCAGGGGAAAATGTGTTAGTGAGCAGAGAAAATAGGGGTTTTGCAGAGGTTTTATAGTACGTAAAAGGGCTAATGGAATTACATGCTCTCTCTCTTCTTCTCTTTTTTCCGTGCTTCTGTATTTTTATGATACTATTTCTGTTTTATCCAAAAAAAATAAAAATCTGCCAACGTTTTAGGCAGGGGTCGACGTTCGATTTTTTAGAACTTTGGTTCGATTGATTGATTTTCGATTATGAAAAATTGTTCCCTCGATTCAATTTTCCAAAAATAGTTTCTATAATTGTTCAAATCAAGAAAATTATGATATATAAAGAATTAAAGATTATAATTGAGTAAAATCATGATATTTCAAATAATACACCAATGGTACCTTTTTCACCTCTTTCAATTAATCAAGTATTCAAACTAGAGAGAAATCTTACTAGCGCAATTCATTGGCTATTTGAGCTACTATCTTGTTGGTGAGAGTTCGATTCCCTGCATTGTAATTTCCATCTCATTTCCCTTCTCCTATCCCCAATTTTATTTTATTTTATAAAAAGTATTCAAACTATAGTTGACTATAATGTAATCTTGTACTCTCTTGAGTCTATTTTATTTGACATGTTTTCTTTTGCATACTTCTTAAGAAAAATATTAACCAGAAGATTATTTGACTAATTTATTACTCCGTTCAATTTAATACTTCTTTTGTTTGCATTACATTATCTCTTCATATTTATGATCAAAGTTAAATATATAAACAAACAACTAATTATACCTTGATTTCTTACAATGATAATTATTTTGTATTATCTGTTTTTAGTAAAAACGACAAGTAAAATGATCATATTACAGAATGAGCTCATCTTGGTCACTTGCTTAGCACAACTATGGCCTTGCAGTTGATCAAGTGACCAACATTTTTCACAAGTTCAAGTCGCAGAATCCATCGAAAACAATCGCTAATGGCAATGGTAAATGAATGACGAACCAATTACTTCTCTTATTCTTCTTTCCTTTGTTATTTTCCTCTTCCATTTCTGTTTTTTCTTTGCGTTATGTGTTTCTTTCTGCTAATCAGTTCATATCCTTAGCATTTTCTAACATCTCTATAGCTTGTTTGTAACGTGTTATGTATCTTCTATTACTACTTTCTATTGGTGAATTAATAATTCTTTGGAAGCAAAAAAATTAAAAATAATTTTAAAACTATATATAGATATTGAATTCGAGCAATAAGCTTTAGGTACGTGGCTAATATTCCATATTAATGAGGTTGGTGCATACCAAAAGAATGAAATAGTACTTCTAAAGCTTGTAGGGTATTATAAATATATTAGATATAACTCCCGTCTCTTCGTCCATATATATCTTTATTAATCTTCATATCCATAACTCGTAAGTCGTAGCTAAGTAACAACTCCTTACTCCCCCATGTGCAAATCATGTAACACCGTACCCAAATGATTAATTTGTAGCATCTACATATAGCTCGAAATTAGTACTTGTCTATTTTTGTTATTGTGACTATGATGGTTGATGACCAATAGTTTATAGAGGTCACATGCTAATGTGTCACCAATTTAAGTAGAACTAGGGAAAATGAAGAGAAGGAAAATAGAGAGAAATCGGATCAAAAGTTTAATACTTTTAAATGGATTTATATCTTGTCTCACTTTTCTCTACCAATCTCTTGCTTTTGTAAGAATTTCCTTTAATTTAACAGCATAGTTTTTTTTAATAGTAATAATTAATTTTATCAACCAAATGAAAATATGTACAAAAATCAGGAGACTTGATAACAACTATAAGCGAAAACAATAAGAAGAAGAAGAGAACAACTATAAGCGCCCGGCTCAACCAGTGGCTACATGGATTACCCTGCTAAACATGATAGGTATTTCTTCGTTATTAATCTGAGGTTTCATATCAGGTATGAGTTATCCTGGATACGAAGTTGTGTTTGTTAAGGATCGATTTACCTCAATGTAGAACTTTTCGATGCAAATTCAAATTTAGTCGAGGTCTAATATGGATATCAGACAGAGACAGAGAATGAAAAAAATAAAACTCTCAAGCTGTGTTTGATATGAAGCAAAATATTTCATAGAAAAATAAGTGAATTTCTAATTTATTTTCTTGTATTCGGTATGTACATAAATTTTTTTATCCTAATGTGGATTTTGGAGGTGGGATGAAGATGAGATGTGTTGAATGCAGTGACAATTTAGAAATTTCACCGAAGAAGTGTTGGAAAAATGATTCTAGTATCTCAAAATGAAGTATTCATATTATTGTCTAGTTTCATCTCTTATTTAATAGCATTGAGGGGCTATTAATTCTCCTTTAAATCTAACGTTTATTTCTGACAAATTGAATCATAATCTTTATTGTCATTAACCCTAATTATTAGCCCTTTATTGGCATTTCTCTAAGTCAATTATCCACTAGTCTTGGAGACTATTGCTCTTCAATTTTGAGACGTTTGGTTCTTTAGTTGAACGTTAGAGCTATTTGGTTTGGTCCATTTGGTTGCCTATATAAGCCTCTTTTGATTTACTCTCATGAAATAGAAAAAAGAAGATAATACTTTTACTGTTGTAAATATGTGGATGTCATGAGACCACCACCCTTTTACTGTAGCAACATCACTTTTCCAAGTAATATTTTCCCAATAAAAGAATATGCAATGCAAGATATCAAAGTGGAGTGAAAATAAATATTTACTTCTTCTTTCTACTTTACTTATTCCTTCTCTTTTTCCTCTTGCAATATAAGTTAAACATTTTCTTTATTTATAACACGTCATCAATACGAGACTCTAATTTTCTCCGAATAAGTTTCTATCTCTGGTATAAGACATATGCCTTATATATCTTTAATTATATGTTAGTACTTATTTATCTATTTAATTTTTAGTTAATTAGTTTGATAATCTTTATTTAATATATTTTACTCTATTGTTATTTACGGGGTTATATTAACTCCAGTATATATACAATTTCTTTTAGTTATTCTTATATTAAAGTAATATATATATAAATAAATTGCCACCATAATTTTCGGTTGGATTTTGAGTATATATTACAATAACAAATACACTAAGAAATCAAGAAACTGAAGATTGAACATATTTTTCTTTCTTTTATATTTTAAGGATATTATTAGTTCGTTAAAAAAGGGGAAATTATAGACAAAGCAGAGAGGGACAACTATACTTGAAAAATACCACATTCACTTAAATGAAAAAAAAATAATTAAAATAATGTCCAAAAGTCTAGTCATGAAATATGACGCTGCATAAACTTTTATTTATATATTATTATAACTAATGTTATATACTTGCAATAGAATTATTATTTAATTATTTAATGCATTTTCTTATTGCAGATTTTATTTTTGAAAAGTAATAGACTTAAAATAGATAAAATATTATTATACAATTAAAGGAAAACTAAATAGCTACATACGATGAATTAATCCCTGGTAATTTCTCATCAAATTTTAAGTATTATGTACTATCATTATTTCTATGGTTACATTAATTAAAAATCAACTTACTTTTATATGAACATATTGTCAGGATCTATTTATATTTATTTGCTTTAGAATTTTAGTCTTAGTTAAACTTTGTTATTTCTAATTCATCTTCTTTTTAGTTTTCATCATGTCAAATCTATCAAAGCTTGAGTTTGTGGCACTTGACATTACCGGAAAAAATTATTTGTCATGGGTCCTTGATGCTGAAATCCACCTTGACGCTAAAGGTCTCGGTGATACTATTAAACAAGAAAATAAAGCATCAAGTCAGAATAAAGCGAAGACCATGATTTTTCTCCGACATCATCTTCATGAGGGATTAAGAATTGAATATTTAACTGTGAAAGACCCCCTTGAATTATGGATTAATTTGAAGGATCGGTATCACCACCTAAAACTTACGGTGTTACCAAAAGCTCAATATGAGTGGATACACCTTTGATTTCAAGATTTTAAAACTGTAACTGAGTATAATTCTGCTATTCATAAAGTAAGTTCCATATTAAAATTATGTGGAGATACTATCATTGATGATGACTTACTTGAGAAAACTTTTTCCAAATTTCACGCTTCAATTGTGTTGTTACAACAACAATACCGTGAAAAGGGGTTTAAGAAATATTTTGAATTAATTACATGCCTACTTGTGGCTGAGCAGAATAATACTTTGTTGATGAAAAATCATGAAGCCCGTCCCACTGGGTCTGCTCCATTCCCTGAAGCGAATGTTGTAGCAACACATAATCAATCTGAATCAAGAGAAGATAATTCTCGTGGACGTGGCCATGGTCGTGGACGAGGACGTGGACGTGGTAGAGGACGAAATAATTATCGTCATTATGGTGGAAATAAACATGAGAGTAACAAAAATTCTCAAAATAATCCTTCTCGAGGTAGAATCAATATTTGTCACTGATGTGGTATGAAAGGTCATTGGGCTCGTGAATGTCATACACCTGATCATTTTGTGAAACTTTATCAAGCCTCTCTCAAAAGAAAAGATGATAATGTGGAGGCACACTTGACATTACGGAATGATGATAATGAAGCAGCTCCCTCAAATAAATATGATGATATTGAGGCAAATCTTGCTTATAAAGATGATGATTTTGAAGGCCTCCCAAATATTACTCATTTGGAAGCTGAAGACTTTTATGAGAATATTGATTGAAGAACTGATCATCTAACTGGGGATAAAATTATGAAAAAGAATAATTGCTATTTTCTATTACATGTACTACTATGTTGTTCTTCTTAAATGTTTTGCTTAAGGTATTATGTCTTACTAATTGCTACGTTCTTAGTGTAATTTCTTAAAGTTTTTTTTGTTGTTGTTAGTTTTTCACGTTCTTATAATATCTTTTATTTTTATGAAGAATATGGAAATTCCCCTATCATCAGTTGGATCCAAAATCAATTATGATGATATATGTCTTATAGACAGTGCTACAACACATACTATCTTAAGAGATAAGAAATATTTCTCTTATTTAGTTATGAAAGAAGCTAATGTGAATACAATATATGGTAGTACAAAATTAATAGAAGGCTCTGGAAAAGCTAACTCAGTACTTATCGGAGGAACGAATTTGATAATCAATGAAGCATTATATTGTAGTAAGTCTCAAAGAAACTTATTAAGTTTCAAAGACATTCGTCAAAATAACTATTATATTGAGACTACAAGTGATGAAAAGAATGAATATCTTTATATTACTACAATGATGTCGGGTAAGAAGTTTGTACTTGAAAAGTTACCCGCTCTTTCATCCGGCTTATACTACACAAGTATTAGCATGGTTGAAACTAAGGCTGACAATTGGACAGGACCGGATCAACAGAAATCGGTACCGGAACTGGGACATGTTACCAGTTTTATTTACCGAAACCGAATCTTATCGGAACCGATTTTACCGGAAATTCCCAAAGGTTCCCCCGGTCACTTAGTTACCGGATAGGAACCGATTTGGACCAGATCTTATCGGAACCGATTTTCCCGTGCATGATTGAAATATAAATCAAAATCATTATTAGTAGATGATTCAAGCTCAAGATAATCATCCATCCAATCATTTGTATCATCACTTCTAGGCCTACAAGATGGAGGTTCAACTATTGGAATATTTTTTTCCATAGATTTATATGTATTATATAACTCTCTAGCTTTTATATATATGCTACTTTTACAATCTTCAACACTAGGAGTTTCACATCTTTAATTTCTAAATTTGCATAAATCTTTTCAACCATTCTTTCAACACCTTTTAATTTGTAATTTGGGTTGAAAGTAGTAGCAGTCAAATAGATTTGAGAAATAGGGAAAAATATTTTTTGAATTTTTCAATCATAAAAGCAAGGGAATCTTCAAATCGATCTTTTCTTTTATATTTTGCAAATTCAGATGAAATAGCACAAATATTTACTAAAACAGAAGAAATAGTTGGATAATATTGATCAGAAGCAGCATTTGTTGCTTTATAAAAAACACTTAAAAATTCAATAAGTTCTTTTGTATTTTCCCAATCTTCATAGCCGATTCTCAAATTCGGGTCCGCATTATGAGCATTAAAAACTAATTGTACCGGCTCTTGATAAATATAAGCAACTTGAAGCATTTCAAATAAAGAATTCCATCTTGTGCATACTTCGTTTGGAACTTTTCTATATTCAAGTCCACATTCTTTACAACGATTTTTAAATTCTGTAATTCTAGCTTTTATTTTAGCTTTAAAAATCCAATTACAAGCAAGTCTAATTTTTTCACAAGAAATTCCAAATTGAGAAATACTATCTTTTACTATCAAATTATACATCTGTGCGGCACACTTAATATGAAAAGAATCATTATCAATTGGACAAAGTCTACATTTTAAATAATCAATTGCTTTTAAATTATTAGAAACATTATCTAAAGTGACACTCATTATTTTATCACATATTCCATAAAATTATAAAATAGAGCTTATTTTTGTTGCTATATAAGAACCGGTTTTAGTTTCTTCAACATATTTATATCCTAATATTCGTTTTTGCAAGTTCCATTCATGGTCAATCCAATGGACAGTAATTGTAAAATAATCATTACCATTAGGACTACGTCCAATATTAGAAGTAATAGATAATCTACCATCATAATAAGCAAATAAACAACGAAGAAAATGACAATATTCTTTTTGATATTTAAAAAAATCACTTTTAATTGTACTTCTTGGAATACCTTCATAATCTGGCTTATACAATTACCGAATATACTGAATAAAACCAGGATGTGAAGGAAATGAAAAAGGCAAACCACAAACAACAACCATTTTAGCTAATTCTCTACGATCTTTTTCTTTACTATATGTGTGGTGTGTGCTTCGACTAGCCGGATTAGTCATATTTAATACACTTTGAACCATATTAGAACCTCCAACTCCCATACAATTTTCAGGTATGGGTATTCCACTTCTATTAGCCCTTTCTATATCATCTAGGCGAGCAAATTCTTTATTACACTTTATCAAATGCGTTCTTAATCGTCCCGTTCCCCCTTGTGTACCCGTAGTCATATGTTTCATGGTCAATTTACATTTCGTGCAAGTAACAATAGTTTTTTTCTCATTTTGTACCAAAAATTTTCATACTAAAGATATTTTAACATGTACATCGGCCTTTGAAAAAGTAGGTAAAGAGGGGACTTCATCTTGTTCCGGTAATTTGATAGCCGGACTAGTAGGAGTAGGGGTCTCATCATCTTCGTCATTTATTTCTACTTCCTCATCTAATTCTTCCTCAAAATTAGTAAAACATCTATTTAAAGTCTCATGATCTACTATATTTTCGAAATTAAATTCAATAGGTCGTGAGTCTCGTGTGAAAGAAGTTTCATCAACATGAGTATAATCATTAGTATTAATTCTAAATCTAGGTGCCAAATTTTTAGAACTAGAACTACTTCCTCCTCCTCCCCTATTATTTTTTCTTTCCGACATTGGTCTTTTACCACTATTTCTTTCCAAATTCATGTTCAAGTTTAAAATAATTAAATATTATGAAAAACAAGCAAGATAATATAACAAAATAAAATAAAATAACTTAATTAATAAACAAATAAAAAATTAAATTTGGAACGAATGTACCGAACGTCTACGTAAAAATAGACGTATAACCAAAGCTGGAATTGAGAGATGCCAATTGAAGCTTCCGGTTTACTTCAAATAAATCTCCAAAATCCGAACTCCAAGTCAATATCACAAAATAATAATTATGAATTTATGAGAGATTGAAAATTAAGAGATTTTATAAGATGTTAATGAAATAGTTTATGAATTTGTGATTTAAATGAAAAAAATATGGGTATATTTATAGTGTTAAGGGGTTAGAGAGGGGTAGGGCAGTTTTGAGCCGTTTTAGGCCCCAGCCAACGACTATATAACGTTCAACTTTAAAAAAAATAAAATTGGAACTGACCGTTGAACCGGATCAACCGGACAGGAACCAGTTCTTACCGCACCGGATCAACCGGATAAAAAACCGGGTTCCATTTCGGTACCGGTTCCGATACCTATAAGATTGATTGTTTTATTTAAAAAGATATTTTAAGACTGGTTTAGAGTCGTCACTTAGTTTTTAAGGTGAAATTAAGAAAATTGATTTTTTCAATAGATTAAAACAGAAATCAATTGTAAATATACAAAGGGTTCGAGGTTCTTATTAGCATTTCGGGAAGGGTTCTAAAGCACCCGAAATGCCAACTAATACGCGATTATCCGGCGATTAATTATTTGGCTAAAAATAATCTTAACTTAGCTTGAATTGCAAAATTGAACTGTTTTGTAATTATGACCATTTTAAGGGGAAAATGTTGAAATATATCTAAGCGAAATATTTTGTAAACCTATTTATTTATTGTTTATTTATTTTTTAAGTCAAGTGAAAGATGAGTAATTTAGTTAAGTAATTAATTCAAAATGGGTGTCTTTCGGGGATTTGAATTTTTAAAACCTTAAGGTTAAACAACAAATATTAACAAGTAAATAAACATAATCAAAATGAAGAGGGAAAGAGATTTGGGCTCAAATCTGGTTTTTCTGTCCATTTGGGCCAGTATTTGAGCCCATTTGAGTCACCTGCACCTGTCCTACACTAACGTAAAAGAAATATATTTCTTATATTTTGGGCCTTAGGCCCAATTCTTTCAACCGTCCTAAACTTCTAACAAAAATAATAATAATGACTAAATGAGCTTAGGCCCAATAAATAACAAAATATCGTTTTTGAAATAAAGAGTGGGCCTTTAGCCAATTTTTTGACTCTCCAATCTGTTGCATATTCTTTCAAGCTCCAGGACCTGTTCGTCATTTTTCTGAAGGATCTGACTCGATAAAAATTTTTGGGGCCTTCGTGGCCCATTTCGAAATGTGAAAGGATGGAGGACTTGGGTTCAATTTGGACTTCATACGAAATCACATGATACAAAAAGGAGGACAAATTAGCCGAATGAAAGAGATACGGAATAAACAATAATTTAATGAAATAAAATAAAAGTGAAAGAAAAGAGGCCACTACATTAATCAATCTTGACAGGGAGGACACATATGGTTTACACAAGATAGTTTTGATCAAATCGAGACTGCTTTAACAATGGAATGAAGGCGAATAAAATAATCTAGGCTATAATACTCGATCGATCACAGACTTCTGTTAATTTTGAAAGACCATGCAGAACACTAATGAAGTCACTTTAGTTTGTCAAAATACCACGTAACGGTAATAACCTTAAGCTCAAACTTAATGAATGGAGGAACTAAGCGTTATTTTAAAAAAAAATCAACAATTACCCCGTGCTTATCCAAATATTGGGATCATTGGGGGGTCCACTTACAATATTTTAAAGCATGAGATGAGACACAAAAAATGTAACAAAAGGCAAAGTCACGTGTATCATATAAAAAAAGGAATGTGTAGGATCAGTACATTACAACTTACTATACTAATTTGAAATAAAAGAAGAGGACTTCACAATAACTACCATATAAAAAAAACTGAAACAGCGGGACCCACAGATGAAAAATCTTGCACAAATCTAAAACATGGAAATATGAATTTGATTACTTTTTATTGAGAGAAAAGGGATGACTATATGTATGTTGAGCAATTTTTCAGAATGACATGAAAAACAGTGAAGACCAAAGTTTAAACAAAATCAACATTGATATTTGAACAACACATCAACCACCGAACTTTTGTAATTAAGCAATAAGTCAACAACAAGTAAGAAAAATTTCTACCAATGATAATCAATAGGGAGCCGATAATTTGAGAACGAGCTTTTCGAAGGTAGAATCGATACCACTAAACTCCAATTAGAACATATGCGAGAAAAAAAGAAGCTGGGTCTCGAGATCTTAGGCTAAGATAAACAGCTACTAATTTGGCATAATACGAGGCGACATATATAACAAACCTTTCTTCCAACAACAAACTCCAAATAATAAGGAAAGATGCATACCATACTCTCCTATGACTAAACAAGACAGTAGACAACATGTGTAATATTAAAAAGAACCTAAACGTTTTAACATACGCTAATCCTCACAACAATATTTAAGAGGTAAGTCATGGGAATCATATGACTCCCTACAAGAACAAAAGAGGGATTTTAACACCTATCGAAAAATGAAAAATGCGAATAAGAAGGATAGGCATGCTTATTTCAAATAACACATATGGCAATTGTAACAATCCACGAGACAACAGTTTCCCGACTTAACAAACTAAGGACGAAATCAAAGAATAGAGATGACCAAGATATTATATCCGGAAGGCAATAAAACAAAATCATTACTATTAAGTTGATTATCTTCCCGGGTTCCTATTCTTATCCGAGAGCAACACTAATACTAACATACCAAACGAAGCCCAACGCTTTAAGGTGGTGTAAACAAGCGAAAACAGACATTCAAAAAGAGAAATCGAAAGGACAAATAACAAAAAAACAAAGGCTTGAACAGAGGAGTAGAACTTCCACCATACTAAAAACAACAGAAACTTTGACTCGACACTAAGATTAAATAACAGAAATCGCTTAAAAACGCACATGGTATATCAAGATACCAAGAACTTAGTGACAAGCCACAACAAAACAGACTTTAAGAAGCTAGAACATCATTTTAGAGTGTAAGAGATGAAAGAATGTCGTAAAGGAGAAGGAATTACCTTATTTCAGGCAGCGAATTGGAACGGACGAGTTCGAGACAGCCGACTTCCACCACCACACGAGACTTTTCCCCAAAAAGCTTGGATGAGCTTCAAGAGAAAAACTTTTAAAAATGACTTGCCCTCCCCACTTTTTTACTGTTTAATCGATTTATAAAGGAATATATTTTCTCTGTTTTTCTTATATCTCTGGTATTTTTCCTCCAAATCTTTTTCAACTCTCTGCCTTAGTTCAAAAGAAAAATTTAACTCCCAAAAAAATCCCTTTTTCACAGTGAACAACAAGCAAATATATAGAAGGGAAATAGGGTTCGCTTAAGGGGGCACTACAACAAATGTGATATTTAGCTACGAAATTATTAGTTACGATATAAAATTCGTCACTAATTATTCACCTTTTATGACAGAAAATACATTTCGTATTTAAATGTATGTGCAACATACTTTTAGTGACGAAATGTACAATTTCGTAGCAAAGTTTTGTCCAGTAAAGTTTCCCACCAAAAATAATTTGGCGCCATTTATTAAGTACAACTAGTGACAAATTTTAATTCATCAATGACACATTATTTTGTCGCTAATAATGTATCCAATTTGTGACAAAATGTTATTTGTCATAAAATTAGTTACAATTTTGGACACGAAAAAATTTCATCACAAAATATAAGTTGTTGCAATAGCGACAAAATAGAGTTCGTAGTTGAATGTTGTAAGCTTTTAGCCACAAAGTTATATATTTAATAGTGACCTTAGTTTTCGTCTCTAATAATATAAGCAATTAGTGACGATTATTTTATTGTCTCTAATTAACCTGCAACTTAGTGACAACATAATTTTGTCACAAAATATACAATGGTTAAATAGTGACAATTTAAATTTTGTAGTTGAATAATTTAACCATTTATCACGATTTTTTAAAATTTAAATATAAAAATAACATTTGGCTACGCTCGAGTGCAGATCTATAGGGTAGTGAGAGAGTTCACCAGCAGGGCCGGACCCACATGGGTTCCAAGGGGTTCACCTGAACCCCCTCGGTAAAAAATTACACGGTATATATAAGGTAAATTTTCTGTATTTATGTAGACATGTATAACAATTTTTTGTGTTCATTGCAGACATGTATAACAATTTTTTGACAAAAATAAAATCAATGTCAGCCACTTGACAAAAGAGATGCATGCTATTAAAGACATCTCATAATGAATATTTAAAATAGATTAACAACACTAATAAATAAGGAACAAAAATATTTTCTGGGTAAATAATATTAACAAAAAATAATATGAATGAAAAGCCTCTACTACTTGAGCAAATATGTTTTCCAGGTCTTCTATAACCTCTAACATAGAAGAAATCGTTAATTATTGTAGTGACTACACCATTCTCGAGATATGACAAGTAGACATCAGATTTGTACTAGAACGAACAACACTAAAATTTTAGTAAACCTTTACTAAAACCGCAACAGAGCACCAACAATGCATCAAAATAGCTCCAAAAGCTCATCAAAATAACATTAGAATTGCACCTAAATAGTATTGACAATGAACCAAAATAGCTGGACGAAATTCACACTAATACAACACTATGGTTGCACCAACATAGCAGCAAAAGATCGAAAATTACACCAGAAAAGTATCAAAATGACATTTGAATTACACCAAAACAACAGCATCACAATAGCCTCTAAATCAGCATTAAACTTGCATCAACACCACCACCAGAAAGCACTAGAACTGCACCAAAAACAACAACAGAAAATCACCGTAACAACAGCAAAACAGCTCCAAAACTGCACGACAAAAGCTCCAAAAACAGACTCCAAAATTGCACCAAAAAAACCGCACCATATTCACACTAAAACAACACAAAAATTGCACCAAACCTTTTGGACTTGCTCATTAACTTCTAACGCTTCCAGAACTCTGCTTACCCACCTGCATCATGTGACCTCATAGCATCAAGTAGATCAAATTTAAGCGTAACTGACAAATACATAACGGAAAGTGGAAACCAATATATAGTCCCTGCCTCCTAGATATCTCACTACATCCCTAAAAGAGTTAGCATGAGAGGTAATACTCCCATGGGTCAATGAGCATATCAGCATATGGTCTTTGCCCCAATTGAGAACCGGGTTCTATCACAAGTACTCATATTAGCAGTTAGGAAATAGCCAAGAACCTGACACTTAAAATCTGGTGCTTGACAATAAAGATTATCCACCACATTCTGCATGATCATTCACCAAGCCACTCAACCCTAGCTCCTAAATGCTTAAGCTTTCTCAATGGAATAACTTACAGTACTAACATTTGACTTAAATTTAGTCTGATTTTTATTTGATATAGTTGTAGAAAGATGAAACACAAATATTCAAATTAAACTTGTACTTGCCAAGTCACAACATCACCCAATTTACTCAGCATATAACCTTCTAGTCAGATGGGAGTTTCGATTGCCAAGACAAGGGGCATAAGAAAAAGAGGATAGATAGCAGTAGCGCCTTGCCCTTTATCAGACAAGAATGTGATAAAAAGATACATGGAAAAAGAATTGAGAATGCATTGCTTGATCATTCTCCTGAGCAATTGAGTGTTTATACAGACATCTAGTCAAAATTAGGAAAGACATAACTACAAATAAATAATATCTATGTAATTGATTCTATCTAATATACACAATATTTTCAAAGAGAGTCAAGCAAGGAGAATAATAGTCTCTTGTAAAGCTACTTAATACAATGTTATCCTTCACTAAAAGCTACTTACTAAAATATTACCTTAAAAAATAGTAGCAGTAGTAGTAGTAATTACCAACAACATACCGAGTGTATTCCCACAAGTGGGGTCTGGGAGGGTGGTGTGCACGCAGCCTTACCACTACCTTGTGAAGGTAGAGAGACTGCTCCCAATAGACCCTTTACTCAAATAAAGCATATCAAAACCAATGATGAAAGGAAATGCCATAGTGAAGTAACCATATCGGTAGCAACAACAAACAGTACAATAACCGAAGCAAAAAAACAAACATGTAATGATAAAATCGAAGCATCAGAAGTAGTAATTACCAATTCAATAAAGTACTATGGAAAATTATGAGCCACTATTAAGACACAAGAAAAATGTGGTAAATAGGTAAGAATAGAAAAGGATGGGTGTCTTAGAACTTCTGTAGAGTTTTAATTTGAAGATGAGCTTTTGAAAGAAGTGTCTCATTTAACATTGAGCTCCATAATATTGAAAAGGTTAAACAAATAATATTGTGAATGGTTACAGGAAGGTTAAAATTTCTAAGAGATAACCCTATGCAGCAGAGAGCTAAGTCTTATGAATGGTATTTGGGATGATTCTCACTGGTTTATTTTATAATTTAGGTAGAAAACTACATAGGTTAGAAGGGACAAACAAAGAATATATGATCCCTATTCCCTATATATGACTTCTGAAGAAAGAAAATATAAAGACAAGGACCAGAATGAAGTATAGTTTCCCATTTGATGCTTTATACTCTTCTCACAGCCAACTCTTTCCATATGACAGTGAATAGTTACTTCACAGCAAAAGAGATCATACCAACTACATGAGGCAAACATAGATGCTAAAATAGCAGTTTATGTATTGGAAGTAGCACTCTTCTTCTTGCAGAACAGAGTCAAAGTAACTTATAATATTTGGGACAACCAGAAAGGAAGAAAAGTCAATCAAAAAAACAGAATAAGAGACTTAGATCAACAAGTTACCCTTCAAGACCAGGACTTGTTGGATAGTATATATTTCTGAACCCAAGTTTTTTAGCTGCAGAAGTTGTTGTCTCCCCAATACATTCAACAGCATTGTCCCACTGTCTCGATGCAGTAAGATTAGCCCATACCCTGTCAAATAACCCAGCAGAAGGAAAAAGGAATGAGAAAGGAAAAAGAGAATAAAGCCTCTAAATGAACCATACCCTGTTCCCTGGCTCAATGAACTATGTCCGAAAACATCTGTCTAATATTTTCTAGCATGTTGGTGGAATTACAGTTATCCGCTATAGAATTAGTGCACTTGCTTATGACAATAATAGATATCAACGTGTCATCTGTCTACTTTTGGTATAAAAATGAATATTTTGGAACATTGTACCTGAGGGCAGAAGGAGATGCTACAGCAACAACGGGAGCAGAGAGTGCTAGTTCAAGAAGATATTGATCAACGTGATTGACTGGTGCCTGCAAGAAATGGAAAGGTTATACGCAGTAGAATGAAAACTAATTAGTTCCATCTCAAGAGAAGGATCCAAGATGTGGTGCTTTATCTGAACTTTGACCATATGTCAGGAAAAGATGACAAGTGGCCCTCTTTTTCAGGGCAAGTGCGTGTTACCAAATTTGCAAGCACACTGGTCTCATGTGAGTAAAAATGAATTTTCTTCTCCAATTGGGCAATGGAGAAATATCATACCGTTGTGTAAGTGTTCAGCCGAGTAACCTCGAATCCCCGCCCAAAATGTCCTTCCTCTGAAATAAAGGAGCCATATGTCAGTTTAAAACTACTCAAAGTACTTCTGTATTCCGAGGAAAATTTGCATACTAAACATAAACTATCAAGCTGAGACAGTTGCAAAATATCGGATGAATGAGACTCTTGTACAGATTATGGCCATGAGGAAAGGGAATGGGCTGTGATTTTTGGGGTTAATATGTTTCTTTTGTTCTTCCTTTTTAATTTTTTTCTTGAATGACGGTTTACAATAGAAAAAGGCACCTTTGCAGAAACTATAGATCCCTACAGAACCAGAAAAATCAGAACGAGAATGCATGGAAAAAGAGATTTCTGTATGAAATCAGGTTGATGGGAGAATTAGGCGAGACAGAAACATAAAGAGATGGAGCAATATATCGATGTCAGTGCTGGCTTTTGCTGAAGCAGGATAGAGAACAGTGCACTTGTCATTCCCATTCTTCGGAAGCTCTAAAGCTAAAACCTTGCCAGTTGCTGAAAATGCAAATATAATGAAATTTTCAGTCAGCCAGGCAAAAACATAACATCAGTCAATTTTTTACTGCAGAACAGTTTGCAAGGAAAAAAATGTATTTAAATGAATGACAAATGCAAGTGTCATCCCTGATGCACATGTGTGTGCCTTATGCTATTTCTAAATGTCAAAAGAGCAAGTGGGAAGTTTACTCAATACCCTTTGATGGTGCAAATGCCACATCAAGATACTGCTTTGAAGACTGAACAACTTCATCAAATATGCTGGCTGTACCAGATCCAACAACTCACATAACTGTGAGGAGAACTTTAAGATTTGGAGACCAACTTCAAAAATAAATTTCCATCAATAAGAAAGGTTTTTGATGTTGATGAGAAATCGAGTAACAATAAAAAGAGCAGGGGAGCGATTCCAAATTAACACTGTTGTTGGATTCAAGAAATTATTTCTCAGGTTATTTCTGGTGCAATTCGAGTGACTCCAACAACTGGAGAGGAAATAGCACACTTTAATCTAGCTATGCTCAAAGAATCAAGTCATTCCACCGTGCCAATATCCAGTTCTAGAGATGGCAATAGTAATAATGTTTACAGTCCTAGATCACCTCAGAGTCATAAGGATGCTAAGCAGCAAAATTTACAACACTTGCAGGCAGGTATGAATTAAGAAATAAATTCTCAAAAGCCCACAAATTGTAATGTTGATCCTGAAGTCCAGGAATGAGCTGATTTCTCTAATTGAAAGTTGTAAACATGACATGAGGGTCATTCAAGTTAACTGGTTTAAACCTCTTCCATCCATTGTTAAATTAAATACTCATGGGAGCGCTTTGAAGAACCCAGGAAAGATTGGGACTGGTGGTATTCTTATAGATCACAAATGTGACTTGATTTATGTAGATAGAGGAACATCCTCCATAGGACAATCCAATGCAATCCAAATTAAGTTAATGTATTAAATAAGAAAACACTTAATGAAAGCAAACAATCCAGACCAGACCCAAAATTTAAAAAATAGAGAAAACTCCAATAGAAGTCTAATGAAACAGAGGAAACAGTCAAACGAGTGCGAGCAAAAGTTTGAAATTATTTTTTTAGCCAGACTCTAGCGAGGAAGAAAAAGAAGGAGATGATGAGGAACAAGAATAATAGAATACATACCTGGAAGAAGAAGGAGAGACGCACTAGTCGTAGTCAATGAAAGGTAAGCCCCTACAACTATGAAGTTACATCAAAAAATCAATGTCATCTTCATCATCTGTGTCACCATCTTCATCTTTATCAATACTTGTAGTGCCTTCAGTTCTATCAAGATCACTTATGTACTCAATTATACTGTCGTCCTCTAGGTCAGAATCTTCGGTATTGTAACCAAATTCATGTTCTGTTTGAACCTTAAATTCATATGCACTTGAATCCAAGGTAATTGAATCAACATCATCTCTATGTAATTGGATCGGCATATCCTCAATAGAAACATCTATCATGTTACTTTCCATTGACACATCTTGATACACTTCATCAGTAGTGTGTAATTCATCACTTTCCACCTTTGAATTTTGCATCTCTAGCACATCATATATATGTCTATCTTGAAATTTTTGCACAATTCGCCAATTTTTTCCTAATTTCGGATCACAAATATAAAATACTTGCTTTGCTTGAGTAGCTAGTACAAAAGAATCATGTTCATACCAAAATCTATTTACATTTATACTGGTAAAATTTTTATCTTTCTGCATCCCAGTTTTTTTACGAAGATCAAACCACTTGCATTTAAATAGAACAACTCGATTGCCTTCTATATACTCTAACTCATTAATGTCAACTATAATACCATAAAAGTCAATCACTTCATTTTCATGATAGCCTTCAACAACTGTGCCACTATTTTGACTTTTACGTAATTCATCACGACTTTGAATATGGTACCTAACACCATTAACAATACAACCAGGATATCTCCTTCCTCGAATATTAGGTCCCATTGCCAAAGGATATAACTTCTTGATAGACATTGAATTCTCCTTATTAGACAAATGCATAATCTATGATGAAAAATTATTGCATTCAATTAGTAAAGAAGAAAAAGTTAAACTTAAACACAACACGATTGTCATTTTTAAAATCACTTACTTTCCCTTTGAACCATAAAGAAAAATGTTCTCTATGTTTCTCTTCTATATTCACAACATCTTGGTTTAACAACTCATTTTTGTGTTCCCTACATAGGAAAAATGAATTTATGAGTAATTTAAAATAACAGAAAACCAATATAGATAAATAGGAAAACTTACTGTAGAAAAGGCTTTGCTTCTTCACAATTATTTAACACATACCACTGAGCCATATCAAAATCTTTCTTCGGTATTGCATCATATTCTCCTTTAAATGGTCTAACACTTTTAGAAAATATGGTCTAACAACATATTAAATGACTTGTTGCTCCACTGATTGTACACTTTCAAGTGGAGCAATTTCACAACAAATGAAAGCTTCGAAAATTTTTTGCATCCCGGGTACAATTCACATTCAGCTTCTTTCAACAATTTCTCAAACTTCTTTGCTTCGCTCTCGCTCAAATTATCACATCCATTGTTACTGGATGTTGTCTCCTGATTGGCTTGTGATTTTCCACCGATTTCTTCTAACATGTCATGTATTTCATTATGGCTGACATTTTCTTCATTTATCCATTCCTCATTTTCATCTTCATTGTCAATTGCTTCATCATTATCTCTCATTTGTGATTGTTCTCCATGGTATATCCATTGCACGTAATCTTTCATAATTCCTTTCAACAACAAGTCATCATATACTACATCTTGTGTTTGAAAATTTATATTTAAACAATCTTGGCAGGGGCATCGAATTTTAGTATTTCGATCAAAGTGAGTTCGGATAAGTTTCATAAAAGATGGACACCCTCTACATATCTTTTAAAGAACTTTGGTTCATGCATCCATCCCTTATCCATGATAAACTGCACAAACATATAACCAAATAATAATTAAATACTATAAAAAAACTGACTTCACAAGGTAAAATTAATTTTAAGCTCTTCGCAGGTCTTTCGAAAACACAATAGATGCCACAACAATCAAACTGTTGTTAAGCCTAGCAACTGCTGATGCTTGAGCTATATGACCAAGTAGTATAAAACCTACTTGACTACCTAAAACTCACGCCCAATCAACTCCTAATATCACTCGGTAAATCAGACTTCACTAGTGAACAAAATCGCCTCTCAGACAATCTGTCGAACATGTTGCAGGCATCCTAATATAAGCTTTGTTTTGGCAGCAATGAACGGGTGTTCAACCCTTCTGAAAAGTTTAGAACTTTAGTTTATATTTCAGAATAACATTCACAATAATCCCTATTCATAGGGACTCATAAACTGCGTCACTAATAAAGCACATAATTCATGTAACTTTGCATAAATATGGGCTTGAAGCCTGAAGGGGATATGGGATGGTTCTGATAGCAAACAAGAGAGAGAAGAAACATAGAACCTTACCTGAATATATACTAGCGAGGTGGAGGTATGAGCAAAAAGATCGGTGACAAGTCCCACAACTACTGAATAGGAGAATCGTGAGAGCTAAACAGATGGGAAAGATGGGTATCTTTTGTTTTGGATGAGAAATAATGAGAGTAGATGTTGGGTTGTTTTGAAATCAGAGTGCAAAAAACTTATCAACTTTAGCTCATTTATCAATAAAAAGTAATGAATCATTTATATATTTGACTCATCTAATGACTTTTCTTTTTGTTCCCCTAAATTTTATTTCTTATCAACTTTATTCACTTGACTATATATTTTATATATATATAGAAAATTATATTTTTGTCTGATCTGTTATTCTTTTTCAGTCCGAGTTGAGTTCGAGTTCAGAATCCATCGATTTAAAGATCCAACTCCTGCACCCCGTTTACTGCCGTGAAACAGATGATCTTCGTCCCTTTACGTTTATTTCTATTATTGTCTCTATGAAAGAGTTATGTCTATTGTAAGAATAAATCATGTAATTAGTGGAGTTGTAAGCATAAGTTTTCTTCCAAATATTTAGTAATTGTCGCGTAAGATTGTCAAGTGGTCGTGGTTTGATCTCATTCTTATCATGAAAATACTTCTTTGTAGTTGAATATGAGGAATTTGAAGTTTAGCTTGTGCCAAAATTAAAATACATGTATTATGATTTAGTTAATTTTAGTTGGTTCAAAAGTCTTAATCGCTAAATGAGTATTTTGTTTGATAGATTTAATTGAGAGTGGATTGAAGTTGATCGCAAGTCTCAATAACAAATATAGTAGTGAAAGTACATTCAATAAGTCACTCCTAGCGTGTTTCTACCACAAAAAGTTAGTGTAACACTCCAATTATTGACATTTATCTTAGGGAGTATACATATCATTGGACAAAATTCTCTTTTTCAAAACTCGACCCGACTTCAGCTATTCATGCCCAAAATGGCCCCTTGCGCCCATATCGTGTGAAAATACCTCCTCTCACAAAATATATTTTTAATTGTACACCTTTTGTCTTACGTGGAACTCTCCCTGACTCCACTTAGTAGAGGCACATGGGTGGTGATTGGAGGCCACATAGGCTAAAAAGGCGTACAAAATTACAAAATGGATTCGAGGGGGGTAATAGGACCTTAATTTAGTTAAGGTGTGTCTCTGATATTTCGGTCATATAGTGTAGGAGGTACTTGTGCCTTATCCCACAATACTAACATCAAAGAACAAGTTTTTAGACGTTAATGATACAATACAAAAAGACAGTTTTTTTAACAGCTTGAATTGCTAATTGAAAATTCCCCAAACCAAACATTATGGAATTATAGTACCGAAAAAGAATAGAGGAACATTGTACCATACCATTTTAATTTGGTATGATATTGCTATAGGATTTTAATTTGGATCAATGTGGCATGTAAATATTACAATATGTTATTTTAAACTTCTATAAAGTAATTCTTTATAAAGAATTGTTTTTATTATAATGGCAAGATAGTTAAATTTATTTTTAAAATGTTAATATATTTTTTTTTATAAAAAAAACACGTGGAATGTCAAATATCGTACTAATTGGAATATATTTTAAGATATTCCAATCACGCCAATAATGACGGGATGATCACACACTGAAATTCCACAGATTTCAACTATAAAATTATTTTACATCTTATAGCGTACAGATTTACAACCTTGTAATTGCTTCTAAATTTATCTTTAAACATAAGGAGTGAGAATTTATTTTTTTTCTTTTCTTTTTTCTCCTCTTTTTTTTTATATATATATATATATATATATATATATATATATATATTCCAAATAAGCTTTTAAGATAAATAGCTTAACTTCCTTCAGAAGAAAACATAACTTAACACTCCTACCACTTCTCAACCTTTCCACTTCCCAAGTTTTTGGGATTACCGCCCCAACTCTTAAAATTTCTTTTTTGATTCCACCAAAACAGAACCATCGATCTTTGGGATAAAAAATGCAAAAAAGAACTGCGTTTTGGCGCTTAATTTCTGAAATTTTTGGCTCCAAAATTGATTTTAGAAGAATGTATATATATACATATGTGACAAATGAAAAGCGAACTCCTGACTGAAGTTACATTTCCGAGCTTGAAGAAACGTACCAGGTATGAATGATTCCTTTGAAAAAACAGAGAACAAGAAGACTGAAATTCGTTCTTCCCTTTGATTTTTCAGCACTATATTTCTTTGTAACGATTTAAGCTCAATGAAATCAGTTGATGTGCTGTAAGATTTTGTATTTTGTTATGTCAATTAGTTGTTAAATTCTATGTTGCTCACGTTTCTTTGTGCATCTAAGCAATCACTAGTTTGGTTCTACATGATCACTTCTTAGTTTTTTTATTTCAGATTTTAGAGGTCTGCACTAAACTTGATTCGATGTAGTTATTCTTTTGTAGAGTATAAGATTTTAATTTTACAAAGAAATCTTTGGACAATCTTCAAAGTCATTACATATAGAGTAGCTCTTGAGAAAAGTTGAATGATCAGTTCTCTCCATCCTTTTGTTTCTCCATCTCCATTGATCTGCCTCATGAATTTCTCAGGCAATATCTCATATATTTCCATTAGATTCTCGTCGTAACAAAGCACCTATGCCATGATATTTTGCAGGCATGGCATAGGCGCTTTGTTACGACGAGAATCTAATGGAAATATATGAGATATTGGCTGAGAAATTCAATCGAGACAGTGGGATTGAAGGGTAACTTGTTGATCTAAGTCTCTTATTCTGTTTTTTTGATTGACTTTTCTTCCTTTTTGGTTGTCCCTAATATTATAAGTTACTTTGACTCTGTTCTGCAAGAAGAAGAGTGCTACTTCCAATACATAAACTGCTATTTTAGCATCTATGTTTGCCTCATGTAGTTGGTATGATCTCTTTTGTTGTGAAGTAACTATTCACTGTCATATGAAAGGAATTGGCTGTGAGAAGAGTATAAAGCATCAAATGGGAAACTATACTTCATTCTGGTCCTTGTCTTTATATTTTCTTTCTTCAGAAGTCATATATAGGGAATAGGGATCATATATTCTTTGTTTGTCCCTTCTAACCTATGTAGTTTTCTATCTAAATTATACAATAAACTAGTGAGAATCATCCCAGATACCATTCATAAGACTTAGCTCTCTGCTGCATAGGGTTATCTCAGAGTGTTTGTTTGTTCCGATGAAGGAGACACTAAACTCACCAACACAATCACTTTGTTTGGAATGAGAGTTGGTAATTTGTGTTATTATAAGAATTACCATGAGCAGGATCCTCATAAAAACTGTGATTGACCAGAACAGTGGTATTATTAATGTTGTAGAAATTTCTCATATCTTCATGTTGCAGACACTTCTCACAACTGCCTGTAAATCCCAGTTGAATGTAAAATCTCCAGCCCTGTGTAATAGAGAGACATATCAAAACACAAAATGTTCATAATTATCATTTGTTGTGCATATGCCATGATATTTTGCAGGGATATAAGAAACGTCATAGCTCCAGGAGGACGTGTCTATAAGCAAAAAACACTTACTGGACAAACTGTTTCATCTGCTCAATCTGCCGATGAGTCAAATAAATGTACTCCTGCTACTGCGACAGGTAATACAAATTCTTGTATAAATCAACACATAGCTATTAGTTACTTTTCAGGTTTGAAGCCAAAACTTAAATAGCTAAAGCTTTTAGTTATGTAAAACTTTAATCATAATATTCTTAATTGAATCTAGAAATACTAAAATGTATACACAAGTATATTACAATTAAGATATTATTTCAAACTAACCTTTTCTTAATCAGATGATACGGCAAGATTTAAGAGGGGTCGAGGAAAAACAAGGGGAAAAGGTCTTGAAAAAATGGAGAGGGCTTTAGGGAAAAAGATGGTGATAGAGATCCCAACTGGAAAAGGAAGACCTGTTAAGGCGGTTCAATCAGCAAAACTCTCAAATGAATTGGGGATAATTGCACGAAATTTTCTTGCGCTTCCAAATAAGTGGAAGGAACTCACTGTAGAGGAAAAAGATGCTGCGCTTATTAGATGTCATGTAAGATTTCTATTTTTGTTATTTTTCTTAAATTGTAATAAGTAAGTGTTTCATCTTCTTATATGTTATAAGGATTTTGATTTTATGTGTGTTTTGTTTAAAACCTCTTTTTAGGAGAAGTTTGAAATTAACTTAGACGAGCATTACGTCAAAGATAGTTGTGAGGATATTCTCAAAAATAGAAGTCGGCAGTGGCGCTATAAATTGAAAAAGATGTTTGAAAGTGCACTCTCCGAAGAAGTTGCTCGTAAAATTGAAGTGCCAGAACTAACCCCGGAAAATTGGAATAGGCTTTGTGATATGTGGTCGAATCCAGAGCATAAGGTGATCTATATTCAAATATATATATATATATATATACACTTTATTTGTTTAAGTGTTATTTGATCTACTTATATTTCTATTTTCATGGTAGAAACGATGTCAAGTAAACAAGGTCAATCGATCTAAACTTAAATATAGCCATTTTATGGGGTCAAAAGCATTTGTAGCTGCTCGTGCTGAAATGGTAAGTTAAACAATATTTTTTTTACTAATGCTTCAACTTCTCCTTTTTTTTTGGCAAGTAAAGTATTTTATTTACCAAATGCAATTTACAACTCAAAAAAGAACCAATACAAAAATAAAAACCAAACTTAGGACCTGCATTGAGTGGTATCACTCCATGTCAAATGCATCCCTCATATTCCGCTATCCCTCTTAACATCTATTTAACAAATCCAAATCATCACACTGGGTAGTAATCCAGTTTTCTCATTTAATTTACTAACACAGGTAACCTACTAGCTCTTTGGAACACTTCCTGTATGATTTGTTTGATGATAACATGCTGTGATCGCATATTGATTAGTTGTTTTCGTTTATGATTTACCCTCTCAGTCACCCCCTTAAACTCCTTAATATTTAATTTCTGAATCAGCACCTTTACCTTCTTCAAGTTCTGCCATACACCTCTCATTGTAGGATATGTCATACCCCTCCATCCCTTCCTCACAACACCAATGAAATCAGGGTGCTCAACTATGTGATTAAAAAATTTGAAAGATTTTTGCCCACTATTCTGTCGATCCCCTAAGGGAAAGCTCACAGCACAATGATCTGAAAATAGTGGCTCCATGATGAGTCCTTGAATGTGCTCCCATTTATGTACCGAAGTAGCATTTGTTAGGATCCAATCTATTTTTCTATGAATGTGCCCATTAGTCCAAGTATATCTCCTACCAAACACTTCATTCCAATCATGCTAGCTGTCTCCATAAACTTTTTGAAGTCCTGCACCTCCCCATCCATCACAGCATTGCCACCAAATCTGTCATCCCCATGTAGAATAGAATTGAAATCACCCATGATTACTAGAGGCTTTGTAACTGCATTTGTAACTTGTGTCAAGCCAGTCCATAAATGTTTCCTATCAGCAATGGTATGCATACCATACACTCCTGTTAGATAGAACCTTGAGCTTTGAGTCGTGACATACCCATGGATGAATTGCTTGTGAACTACATCCACTCTAAACTTCACTTTATTTGGATCCCATAGAATCCATATCCTTCCTCTAGGATCAGTATTATAATTATCCACTCATTCCCACTTTCCAACCATTTTCTGAATTATCTTTCCTGCCTTTCCCTCCTTTATTTTATGCTCCAGCACTACCAGAATAGCTGCTTTATTCCTTCTGCAAAAATTCCTAAACTCAACCTACTTGTGCACTTTATTCAACCCCTTCACATTCCATGCAACGCACTTCATGTAGGATGGTTATATGTTATGCCCTCAACCAGTCTGTTGAGTTCATCCTCTTGACCTGCCTTATTCCTCCCCACTTGGCCATAATATTCTAGTGTTTCAGAACCATTAGAAGTACCCATTTCCTACAGATTCTGTTGAGCCACTTTCCTAGCAGATTTCCCTACAGGTTTAGACCACTGTTGATCTTCCTGCATTTTTTCCTTTCCTTTCTCTCCCTCCCCCACTAATTGAGTTTTATATCTTCTTTTATCATCAATCAATGGATTAGTGTTGGGGTCCAACAACATCCTTGTCCAAGCACCAATAAAATTTTTGAATTCCTTCCTCTTAAGTCTTTCTTTAGCAACTTCATGATGTTCTGCATCCTCAGCTGCATCGACCATCTCAGCATGCTCATGCTCATTCATGAACATCTCTCATTGTTGTTTGTACTCCCATGCTTACTATAAAATAAGTTTTTAAATTTATTTTGTAGGGTGACACAACATCTGAAGGGGTCGAACCTGATAGAATTGAGTTCTACAAAAATACACATTACTCAAATGAAAAAGGCTGGGCATCTGAAGAAGCTGAGACTAACTATGTGAGAAGCAAATATTCCAGTCGCATTCAAAATGAATTATTTGTTATTATAATAAGTTTAAATAATTTGAATTATATGTTTTCTAGAACAACATGATTGATTTGAAAGCTCTATATACTTCGGGAGAGTCTTCCATGACTATTGATGAAATTGTGGATGCTATACTCGGCAAAAAGTCGGGGTACATAAAAGGTCTCGGTTATGGTCCAAAACCTAATACTAATCGAGCAACACAAAGGAGAACAACAGAGTTAGAAGACTCCCTTCGAAAGACGAAGGAGGAAGCTGCTAGTGTCCAACTTGGTTTGCAGAAACGATTGGATGCAACTGAAGTTGTTGTAGAAAATCAGCACTCTCAGATAGAAACATTAACTTCACAATTAGATACTCTATCGGCATGTCAAGATGATATTATGAAACAGCTGCAACATTTCATGAGCTTATCCCGATCAAGGTTAGAATTTAGTTTTGTCGTATCTTGGTCTTATTCTTGGCATTTTCCTTTTGTCGAACTGGAATACACCTTTAACTTCATTAAAATATGTGAAAGGACTGGTAGCAGATGTTTTATCCATGAAATGAATCCTATTTATAGATTTCTAGCACCTAACTTTGTTTCCTTTCCATGAGTTAGTGACGATCATTGATTCTTATCAAGTTATCCATTAAGGTACATTTAATAACCTCATAACTTTATAGTTTGTCCGTATCATGATATCATCAAGTATGAAATAACATCTTAGATTTTCTTTCTCTATTTTACATAGGTTGTGGAAGGTGGAAATCAAGATTAGGTGCGAGAGAAGTGCTTTTGCAATGATATCTCTTGAAGCTGCCTCTATATTTTTATCTTTGTTTTGTTAATGTTTAGCATATCTTAGTTATACTTTAAAGTTGGATAAACGTTACATAATATTAGTTTTTCTTCTAGGAGTATGTAGTGAATATCATTTCGATCTCATTTTCTATTTGTTCTTCATTAGTACTATATAACAGTGTGCAGCTTATTATTATTATTATTATTATTATTATTATTATTATCTTTCTTTCTTTAGTATGTTTTTTATTTTTAAAATTGTATATTTATTATTATGGAACAAACTAGGTTATGAATTTTAAGATATTAATGTATTATTTAAAAAATATAAATTTTCTTTAAATTATCAAATTTACAAAACCTAGTTAAATACAAATGGAAAATAGTATTAGTACGAATGACTAATGACAAAACATTTTGTCCTTAAAAGTATAACTTTTAGCGACGACTCTATAATATTTTTTAAGACGGTCATGTTTTCATCATAAAAGTGTAACATTTGGTGACAAGAATATTTTTTGTCCCAAAATAGCCTACTTATGACCTACGAATTGACTTTGTATTTTATGACAATTATGATCGTCTCTAGTTATGACATTCTATAGTGACAATTTTGTTTTGTGAGTAAAAGAAATATTTTTAGTGACGACCTAATTATTTTCAACTACAAAATTATAAAAAAATTAAAGTTGTCACTAATTTATACATTTAGGGACAAAAAGAGAATTTGACTGTAAAGGGCAGTTTTTTGTGACGGAATAATGTTTGTTCAACGACGAAATACATTTAAATTTAGAGACAAATGACGTCGTCACTAATTATATAATACAATAAGTGACGCATTAGTTTCGTCGGCATTAATGACCTTTTTAGTGACGAAAAGCTACCATTGTCTAAAAAAAAAAAAAAATTCAATGATGAACAAGTTTGTCATAGATACTATACATTTGGGGACGAAAAATATTTTCATAGTAAATAGAACTATAATTAGTGACGAATCACTAAAGTTGTGCCTGTATACATTTGGTGACATACGATTTAGGGACGAATGCTTGACGATTTCTTTTTCATCACGGAAGTTTTTTGGTGACGAAATATGTGCTTTAGGTGACAAAATTATTTGTAACTGAAAATCAAATTTGTTGTAGTGGGGGAAAGGTGAGAAAAACGACTAGAATATAGCCCAATTCGAATTCAAACTTTCAAAAAAAAATTCACCATTTTAGGAGAGGCGACCTTTTTTGAGCTTTTCAGCCCCATTCCGGAAGAGGAAACGGGAGATGAACGAGCCCGATCGATCAAGCGTACCTGATGCTCGACGTAGCTCAATCTTGCAGCCCTAAGAACGAAATCACGCTGCCCTTGCTGCTGCCACTGTACGACGTACTGTGTTTCTTGTCATCGAGTTGCTGGAGTTGATGCACTGCCTGGAGTCACGTATTTCGACGCTGCATCTTCTGGGTTTCGCATCCGGAGTTTGGAGGGTACACGTTCTTCGCAACAAAGAAGAAGACGCTATAGGGGTCTGGTGGTAATGTGTTGCTGATGTACGTAATGTATGTTGGGCTCTTTTTTGGCAAAGTAATTGGAATTTGGTGGGTCGAAGCTAAAGAAACTGGGTC
Source organism: Solanum verrucosum (assembly GCF_900185275.1). Lineage (NCBI taxonomy): Eukaryota > Viridiplantae > Streptophyta > Magnoliopsida > Solanales > Solanaceae > Solanum > Solanum verrucosum. The sequence goes on from NW_026020155.1 coordinate 1,503,332, forward strand.
GACTGAATTAATAGAAGTTGGGATTGGGTCGGTTGGTAATTGGGAAAAGAAAGGGTTGGTTGAGGGAATTAAATTGGGCCCGTCTGGATTGTTATGGGCTGCTGAAAGGGGTTGAATTTGGCCCAAAATTGATCTTTTAATATGGTTAAGTGGATTACTAATTCGGCCAAATTGAATTGTAATTGGCCAAATTGGTTGAATTTTAAATAAGACGAATTAATATACTTTAATTAATGAGTTTCTTAATGTTAACAAAATAAAAATAATTAACTTAATTATAAACTAAATAAGTTAAATATAAACTATTAGATAACTACACTAATTAGCCAAATATTTAACAAAATTTTTTGAGGTGGTTTTCGAATATTCATAAACTACACTAATTATATACAAAATTATATAAGACATATATATTATTTAAAAATTATAAAAAGTGACAAAACTACTTGGAATAATTTGAAAAATGTTTTGAATGTTAGAGAGTCAATTATTTCAACTCGTTTGGATTTAAGAAACTCAAAAATTAACGATTATCGGGGAGGGTCAAAATTGGGTGTCAACATCGATTCCTTACCGATTCAACCAGTACCGGACTTACAGGTACGAAAACCGGACCGGACCGGAAAAAATCCTGTCCAATTGCCAGCCTTAGTTGAAACACATGCCATAGTAGAAAAAATGTTTACTAAATCAAATGATTTTACTATTTGGCATGATCGGTTGGGCCATCCCGATTTTAATATGATGCGCAAAATAATTGAGAGTTCACATGGACACTCTTTGAAGAACCATAAAATTGTTCAACTTAAGGAATTCTCTTGTACTGCATGTTCTCAAGGCAAATTAATTACTAGACCATCAGTAATCAAAGTGAGAAAGGAATCTCCAGCATTTCTGGAACGTATACATGGTGATATATGTGGGCCCATTCACCCATCATGTGGACCATTTAAATATTATATGATTTTAATATATGCATCTACAAGATGGTCACATGTGTGCTTATTATCAACGTGCAATGTGGCGTTTGCGAGATTACTCGCTCAAATAATAAAGTTAAAAGCACAATTTCCAGATTATACAATTAAGAAAATTCGTCTTGATAATGCTGGTGAATTTACATCCCAGGCTTTTAATGATTATTGCATATCAACTGGGATAACAGTTGAGCATTTGATTGCTCATGTTCATACTCAAAATGGTCTAGCAGAATCATTGATTAAACGTCTTCAATTAATTGCTAGACCAATGCTTATGAGAACAAAGCTTCCCATTTCATTATGAGGTCATGCTATTTTACATGCAACAAGTCTTGTGCGGATCAGACCGACAAGTTGTCATAAAGTATCCCCATTACAATTGACTTTTGGTCAGGAGCCTAACATTTCCCATCTAAGAATATTTGGATGTGCGGTATATGTTCCAATTGCTCCACCACGATGTACAAAGATGGGTCCCCAAAGAAGGTTGGGGATATATGTTAGGTATGAATCTCCTTCTATTATAAAATATTTGGAACCTATGACTGGAGATTTATTTATGGCAAGATTTGCTGATTGTTATTTTGATGAATCAGTATACCTAACATTAGGGGGAGAAAATAAGCAGCTGAAAAAGGAAATAGATTGGAATGCATTATCACTATCTCATTTAGATCCTCGTACAAATAAATGTGAACATGAGGTTCAAAAGATAATCCATTTGCAAAATATTGCAAATCAACTGCCAAATGCATTCACTTACCTATAAAGAGTTACTATATCTCATATTCCAGCAGCTAATGCTCCAATTCGAATTGACGTCCCGATAGAACAATTAATTAATACAAATTAGTCTAAACCACGCTTGAAACGTGGTAGACCAATCGGTTCCAAAGATAAAAATCTTCGAAAAAGGAAAAGAGCTAATGATCAAGATGGTCATAATATGAAAGAACCTGCTCAAGAAGAGCAAGGAGACATAATAATTGATGAAACCTTGGAAGAGGTTCAGGCGCCTAAAAATAATGAAGAAATCTCAATAAACTATGTCTCATCAAGAAAAATATGAAACTGAAATGATATAATTGTCGACAATATTTTTGCTTGTAATGTTGCTATAGAAATAATGCAACAAAATAAGGATCTTGAACCAAAATCTGTCGAGGAATGTAGACAGAGAAATGATTGGCCAAAATGGAAAGATGCAATTCAAGTTGAATTAGCTTCGCTTGAAAAACGTGAAGTTTTCGGATCGATAGTCCGAACACTTGAAGTTATAAATTCAGTGGGGGTACAAATGGGTCTTTGTGTGAAAACGAAATGAGAAAAATGCAGTCGTAAGATATAAAGCATGACTTGTGGCACAAGGATTTTCGCAAAGACCTGATATTGATTATATTGAGACATATTTTCCTGTGGTGGACACAATCACATTCAGGGATCTTATAAATCTGGTAGTTCATGAAAAACTTGGCATGCATCTGATGGATGTCGTTACAGCCTATTTATATGGCTCACTAGACAACGACATTTTTATGAAAATTCCTGAAGGGTAAAAATGCCTGAAGTATATAAAGATTTCCGGGAAAGTTGTTCAATAAAACTTCAAAAATCTTTATACGAATTGAAACAATCAGGGCGCATGTGGTATAATCGCCTTAGCGAATATCTATTAAAAAAAGGGTGTAAGAATGACCCAATTTGTCCTTGTGTATTTATTAAAATGTCTGGATCTGAATTTGTCATTATAGCTGTATATGTTGATGACTTGAATATCATTGTAACTCGCGAAGAGCTTTCAAAGGCAGTAGAATGTTTGAAAAGGGAATTTGAAATGAAAGACCTTGGAAAGACAAAATTTTGTCTTGGTCTACAAATTGAATATTTTACAAATACAATATTTATTCATCAATCAACATATACTAAGAATATTTTAAAGAGATTTTATATGGATAAAGCACATCCATTAAGCACCCCATTGATTGTGAGATCACTTCACCTCATGAAAATGACGAAGAACTTGTTGATTTTGAAATAGCATATCTTAGTGCAATTGGTGCATTGATGTATCTTGCTAGTAATTCTCGACCAGATATATCTTTTTCTGTAAATTTATTAGCTAGATTTAGTTCTTCCCCAACATGAAGACACTGGAATGGTATTAAACATATATTTAGATATCTTCAAGGGACCATTGATTTAGGACTATTTTATTCAAAAGAATTCGATTCACAATTAATTAGCTATGAAGATGCAGGATATTTATCTGACCCACATAAAGGTCGATCTCAGACAAGTTATTTATTTACATGTGGAGGTACAGCTATATCATGGCGTTCAACAAAACAAACTATGGTTTCTACTTCTTCAATCATGTAGAAATAATAGCCATCCATGAAGCAAGTCGAGAATGCATGTGGTTGAGATCAGTAACTCAACATATCCAAGAAGCATGTGGTCTTCCCTTAAAAGAAGACATCCCAACCACATTATATGAAGACAATGTTGCGTGTATAGCTCAACTAAGAGGAGGATACATCAAAGGAGATAGAACAAAACATATTTCACCAAAATTCTTTTTTACTCATGATCTACAAAAGAAGGGTGAAATAGATGTTTGACAAGTTCGTTCCAGTGATAATTTAGCATATATATTCACCAAGGCATTACCAACGTCAACCTTTGAGAAGCTGAGATACAAGATTGGAATGCGTTATCTTCTAGATATTAAGTAACATCATTATTAGGGGGAGTAAATACGCGCTGCACTCTTTTTACCTTAACCAAGGTTTTATCCCATTGGGTTTTTTTGATAAGGTTTTTAATGAGGCAGCAACAATGCGTATTATAAATAATTATATGTATTTTCTTTTTTTTACATGAACATCCAAGGGGGAGTGTTGTAAATATGTGGATGTCATGAGGCCACCACCCTTTTACTGTAGCAACATCACTTCTCCAAGTAATATTTTCCCTATAAAAGAATATGCAATGCAAGATATCAAAGTGGAGTGAAAACAAATATTTACTTCTTCTTTCTACTTTACTTATTCCTTCTCTCTTTCCTCTTGCAATATAAGTTAAACATTTTCTTTATTTATAACATTTACATGTATTCTAGTGCTGGGTTTTTTCGTTGATTTAATCTTTGTTAGTTTCTGCCTCCTAGTTTTATATTAGAAGAGCTTGTTGAATCCTGGGGATACACCTATATCGGGTGAAATATCCTTAAAGACAGTGTCTTTCGACACGCCTCAAGCTATAAGAATTTTAAGAGTTCATGGTGAAGTACAAGCTTTGGTGAATCCCGTACAAGTATTCGTGATGAAGGTATTTTCTGTAAAATTTACAACAATCTTAAGGATATTTCTTCTACTTTGTTCTTATGGAAAATACTCAATAGTGAAGAAAGAAATTATAATTCTGGTGGGTAATTGAATGGGTTACTGTAATGGCTTTGGCTTGGCACTATACTGAGAAGTATCGAAATGCTTCTTGGAAGGGACTTTCTCGTATACAGATCACATGAATTAGAAAAAGAAAAAGAATTAATTTAGAGGTTCAACGTGAGGAGAAGCTCTGCAAATGTTAAAGAAAATAATTTTTGAAGCCATTATTGCAGAGGTAACTATATTCTTGGGTTCATGCTAACAAGGTATGTTGACATGCTATAATTTGCATTAGGTTATTTGTTTTACTTTCAATGGAGGTAACAATTATTTTGTATGGTGCATTGTAATCTAATACCCCTATATGTTTGAGAAGATTCGGAGAAATGGTAATCCCGCTAAATAAAAATAAATGTGATTAAGGGAAGATGTAAACTGTTGTGGTCATTTCTCAAGCGAATCTTGTGGCTAATATGTGAAAGTAAGAAATTGGATGTTAGATTTTTTGTGTTGTTGAGTATATTTGTATTAATTAAAATTATTGTGTCCTACACCCAAATTGGAGAAGAAGAAGAAAAAATATATGTTGGTAATTCTAGAACTAATTGAAGTTCTTAGAATGAAAAATTCTTCTTAAATATTCACATCTATATATTGGCATTATTTGAGATGGTACATGATTTTAATATTTGTGCTAGATTGATGCTTATGAGTTTATGAGAGAAAAAATTTTTTGAATGAAGTTTTATTTGAGTTTGACAATGTGTTTACAAATGTTGTTAGGACAATAAATATTTTATACTAGACTGATTGAGATAATTCTTGATGTGTTAGACTTCTAATCTATTTAGTTTAATATTGTATATGAGTTTTTGTATGATAATTATTCAATAGAATTAATTTTACATTACATTGTGAAATTCTGTAACAGACCTTTGAATAGTGATTCAAATTTGATTGTTACTATTGTCTTAAGTGGTATTGAATGACTCCTACATAGTTTTAATAATTGAGATTTATCACATTAATTATCAAAACGTTAAAAATAAAATGTTCTGATAAATATTGATTAAGAAGCTCATCCAATTTGTTGAATCTTTGCTTGTGTATATTCTCAAACTGTTTTACTTCTTGAGTAAATGAGATGTAAATTCTTTTTGTTTATTTTAATTTTGTTATGTTTTGGTGTATAGATTTGTATGTTACATACTAATTTAAATTTTTTATGGATGTTGAAAAAGTTAATATACACCATAAGAAGTGGTTACAAATGGAGATGTGGGGATGGAACAAAGTGGCCGTGGTGGAGACTGGAGAGGTGTCTGGAGCAAACTTAATATCCCAAAACACAGCTTCATAAGTTGGATTGTGATGCATGGAAGATTGTTGACAAGGGAGAGATTGAGTAAAATGAAAATGTTACAAGAAACAAGATGTATATTGTGCGGAGAAGATCAGGAAAATACGGAACATCTATTTTTTGATTGCAATTATTCGCAAAGATGTTTGGAAGAAATACTAAACTGGTTGGGATTAAAATTCTGCAGAACAGATGTGAAGAGCATGTGGAAGATAAGGGCAAAAGGCAAAATTAGCAGGGCTTTCTTATGGTCAATACTAGCAGCATTAATATATGGAATCTGAAAAGCACGGAATGATGCATTGTGGAATAACAAGGTTCCCAGGCCTCAAGTGATCAGGAAACAAGTGCAAGAAGAATGTAAATATACAGTTCTTGATGACCTAAATAGGAAAATGAATTGTAAAGATAGGAAGTGGATAGAGAAGGTATATGATAGAATGGAAATGCATTGATAGAATGGTTTTAAGTGGTCGAAGGAGACTAGAGTTAGGTTCTGTTTTTTTGCTCTGGTTGTTTTTATTGAGAAACAACAAGTGTTGTAGATGAAAATTTTGGTTATTTTTCGAAAATAAAAGTTGTTCGTTCGAATAAAAAAGAAAAAGTTAATCCTCTATTATGAAATATTTAAAAGTGTAGGGGTATCTTGTTAAGGTTGTGTTACATGATCCTAAGAAAAGAAAAATAAGATCTAAGTTTTTAATTGTATGCTAATAAATGTTGTATATACATATTTGTAGTAATCAATTGTGATTTGATTGAATGAAATGTTAGAGTTGAGAAATAAGTTTTTAAAAGTGAAAATACTTTCAATGTTCTTGTTGTTGAAAATGATATTGATTCTTGATACATTATCTTGAAAAGAGTCTTTGCTAATACATGAGAGGTACAATAAGTACAATACTAAATAAATTGAATATCTTGTTGTACAAAGAGGGTACAATATATGATGAAAAAGGTAAAAAGAAGTTGGTACATTTTTGTGAATGCCATAACATAAAAACAATTAATTAGAATTAGTTGTTGTGGAGTTGATTGGTGATGAGACTAAGTGGTTAAGACAACTCTTAGTGTGTATTCCAATTGGAATAAAACCAATTTTTATGTGACTAAATTAGATACATGTGTTTGAGACACAATGTGAAGAAGCAGCTGCAGTGAGATGAATTATTTACGTAAATAAATAATGTGTAGTTGAAGGTGAATCTGATCAATTCACTAACTAATGAAACATCGAGGGGAGTAAGACCTTTAGTAATTTGAGAAGATCAACAATGATGGTAACCCAACCTATGTGATTGGAGATCCCATGAATTAGGTTCATATATATGGGTAATAACAAGTCATTAGTTGATCAACTAAACACCATAAAATTATGCCCCTCCTATGATGTGTGAATATAGCTAGGTTAATAATCTGCAAAGCAAAGTGAGGCACATCGAGTTAGAGCTCTTAATCCAAGTCATATCCTTTATAGGTGGTGTATTGCTTTGTAGAATACACTTGATGATTGGACCTATATGAGTGTGAAGTGGTGCCGCTTCTATGAAATTGTGACAAATTTTTAGAGCACTCATGAATACCAGGACACGCGCATGGCTCTTAACCGCGACAACGACAAAGATTGTGCGAGTATAATGTGATAGAATAAGACGCTAGACTTACACAAGAATTATTAGTTCATAGAAGTTCTAAATTTCATCAATTTTTTTGTATGTTTAATCTTGTTTTATCTAAGTCTGGTTCATAGTCTACGGAACTAAAGCCAAACTTTATAAAGAGACCCTATTTTTTAGTTGACAAATATAAATTGAATAATTATACCATAATCAGTGTAATCCTACATATGAGGTCTAGAGAGGCAAGATATATGCGGACATTATGAAATAAGAATGCATTTAATGTAATTTTTTAAAAATATGATGATATTAAAATAGTGTTTTGATGACTTTGATAAGTAGATATAATAATATTAAAATAGTGTTGATTAGTTTTGGTACTTGAAATTTGAATAAGACACCAAAAACAAATTTGATCTTTTTATAAACACACAACAATAGATTTTACATAATGTAAAAGGTTTGAACGTTTGAGAGACTTTAGAATATTCAATAATGAAAGAATAAAAATAGTAAAAGGAGAATAAAGAAAAGTAAGTATAAGAACACAATGCGGTTGGTTCATGATAATCGTCATATATAAATGAGCTAGTCAACAAAATAGATAGCCACATGCAAAACTAGAAAGATACTATAATTGACTAGCCACATAAGAATCTAAAAAAGATACTACAATCAACTAAACAATATTCAATTTCTCAATTATATTTTCTATACAAAAAAATCTTTTCAAATTTATCAATACATGAAATTTTTTTAACAATATATATATATATATCTTTGGGAGAAAATGGGGGCCCCAAAAAATTTGGGGCTTCAAGCGATTGTTTTAGTGGCCTTATGGTCGAGACGGCCCTGCGAAGGACATCCTCTTAATAACTCCAACTTAAATGTTGTTGAGAGACAAATAATTTTTCAAGAATTTTTTTTATGCATGCATGTGTAACAAATGCAACTTGTATTTCTCAATTTTGCATGCTTAATGTGTGTGTGTATCACATATCACGTCTAATTGGGGTCTCAATGGGAATATGATCGAGTGGTTGAGGCATGAATTAAAGTTATAATGATCAAAAACTTTAAATTTGAATTCCATCTACAACACTTGTACAAACTAGCCCATTCAAATTTTGATAGATAAAATTAACTTAACAACCTTGCCTCAGTATTTATTTATGGAAAAATTAGTAAACTAGTCAAAAACAATAACATAATTAGTAAAAATATCCATACTTTATAAATATTAGTAAAAATGTCAAAAATGTCATTATTTTAAAAAACTTTATGTATCCCAATTTTCTTCCTACTTTATCTCCCATTGACAATTACACGTTTTCAATTAATTATCTCTCCTTTTTTTTAAAAAAAACTTCTCTCTCACATATTTATCTTTTCAGATTCTTAATTCTCTCTCGTATTTAAAAAAAAAATTCCCTCTCTCATCTTTATCTTTTCAGATTATCCTCCAACATTCAAGTTGCCCATATATCTCTTCCGTAAATTTTGGTTATTTTTTTCAGAAATTAAATCAACAACAATCCCTTTGATTAAGGTATTAATCTTTATCCTATTTTTAGATTTCTTTTCTGATTTTATTTTTGTTTAAATCTTTAAAGATTGTTGTTTGTAGTTGAAATTTCGGTTAGGGTTCACTCTCCATTGGCTGAATCCAAGAGGCTTACTAGAGGTATCCAACTTAATCAACAAATTGCTAGCTATTTTCCATCCTTTAATCTATTTATTACTTAAGAAATAGCGGATAATGTAGAATCCGCTACTAAAATGAGGGAAGAGAGACGATCAGAACATTTACAGGATCCAATCGGTGTGCAAAACCTTCCTCAAATTCAGAACGAAAATGTAGAATCTTCGTCTACTCGTGGGGATCTTGAAAAAGACAACGAAGAACGAATAGTTGTTGAAGAGGATGGAAAGGAAGAGGTATTTAATTATTTTTGCATGTTCAGTTTTTTGCATGCTGAGTTGATGTTGTTAAAGAACAATTTTTTTCAATAATTTTATTTTAGACTGCAGTTTTATCTATATTTTTTTTTGTATTCAAAATCCATTTAGTATGTGTATTGATATTGATTAGATTTGCAAATGTTTATGGACAATGTGCACATTTGTTAGTATGTATTTTGGGGATATTTTTGTTTGCTTTGTTAATAGCAAAAGCTAAAAGCAAAGCAGCATGAAGAATATCACATTGTTTTTTACTGTCATTATATAAAGCAGGTGGCATGAATTAAATTTCAACAGAGGTTTTATAAAGTAAATCCTTAAGAATACTATTAAACAATTAGTTTATATCCAATCAAGTAAGATACATATTAACTTGTTAATTTGTATTCCTTTTAAACAATTAGTGATGCTAGTTCAGATTGTATTCATTCCTTATTATTTGATTGTTTTGTATTCATTAGTTTTAGCTGTGTTGTGTGCTCTATAAGTTACTTTTTTACATGTCTTTGTATTTATTATGCTTTGTGTATCATTTTATAGTTATGGACATTGTGGGAGTCTTGTTTGTATCCAGTAAAGTAAAGATACATATAAACTTTATACATTGTTTTGTTTTTTAACAAATAGTAATGCCATTTGATTTTTTTCTAAGTTAAAGTAAAGATACATATTAAATGTATTCATTGTATTCATGCACTTTTATTTCATTGTTTTGTATTCATTACTCCATATTTGGTGTATTCATCAAATCATAATAATTATTGTATATGTCAGGTTTGATTTATAAGTTACATTATTGTATAAATTTGTTTTTATGTGATGTAGTTTATAAGTTACATTATGGCATAATTTATATATTTATATGCTTGCCAAGGTAAATATTTTTTCTTACAAATCTAATTTACTCAGGAAAATGCTTTTGCCTGCAAAAATCTACCCAAGGATGCACCCCACATTCACTGCTTTGTTAACCATGACATTAAAATTCAGTTGACTAAGCATCTTACTGAGCAACAATATAATTTGTTTTGTGAGAAAATATGTTTCGATCATTATATGAGAATGAGATTATGTGTTGGTCAAGGTCAAATTCTTAGGTGTTATATGGCACTAGAACTTGAATGTAGTACTTGGCAGGCTCTTGTTATCCGAGTTAATGAAACTATCTTGAAGTTTACACTTAGAACGTTTGCACAAATTACTGGATTAAATTGTGTTGGTGTCATAGATGATTTCAAGTTCAACACTAAAGAACCTAATAGGTTGATTGTTCAGTACTTAGGTGGTAATAAACTTATCCGTAAATCAGACTTAATGAGCAGATTCACAAAAAAAGTTTGGACAGACAATGAAGACGATGCTCTTAAGTTCGAGATATTGTATTTCATTCATACATATGTGTATTCCGGCAAAAGGACATCAAAGAGAATTCATAGAATTCACTTTGATTTGGTTGAGAGTGATCGGTACAGGCAATGAAAGTTGATATAATTGTTGAAGATCAGAGCAATGAAAAACAACTTTATGGCATGTTGCATTTGTATCTAAACTATCAAATTGTATTCTTCTATTTTTATTGTCTGTTGCATTTTGTATTCATTACAAAATCCATGCGGTATCTTGCTAAAATTTGAGTTTTTTAGGTGTAACTTGTATTTATTTTGTAGGTGGTATTCATTTCAAACTATGTATATGTTTAATTTTGTATTATATTTTAGGACAATAGATAAATAGTTTTACAGAATTTTGTATGCTATTCTAAATTAGGCTTCATACAATTTATATTTTTTAATTATTTTGTATTCATTCTAACTATATGCCAACAAGTTTTGTATTTTTTTTGTGCTCACTTTGTATTTCAATATCATTTTGTATTTTAATCTCACTTTGTACACAAAGCATAATGAATACAAAGACATGTAAAAAAGTAACTTATAGAGCACACAACACAGCTAAAAACTAATGAATACAAAACAATCAAATAATATAGAATGAATACAATATGAACTAGTATCACTAATTGTTTAAAAGGAATACACATTAAAACTCAGCTGACTAAGCATCTTACTGAGCAACAATATAATTTGTTTTGTGAGAAAACATGTTTCGGTCACTATATGAGAATGAGAATATGTGTTGGTCAAGGTCAAATTCTTAGGTGTTGTATGGCACTAGAACTTGAATGTAGTATTTGGCACGCTCTTGTTATCCGAGTTAATGGCAAAAGCATTTTCCTGAGTAAATTAGATTTGTAAGAAAAAATATTTAACTTGGCAAGCGTATAAATATATAAATTATGCCATAATGTAACTTATAAACTACATCACATAAAAACAAATTTATACAATAATGTAACTTATAAATCAAACCTGACATATACAATAATTATTATGATTTAATGAATACACCAAATATGGAGTAATGAATACAAAATAATGAAACAAAAGTGCATGAATACAATGAATACATTTAATATGTATCTTTACTTTAACTTAGAAAAAAATCAAATGGCATTACTATTTGTTAAAAAACAAATACTCCCCATATTTTCTTTGTATTCAAACTAAAAAAAAAAATTAAATACCCAAGTCATTAACAAATACAGAATTATAGATGTTAACAGTTTTTTGTATCCAAGTTAAAAATGTATATATTTACAATAGTCCTTGCATCAAGTAAAAAACAAATATTGAAACATTAAAAACAAATTTGAACAAACTATATTATGCATATTTCAATGAAATCTGCCAACATATATGTATACAAAACAAATATTGAACCATTAAAAACAAGCGGCCGTTCAAAAAATCTTCAAACAATCCATTAACATTTTTCGTAATCAACAACCACAAAAAAGTAAACAAATCCACCAAAACTAATTTTTCTTACGTTGTTCATAGTATATACAATTTACAATGAAAACAAATCAAGTTTACAATTATTTACAAACTTTCATATCAAAATTTTATAATCACTTAGAAAAAGATTAAGGATGAAGCAATTAACTAATACCTTGTCCAATTTGTATTCAACCAATTTGATCGAACTCCCAGTAAAAAAATCCTTCTCCACAGTTGTTTGTCAATGATTTTATTGTACTGTTTCTTTAAAATAATTCTCAACAAACAGAAAAAAAAAATTCAATCAAAATAAATTGAAAATCGATAATGATAAAACTCATCAGCTATGGAGAAGACCGATTAGTATTTAATTTTGAAATTTTGTAACTGCTGAGACTTTTAAGCAATTGTTCCTTTTTAAAAAATGTTTTTCCCCTAAATTTCTCCTTTTTATTATTTAACAACTGTATTCTTTCAATTAAAACAAATAATAAAAACTTAAATAAGATACATAATAAATTAAAATTGACATTTTTACTAAATATTGAAAGTGTTGACATTGGATCCTATTAAATGTCAAAATATTGACATTTTAAAAAAATTCACTTTATTTATTTCCTCTTAGCATTCTCTAGCCTAGTCTGGCTAGTAGGCATTCCAATAACATTTGATTGAAATTTATAAATGAAAAATATTCCAAATTGAAGTTGAAATATAAACTTACAATTTAATGGTTGAGTCGATTTCATCATTATAACTTATAAGTTCATTATATTAGGGGTGAGTATGGTATGATACGGTACGGTATTTAAATTTTTGATGTATACCGTAATTTTGGTATTTGATTTTTAAAACATTATATCATTATCATATCAATTTAATTTGGTATGGTTAGTTTATTGAAGTTCGATGTTGGTATTCTATGGTATGGTAAATTGGTAACCATAATTTGTTCAACTTCGACTAATATATTCGTATAATAGAGTATTGTGACTTCGAGAATTAAGAAAAGGCTCAATTGTATCATACTAACATATTACACATGTAGAAATATTTATGCAAAATAAAGTACTACAAACAACTCCTTTTGTTAATCAATTACAAATTCAAATACATTTCAATCAAAATAGAGTAAGCAAAGTTTTAACTTCTAAATATTTAGTTTATACTAATACTAGGTTGCATATAATTTGTTAGTATTTTAATAATATATTTATGTAACTATATATATACTTCGGTGTGATATTCCATATTTCGGTATGTTATTTCTAAATATCAAATACCGTACCAAATATTCAAAAAAATTAAAATTTATGCCATATACCACACTAAATACCATAATACCAAAACTACAATATTAAAAATTTCAATATAACATGATATTTCGATATATATCATACCATCCACCCCTACCTTACATACTGTATTCGAAGTTAAATTTAAGTCTTCTTGATCCCGTACTACTCAGAGGGTCATATATTTACTAAAAAATGAGCCTTGTTGATCACCGTAAGACTGATATTTTATTCTTCATAATAAATGAGATACTTTTTTTTTCTTTGTACTTTTTATCAAATGTATTAACTTTTAGTCCTCTTTATGTCTAGTCCTCTTTTATTATTTTGGGGTGGAACCATCGACGTAACTTGAAAGTTAAGGACAGGAAAAGGTTTTATTCCCATTTAATTTAAAGCAAAAGACTAAAACAAGTAAACAAAAAGAAAAACGAATCTAAGGATATATTTATAGAGAGAATGGTTTCATATACCTCTTAATTTTATAATTTAGAGTTGACATATACTGTTGTTGTAAGCAGATTTGCCTTCTTTAAAATAAAATAAAATGATGGAGTCTCATTTTTTAAAAAGAAAAAATAATTTTCCCTTTTACATACTTAATATTTATATACTTTGAACGATACTACATAGTACATAGTAATATATTGTGGTATCAAATTTTAGAATAATTAATCAAATTTAACATTTTTAATTTAATATTGAGTAAATTTCTACTAATTACCCCTCTTTCCAAAACAAAAATCAGGAATAAGAGAATTACAAATGCGAAATTGAACCCTTTTCAATAAAATAAATTTTTAATAAATAATAATTAATTGAACTCTTAAAATTCTTGGAATATCAGATCACGGAGATATTGGTAAAAATGCTAATTTGAAGTTTTTGCAAACAATATGAAAAGGACAAATCAATAGTGACAAGTCCCACATGTGAAATCAATTATTTTTTAGGGGGAAAAGATGCAGTGTGAAATGCGTAATTGGATGTAACTTTTCTTTTAAGTAAAGAAAGAGTATTTTGTTCTCACTGCTTTCAACATAATGTTTTCACATTGACTTGACTCCTTTAATTGCCGGTCGTCAAACAAAAAATAATATAATAAGGTAAGAATATAGCACATCTTGATCGTCGTCATCAGCAATTTTTCCCAAGTTACACACACATGGGAGTTGGTTAGGGTTAGTATATTGTTTGAATATTACTCTACTTTGGTAGTTGATTCGGAGATGAATAATATAGATACTAAATTCTGCATATGTAGTATCATAGGATGTAAGTTATATATATATAAAATTAATATAATATTTGATTTGTAATTTAGAAATTCGTAATGTATAAGTTCTGATAGTAATTGTGTATAAATGATGGAATAAGTAATACACAAATAACTAAACTCCTCATAACTATTTCTTCATAACATAATACATAAATTTCCTCACAACTAATCCATATATTATTAAAAAACTCAAATAACTCTAATCAACTATCAAAACAACCATATGGTAGATAGTAAAATGCAATTCAAAATTATTGTATTTTTCTTAGAGCTTGTGTGGCGAAACTTAAAATATTTGTTTACTATATTGAAGCTGTAATAATTTGCGTTTTTTATCTACAATTTGAGAGCCATTTTTATTAGTATTAAAAAACAATTTATGTTTTGACCAATTTTTTAGAAAAGTGATTTAATTTTAAACTTTAAATAATTACAAAAACGACATTTACAGTTTTTACTTTACTATTACTAATAATATTCTATCAGAATCATTTTGTTATTTTTAGGACAACAAAGTCATTCAATTATAGCCTTTTAAATCAAAAATTACAAAACACATATTTAACTTACCAATAACATATTCAGACCTCATTTACTAATAATTTAAAAAAAAAAATGAGAAGCGAAAGTGTATCTATAACTAAGACTGATCATTATGAATATGTGCTATTACGTCTTATCAAAAAAGTTATAATCGATTTAATATGAGAAAAAAATATGTTATTCAAATTGTATCTTTTGATAATCTGTTATTATTTAAAGAAAATATCTATTTATTTCTTATTCACACTTTTTTAGAAAATACAACAAATATGATAGGACATATGAAATATGCGTCTTGTATTTTCTGAATTAAAAAATAATAATTGAGTGATTTATTGTTCTTAAAAAATGAAAAATAGCTTTAATAAACTATCTCTAAATTAAGTGACTTTGTTATCCCCATAAAAATAGAAATAAATTTTAATAGAATGTTCACATAAGTTGAGTGAGAATTTAACTCTCTTTGATGTGGGATTTCATTCATCATTATCACTAATTTTTGTCTTGATATATGTAACGCAAGATTACGATAGGTTGATGTATATATTCATAGTTAATGAGACGTGATTCTATCTATAATATGTGACTTGTTGAATTTCACTTATTAATAGTCATCAAAAATTTCACGTTATATATTCTTTTAATAATAATTAATTTTAACATTGATCTAATATTCTTTCAAGTTATATATTTTTTTAATAATAATTTATTTTAACATTGATCTAATATTATGTGTGTATCGATGTCATTATCATGACTTGTGATAATCCATAATGTCAATAGATCACATTAACACATAATTCTACTCCCTTCAAAACCATACCCTTAAATTAATGCTTGATTATTGCATTTCTCATCACTGTATATATATAGGCTTCATGTCAGAGGTGGACCCATGTTGACCAGGGGTGCATTAATTTCAGGAAAAAAAAAATATAAATTACAATATTATTAAACTGTACGTTGAGGTTTTTTCTTTTTTCTAATACGTGTGACTCGGAATCAAACTTCAAATGTAATTTTAAATGTAGAAAATATATATGGCCTAAATATATTTACAATCAGAAATTGTAAAAATACATTTTTTTAATAGACGAATGAATGTAGTAAAAAATTAAAATTAAATTATGTTATATTAATAATTAATTTTTTTTATGAATGAATGTACTCAAAATTTAAAATCAAACTGTATAATATTTAATTTTAATGTTCATGTTTAATTTAATATGAAGTTAACAAACATAGGAAAAAATAAGAGAAAGAGAGGAGAAAATTTAACTTAGAATAAAATTACTTTTAAGCTTCAAGCTTCCACTTAGCTCTGGAGAAGACAATAATAATAACGAGACATGAAAAAATTATATATGAAGAATTTTCGCTTTATAAAATCTTTTAGATTTACTTATTAATTTTAAATTAACTGCTACATATTTAAAGACTTAAAAATTGGAAGGGATGGGGTGCTTATAGCTTATAGCTGCTTGTGAGACTCAAACATAGGAGCACTTTCAAAGCTTGCTCGTTCAAGAGCACCTGAAATCACTTCACTATATTAAGATAATAAGTTCTTTCGACATTTTTAAATTCTTCTAAAATTTTATTGTATAAAACTAAGATGAATATATTATTATTTTTATTCACGTCTTGAAATCTTGGGCAGTCTCTACTTCCTGCCCTACATATTAATGCAAACACGCCAAATCCTCAAATACCGACATAATTTTATATCGACAAGCGTTTGAACAAATACTTGGTAGATAAATAAACACTAACGTGTGAATACATTATTTTAATTTTTTATTAGAAAATCTATGGACAAACGTGTCAGAAATATTATGGGGAAATTGGGACCGATTAGTGGGACCCTAACCCAATCAATGGGGTCTATATAGACAGTAGGAAGAGTACCCATTCCTCTTCAGCACTACTCTAACAAACAAAAAAAAATCATTCAAAAATGGCCGCAGCGAAACTGTTATTTCTCGCAGCACTTTTCCTCTCTCTGTCCTACCTTTCCGGTGCGGCGGGCAACGCCGCAGCCTCCACCAGTTTCATAAAAAGCTCTTGTAAATCCACTACTTATCCCGATGTATGCGTCGCTTCCCTTTCCGGTTACGCACAAGCCATTAAAAACAGCCAATTGCAGCTGGTGAAGACGGCTTTGTCCGTGAGCCTAAATAAAGCTGAATCGACAAAAGGATTCGTTAGCAAGCTGTTGAAATTCAAGGGATTGAAACCGAGAGAGTATGCAGCTATCAAGGATTGCGTGGAGGAAACGAATGATAGTGTAGATCGGCTTAGCAGATCTGTGAATGAGCTGAAAGGTTTGGATCGTAGCCATGGGAAAGCCGATTTCCAGTGGCATATGAGTAACGTAGAGACATGGGTAAGTGCTGCTATTACAGATGAGAATACTTGCACTGATGGATTTGCCGGCCGAGCTTTGAATGGTAAAATTAAGGCTTCTATTAGAAGTCACATAGCTAATCTAGCTCAGGTTACTAGCAATGCACTGGCCTTAATCAACCAATATGCTGCAAATCATTGATTAATTAATTAGCTACGTTAATTATGTTTAGAGTTTTTGAGCTTAATTATGGTTTTTTGCCTTTTTTTTTTTTTTTTCTTCTTGGCTTGTTTGGTACTCTATAAATTGTGAATGCTACGGGATGTTTCTTTCTTGTCCTTTACGGGGATGTATGTAGTATGTTGTACACAACTTATGAATATTAGTTAAGCATAATTCATTATGCGCTAATTTTGTTTTATTGAATAAATATTTACTAGTTGTATATATTACTTCTCCCACTTAATTTATGTAATTTTGTTTGATTCGATAATATTATGTTTGGAATTTTATGGTATAAAATAAGTTATATTTTTTTGTCTTAATTTATATGACACAATTTAAATTTTGAGAATTAAACTTCTTCATTTTGAATATGTATTAAAACATACAATTACATATTCAGAAGTTACCTAAAGAGTTCTATAATTCACAAAAATCAACTATTTACACTTGTGAATAAACCGGTCAAAGACTTACTCTCAAAATTAGATCTATCTCATATGGAAATAAAGGGAGGATCATAAATTATCTAATTATGAATAAAATAAAATAAAGTTATTTTAAAATAGTGAGATCTTATTCAAAAGAACTACTATTAAAAAAATGTCCGGCTCAAATCTGTTATAATTTTGAAAATAATTGTCTCAAATGGTTGTTATTTAAAAAATCTGAATAAAATTAATTATTCTTTTTCCATTTGATCCTTATCTTTTAAGATTATAAATATTATGGCATAAATAAAAATGTAAAAGAAAAACTCCTCATATATTTGAGACAAAATGAATATAACTGAAAAAGGTATTTTTCCTTTACTATATGAGGTTATTTTTGTCATTTGCACAAAATAAAATACTACTCTATTACTTTTTTTTTTAGTTTATATATATATACTATAATTCTTGTATAACTTACATAAGTTAGGTGGAAAGAAGATTATCAAAACATTCTTAAACTTTATGTGGAGATTATTGTTTTCAATCAATGATAGAAAATCATGAAATCAAGCGTCACTTCACTAGATTACTTGATTGCTTTAAGCATTAACTAATTAATTAAACAAAGATTTGGTCAAACAGGAGGCAGGCCGAAAAGGGCTATTACTATTTTAACTCCCACAATCCATTTTTCTTCATTCATTATTATATGAAAAATAGATTTTTATTTTTATTTATTCAACTTAAATAATTGAAAAATAGTTTATCATTTTTTATTTATCTTATCCTTTTCCTAATTCCTATTATTTCCCAGCATTTAAATATTTTATAATTAATAGAGATGATATACTACTATTATTATTATTATTATTTATAAAATATGTCAAATCAAATATAAATAAGTAAAAAAAAATTGAGGAAATACTGGAGGCAAAATTCTTTGAATAGATCCAAGGAAAGCCAGGTTATCGTTTTTGTCTATGACAAAGACGTGTTATAACTAATTATTGGAAGAAATATAATGGTAATAGTACCTTTCAACCACCTCGCTCATATATAATGAATGAAAAATGAAATGTGTCTTTCAAGTTCCTTTGTTTATGCATAACATTGAGTTAAGATTAATAAATTATAAATAGAAAATTTGCTGGTTTTTGGAACTAAGTGAGTTTAATTTTTTTAATTCATCATTAGTCTGAGGGCCATAGGAGAGATAGTATTTGTATTATGTGTGGTTTTTTTTTTTGTTTTTTTTTATACCCTCCTTAGGAGCTTTCACCCCTTTTGCTCTTTTGGTGACTCGAACTCGCAATTTTTGGGTTGAAAGTGAGGGGTGCTTACCATCCAAACAACTCCCTCTCGTCATGTGTGGTTTTCTAATTATTCGTAGTTTGAATAATTTATAAAATTCCATACATATTAAAATTACAGTTTATATTCTTTATTTATAAATGTAGATGATTTATTCAATTTTACTATTGTTTACTGTCTTTTCGGTTTTAAAAGTAGATGATTATTTTTTTTTTAAATTGAAAATTGACATTTTGTGAGTGATCAATTTATTAAGATAGACAATTATTTATCCTCAAATAATTCAAGTGAAAAATAGTAAACATGACAAAAAAAATTTGATCTTCTCTTAGCTAGTTACAAAGCCATAAAAAATAATATTGTCCGGTAATCATCTACCTTGACCCAATTACATAATAATTCAAGGGTATAATTGGAAAGAAGTTTTTTATAGAGTTTTAATTCAAACACAAGATGAGGTGAAAACAATGAACCAAACACTTGATAAAAATAAACTTTGTATTACTAAATCATACACTACTAATCTCTGCACTACTAATTTGTACCAAACGACCTCCTATTGTGTACGCTTGCCTTTAAAGTTAACCCTTTTATTTATTTTGAGAATAGGAAAGGTGATCGATAGCATATATGGTAGATGAAAAAAATAATTCGCTTGCTGAATATATACTTATTTCACTTTCAAAAAGGACATACCTTGAGATTTGCCTAATTAACGTGATTCCGCCTTCACGATATTGACATTGTGGATTTTTAAATCTAACAACTTCATTACAAGAGGCTGCTAATGGGAGAGTGTACCCAGTGGGTCTATTACATTAAAAATATTGGTCTTCAATTGTTGGTATTTTTTTTTTAAAAAGTTGTAATATACCGATCTCAGGATGTTAGTATATGTTTATATATATATATATATATATAAGTTACCCGAGTTAGGTGGAAAGAAGAACATCAAAACATTCTTAAGCTTTATGTGGAGATTATTGCTTTCAATCAATGATACAAAATCATGAAATCAAGCGTCACCTCACTGTATTACTTGATAGTTTTAAGCATTAACTAATTAATTAAACAAAGGTATGGTCAAACAGGAGTCAGGCCGAAAGGAATATTACTATTTTAATTCCCTCAATCCATTTTTCCTCGTTTAGTATATGAAAAATAAATATTTATTTGTATTTATTCAATTAAAAGATAATTTATTAATTTATATTTATTTTACCCTTTTATCATTTTCCAATATTTAAATATTTTATAATTAATAGAAATGATATAAAATAATAATTATTATTATTTGTGAAATATATTAAATCGAACATAGATAAATAAAAATAGAAGGAGGAAATAATGGAGGTAAAATTCTTTTAATAGATCCAAGGAAAGCGACGTAATCGTTTTTGTCTATGACAAAGACGTGCAACTAATTATAGGAAGAAATATAATGGGAATACTACCTTTCAACCACCTCGCTCATATATAATGAATGAAATGAAATGTGTCTACCAAGTTCCTTTGTTTATGCATGACATTGAGTTAAAGATTTAATAAAATTATTAGTAAATTTCATGGTTTTTGGATGTAAGGATTAGTTTAATCTTTTGTTAACAAATCCCACATTGACATAGGAATGAGAAATTGGTCTTTTTATATGGATTTGCCGGGCTGTGTTAAGCTCATGTACCATATTTTTATATGCTATATATCAGAGTCAGGTTCATTTGTCAATTTGTTGTCCCATTTCTGTAGCGGGATGATAAATTAGTCTTCTTATCCCATGAGGTAACTTTTAGAATTGAATTAGACTCATATATCATATCTTTACATTTTTTTATTCATCATTAGTCATAGGCTATAGACGTAAGCTTGCCTTAAAAGTTAACCCTTTTATTTATTTTGAGAATGAGAATGGGACAGCTGCTCGATAGCATTATATGGTAGATACAAAAAATTAATTCGCTTACTGAATGTATTACTTATTTCACTTTCAAAAGGACATGATTTGAGATTTGCCTAACTTGATTCCGCCTTCACGATATTGACATTATATTGTGGGTTTTTAAATCTAAGAAATTCATCACAGGCTGCTTATGGGAGAGCGTACCCAGTGGGTCTACTACATTGAAAATATAGATCTTCAAAAGTCGGTATTCCTTTTTTTTTTTTTAAAGTTATGATATACCAATCTTAGGATGTTAGTATATTTTTAATATATATATATATATATATATATATATATATATATATATATATATACACTTCCAGTGGGTCTACTACATTGAAAATATAGATCTTCAAAAGTCGGTATTCCTTTTTTTTTTTTAAAGTTATGATATACCGATCTTAGGATGTTAGTATATTTTTAATGTATATATATATATATATATATATATATATATATATATATATCCAGTGGGTCTACTACATTGAAAATATAGATCTTCAAAAGTCGGTATTTTTTTTTTTTTTAAAGTTATGATATACCGATCTTAGGATGTTAGTATATTTTTAATGTATATATATATACACATATCAGTCTATCTTTACTTATCCACTATACTATTTTGGGATGTCTAATAATACTTGTTCAGTTTATAAAATCAATAAATAATTTATCATATTGTGTCTACTTTACCCTTGTTAGATACTATTCATTTTTAATGTTTAGAAGACTTGTTTTTTTATAAGGGCACTTCCGACTTCGAGAAAATTACCCATATCATTTACTACTTAATTATTGTGCCAATTCGAGAGGTAGTATTTGCTTATACCGACCTTAGGATGTTGTAATACAGTGATCTCATAAAAAAATTGTTTAAATGATGCACACAATTTCTTCATCTTTTTTTTTCTTTTGAAAAAAACAGAGATTTTAGATATGGCTTATTCAAACATGTTTTTGAACTTCTCTGCTTACATTTTGCAAAAACAATTGTCGTAAAAGTTGTCACGAAGGACATCAATTATCAATGTCGATCGACGTTTTGAAGGTATATTGCTTAAAACAAATACGTTTTGGATATTATTGTTCTTCTTTCTAAAGGTGCTCTATTCCATACGTTTTGTATTCAACTTAACAAGGTATGCACACAATATTCAAGATGATGATTTATAGAGATGGAGTCCTATTGGTTCTATTAACATGACTCTGTTCGATGTTTTATTTCAAAACAGAAAAAATAACTTTCTTGATACGTCCTATTATTGAAAAATGTCACGATAGGTGAAATTGTACTGAACTTATATCAAATTTATTTTGTAGTGTTTTCATATGAATATTGTGTTTGTTTGTAAATATCTAACCACAAGTGCAATTAAATTTAAAATTACATAACTCAATGGAGTTAGTCGAGCAGCTTTAGAGCTAACTAAATTCTTCTATTACACTTGTAACTTATAATAGGTACTATTTTATCATTTAACCAAAAAAAAAAGTACTATTTTCTCAGGATTTTTTTTTAGTTTTATTAATAAGAATAATATGTGTAATAGGATACGGGTAAGTACCATCAACTTATTGAATCTGCAATTTTAGAAAACTCTTGATCTATTACAAACTATTGAGCATTCGAGTCAATTTTTTTTATTAAAAAAATACAACTATCACATACGTGATATTCTACCATGGTAGATATTAAAGGGTTTTTTCACCGTTTGAATATGTGATCAATAAATCAGATAAAGATAATTTTAATCGTTGTTTTAAGACTCCTCTCACAAAATTTAATATGATTAACTAGATAAAATTTTAAAAAAGAAAAATTCTCTGACATTGTACGTGTATTGCGCAAAAACGTATATATTGGCTTCTACATCTTTGTTAGAAGAGTAATTTGCATTGCAATTTGCGATGTATCAATTTGTCAAATAGCAAAGTTGTTAAAGAATCATTATTTTTTTATTGGTTATAATTGTGGCTTCTTTTGCTATAAATAGGAATATTGGCTGAGAAATTGATGTGAGAGTATTATTATAGTGAATTGTGTAAAGTAAAAGAAACGTTACATTTTTAAAAGTCTAGTAATTTTTTGAAACTATCAAATTTGAATTGCAATTTGCAATGTATCAAATTTGAATTGCAATTCGCTATGTATCAATTAGATATAAATATTACTTCTTTTGCTATAAAGAGGAGTATTGGCGGAGAAAATAATATTATATTGAATTGAGTAAAATAAAAGAATGTTATTGCTTTTAGAGATGTATAATTTATCAAATTTGCAACTCGGAAAAAGGTTGATAAAATTACAACTATCTGAAATAGATCACTTATACTCTTCGTTATATTTTGAGATAAAAATATTTTTGTTGTTATCTCAGAAGACCACAAATACTCTCAAGAGTTAATAACATTGATTTGACAAAATCACATGACACTAATTTCACCACCTAAAGGTGCCTAGGATACCCACTAAAATAAGGGTCTTTAATTTCGGTCCAATTTATAACTCAATTCTAACCCATATTTGCTAGATCCCGATCCACTAAAATTAATAGACAAATGTCATCTTTTCACCGCATTTTCACCGTTCAATTCAAATGGATTCTCAATTTAGAAAAACTCCACCTATTCTTCTCAAAAACACAGATGCTACTAAAGTGCAAAAACCAAGTTGGTCGGGTCCACTGAATTGAATGCTGAAATGAGGTGAAAAGGTGATGTTCGCCTCTTAATTTTATTGGGTCGGGTCTAGCAAAAATGGATTAGGATTGAATTATAAATTGGATCAAAATTAATGATTCATATATAAGTGGGTATCCTAGTTCGCAAGCTTAGGTGGTGGGATTAATGTTATGTGACTTGTCACATCATTGTTGTTAACTTTTGAGGGTATTTCAGGTCGTTTGGAATAAGATAATGATGAGGTATTTTTTATCTTAAAATTTATCGAAGGATATAAATGATCTATTTCGCATAATTTAGGAATCACTATGAGCAATTATTTTTGATTGGTTACAATTATGACTTCTTTCGCTATAAATAGGATTGTTGGTTGAGAAAATAATGTGAAAGTAATATTGTAATAAGTTGTGTGAAATAAAGGTGTGTTACTCTCTTGTTTTTTTTTCCTACTTAGCTAAAGTATTATTTCTAGGTGGGATTATTGAATAAAAGTGTTTTAGCTTCGATCACAAAAATAGAGCAAGGATGGCATTGAGTGGTCAACTAGAATTTGAGGTGGAAATTAAGACTCCAGGAAACATTTTCCTTGAATTATATGGAAGCAACAAAGAATATCTCCCTAAAATCTACTCACAATTTTTCCAAAAAATTGACTTTGCTTGAAGGAGAGTGGGGACAAGTTGGATGCATTATCATGGCATATTATTTCATTGGTAAATCAACTAATCTCTAGTACTCAACTACTCTTTAATATGTTTATTAATTAGAAAAACAAGTCAGTTATATATAAAATTTGATGCATTGATTTTTACTACTCTCACTACAACAAAAACAATTTTTAACAACAATAAATATACACATTAATAAAGAGTGCTAAAGTTTTTACCTGCATTAGTAATTAAATTGTCACTAGATCCAATGTCGTCGTTATAGGCTTTAGGATATATACAAAGAGTGTTAATTGCCACTAAAAATACATATATAACAACAGTTAAACTATTACCATTAATTAATTGTCGTTAAAAATTATTTTTGATATAGTGTATTGAGAATGATTTAAATGTTTTGATGAAGATGGTAAGGCAACAAGTTCAAAGGAATTGGTGGAAGCAGTAGATGAGAAAAACAAGTGAATTACATATAGTCTGGTTGGAGGAGATATAATAATGAAGCTGTACAAGACCCTTAGGATTACTATCCAAATTCTATCAAATGATGAGAAGCAGAATGAGGATGTTACATATCCCTATATGTTGAAGGCATTTGTTACTGCAGTCACCAAAGCCGTTGACGCACATTATTCTCATCTTTAAAATCCAGGGTCGGCTTAATCATAACGCCACTAAAGCAATTCTTAGGACCCATACTATTTCTAAAAATATTATATATATGAATAAATAAACTTCATGTATTGATAGATTTTAAAATAATTTATTGGGTAAAAAATATTAATTTCTTTTTATCTTAGTTAATATGTAATAATTAAGAAATTAAATATTATTTAAGTTGATTGTAGCATCCTTTATATTCTGATGATTATCAAGAACCCATATTAGTTTTCTTATATTTACCTTTTTATCTCCTTTTCTATATATTCATTTTCTCGTTATTAAATATTCTAAAGTCTTTCAAATAGTTAAGTCTTTTTCGTTATGCAAAATTTATTATTGTGTATTTAATTTCAAATCTCAATGCTTACAAGTGGGCACATGGTTGCTCCAATTGAGTTGTGAACACTAGCGGCAGTAGGATTTTCACTAAAATAATTTAAATATAATGGAGTAAATACACGAAGAAATCAAATGAAGTTCAACATCTACTATATATATATATATATATATATATATATAAATAGTTTTAAACATGTATAAATAATATAATTCTTCATTGAAGGAAGTTTGAATGAATCCCCTCGATCTTACTTGATTTTCCCCGCATATTACTCCCTCCGTCCCAATTTATGTAACACTTATTTGATCACACGGAGAGTTTAGGAAATAAGAGAAGTTTTTGTTACATTTCAAATAGTCCTTATTAAAGTTACTTTATTGTTTACTTTTTATAGACTTTTTCAAAATAAAATGTTAAGTGAGACCTATAATATTATATAAAAAATAAATTGGGAAATACTCCTCTATTTCATATTAATTGAATATATGAGACAACACTTACCCATTAAGAAAAGGGATAAGGGTTTGAAAAATACCCCAATTTTGATCGAATTTGCTGTTGCGATACTAAACTTTCATGAGGACCTATTACCTCTCTAGATTATTTAATACCGTATTTTAAACATATATATTTGTCCACGTGGACATAAAAAATAATGCAAAATTATAAATAGTAATGTGTCCACGTGGGCACATATATACCGTTAAAATACACTATTAAATAGTTCAGGGGGTAAAAAATACAATATTAAATAGTCTAGGAAGGTAATAGGTCCTCATGAAAATTTAGTATCACAACAACAAATTTGACCAAAGTTGGGGTCTTTTTCAGACCCTTATACCTTAAGAAAAACATTCAAAGACATAATATAAACCACATTTTTCATTATTACCCTTTTGTTTAATGTATTCCCAAGTTATTCTTAAAAATAGTGTAACTTATCTCTTAAAAATGTAACTAT
This sequence comes from Solanum verrucosum, assembly GCF_900185275.1. Lineage (NCBI taxonomy): Eukaryota > Viridiplantae > Streptophyta > Magnoliopsida > Solanales > Solanaceae > Solanum > Solanum verrucosum. The sequence continues at coordinate 1,530,169 of NW_026020155.1, forward strand.
AAACAAAAATTCAACATTTATCTCTTAAAAATGTAAACTTTATTAAAGAAACGAATACCTATAAAAAAAAATTCAACATTTATCTTAAATTTTGAACAATTTACCTAGTAAAACAAAAAATTTCAAATCTGATGCTTACAAGTGGGCTTGTGGCTGCTGCATAGTAAAATGCACCATTCAATATTTTTTTAAAGCGTTGGCTTCAACATGAACAAACCTTAATATTTCACAAACTTTATTTTGAGGCTTCACATCCAATGTTTATTAAATTTTGAGAGAAGGTTACAAACCAATTTTTCATTAATAAAATGTGAAGGAAACGAAGTAGTAAGTTGAAGAAGAAAACAAAAACAACACAAATACATTTCTTTTCTCTAGTAGCTTGTGACGTTGTTATGCATTTTCCCATTCTCTACAGTTCTAGTTAACCCTTTGATGTCGTTGATGAGACAGTCGAGGTTACTATACGATAAACCTCCTTCTTCAACACTTAGTTTTGCCAGTTTTGATAATTTCTCAACCGATTTCTTGTACTCATCCTTTTTTGTTTCCATAAGATCTTTTACCATTTTCTCTACGACGAATCTATCACAAATGTCTTTCATGTCTAACCCAATCTTCCAAAATTCATTTACTAGTCTACTTGTAACTCTTTGATCCACATATTGAGGCCAACATATCATGGGCTTTCCTTCAATGATGCTTTCCAGTGTCGAGTTCCATCCACTATGGGTTAAAAACCCACCAACCGATGGGTGGGCTAGTACCATCTTTTGTGGAGCCCAACTCACTATGTAACCAATTCCTTTGCAACCCTCAACAAGTTCCTTCATAAATTGATCATATGATACATCTCCCTTCAACATGTTAGGCCTTATCACCCACAAAAATTTAACCTTACTATTCATTAGTCCATGCCAAAATTCCATCATCTCATCTCTTGAAACAACAACAAGGCTTCCGAAACTTACATAAATTACGGATCCATTGGATTGCTCGTCGAGCCATTTTATAGAAGTATGGTCTTCTTCCCACAAGCTATTTGAGGATGACAATAGTGGAGCAGCAAGTCTACTCTTCAAGTTCAAGGGCAATGGTCCAATTGCATATGTTTTAGGAAAGTAAGAACGAACACTAGAAAGAAAAGGCCCATCTAAATCATCAAACGAGTTTAATATGAGCCCATGGGCTTTTGGGAGTCGCTCAATCTCCTTAAAAGCGGCCTGATAATTTTGATCGGTCTTATAATCTAAAAGACAAAAGTGTGGAAGATCTCGTCGTCTAAGAAGACCTTCCATGGCTGGTAAATGTGTTACCAATGCATCCAAGTCGTTTCCTAATTAAAGAAATAAATATGAAGTTAAATTTACAATCCTAGTGTTCCAAATTTCTACTATTTTCTTTTAATTGTCATTTTGCATAAATTTTAAGAATAAAATAATTAAAAATATAATCTGATTAATATATTTTTATCCACTTATATCCTCTTAATTCAAAAATTATTATTGCTAAAAATAAAAGTTTAAAAAATACAATAACTTTCTCGACAAGTAAAAAGGAGCATGGAGTATTTCTGATTTTTTCCTTTCTTTAAAAGTGGAGCAAATAATATTTTAAAGTTAATTGTCGTTTAATGCCTACTTGGGAACAGTGACCAAGGCAGCAGAAGACAATGGTGCATGCCTAACTGGGGAAGGTGAAAGCTAAAATAATAAAGAAATCATCATTATTCCCTCTTTATTAATTTGATCAATGAATATGAATTAGTTACTCCTTTCGTTTTTAAAAAAATGATCTAGTTTGATTTGAAATGGAGTTTAAAAAAAGATTTTTTAATTTTATGGTTTTAAATCAAAGTTATGTCAAATATACCAAAATATCTTTTAATCTTATGATCTTAAACATGCAAAGTGAAAAATTAAACTTAAAGTGTTGCCAAAAAAAGAAAGAAGTCATTCTTTTTGAATCAAACTAAAAAAAAAATTGGATCATTCTTTTTGAAAGAGGAAGGAGTACTAAATTTCCTAGGTTAATTAAATAAATATTTTTTATGTTAATAATTCTTAAGAAAAATAATGTTATTTATACCTCTTATTTAAAAAGCATATATTTTTTAAGGGAAAAAAGACAAATATACTCCGAACTATCTTAAATGGTGCAGATACCCTCATACTTTTGAGACATTGATGTTCCTGCCGTCCAAAAACTAGAGCATATATATTCTTTATACTAACGGACATACACGTGTCATATTCTTATCCACTGACCCGATATTTATTAAATATCGGATCGACGGATAAGATAGTGTCACGTGTCCCTATTTAGTCTTCTGTTAGAGTGAATGACATATATATGCTCTAGTTTTTGAATGGCAAGGACACCAATGTCTCAAAAGTATGACGAAAAGTATCTGCATATCATTTACGATAGTTCGTGAATATATTTACCATTTTCCCCTAATTTTAATAAGTAAAACATGTAAATAGAAACGGAGAAAATAAACAGAGGAGATACATATAATTGTCAATAGGGAGACAAAATACCTTTGAAGGGAAGAACTCCAGCCTCAATTAGTTTGGGCAGAGAAAGATAAATCCAAAAGCAGGAAGGACTAATAGTGTCAAATGTAATAACTGGAACTCCCATCTCATTTCCAATATCCACACCATAATAAAACAGGCCATCTAATATCACACATGTGACTGGCTCCTTAACAAGGGCGCTAAGCATTTGTTTGAGTAAAGGCTCAGCCATGGCCTGCAAGGAGCTGATAATGTCTCCGAATTGTTCGGCCGAACGCGGGTGGTCATCGGGGAGGCCATCGGATAATGTAAGGAATCGGAATCCAGGATATTGTTTGAAACGAGATTCGACATTGGAGTTACCAATGAGACGTTGTTGATTGTGATTTGTGTTGAGAAAAGTGACTCTAAGGCCAGCAAGACATAAGAGCTCAGCTAATTGTAGATTGGAGTTTATTGTGCTTTGTAAAGGAAGAGGGAAGATGAGAACGTGAGGAGTAATGGATGTTTGATGGTCCATGCCTATTGTAAGAGTAGGTGAAATTAGTTAAGCTTTTTATAGGTGGAGTTGGTGCAACATTTTCCCTTTGCCACTTTTCTTTCTCCTCATTATATATATATTTTGGTAAGTAACTTTCTTCCCTGACTCTTTTTACTTATTCATTATATTATTTTGAGATATCCAATAATATTTGTACAGTTTATAAAATTAATAAATATTTTTTCATGTAGTGTCTATTTTATTCTTGATATTAAGTACTATTCATTTTTTAATGTTTAAATGACTTATACTCCCTCCATTTCAAATTAATTGAATTATTCAGAAATTTTTCATTTTTCAAATCAACTTAATTGTTCAATTCTCAAAACTATTTTTAGAATGTTCTTCCAATTTGACCCTTAATTAGTTAGTATTGGAATCAGTTATTTATTAATGCTTAGTTATTTTAATCATAAATTTAATAATACTCTCTCCGTCCCATTTTATATGTCACATTTTTACTATGGACTTGCATTAAGAAATGATGTAAATTTACTCTTCTACCCTTATTTAATGTTTTCTTAAGTCAACTTTATTAATAAATGACAAGATTAATTAACTATTCTATCAAGGGTATAATAGGCAAAATATGGTAATTTATGCATAAAATTTATAAAATGACAAGTATTGTGGTCTAACTATTTATAGAAAGGGATGACATGTAAAATGGGACGGAAGGAGTAATTAATAAGGGTAAAAAATCAAAAGATATGCCTAATTTATGTCTTAATTTTCTTTTCTTAAAAAATGTGAAACACCTCAACAATTCAATTCATTTGAAATGGAGAGAGTATTTAATAAGGGTGATTTGGTAAAGTTATCCCTATAATTTACTGTTTCTTAGTTTTTGTGTCAATTCAATAATCAACAACTAATATTAGACAGAGAGTAAAAAATCATTTTAAAATATTAATATATTACTTGTCTATTATTTTAAAATCAAATTATTATTTTTACTTGTCACTTCCAACATATCAAACAAAGATTAAAAAAAAATCTTCATATTTTACCCTTAACATTAATTACTTATTCCCCAAATCGATTTTCAATATAAAAAACTAAACATCAATTAATAGGGATAGTTTGATAAAATAGTCATGCCAATTATTGTTTTATTAATGAACGTGTCAAGTTCAAATATGACAAGGAAAAGTGAACAGATAAAGTAATAATAAAATTTTAAAATATCTATTTTACTTTTAATGAAATTTTTTATAGTTAACATATATCTATAACTTATTTTAGACTAATTTTGTTATAAAAATCTTTTCTAATCAAACTTCAAATCAAGTTAAATATCATCACATAAATCGATACAAATAGAATATAGTACTCCCTCTGTTTTTTTTATAAAGAATTACCTATTTTCATTTTTTGATATGTTTTTTTAAACAACCCATTTCCTTTTTTTTGGCAGTACTTTCATTTCAACTTTTCACAACATATTTAAGGTCATAAGATTAAAAGGATATTTTGATACATTTGATATAACTATCATTTGAGACCACAAAACTAAAAGTTTTACTTTATTTTTCAAACTTCGTATGAAGTCAACTAACTTATTTTCTTTTAAATGAAGAGAGTAATATATATATATATATATATATATGTCGTTTAACACATGCGAAGAGGGTCATGGATATATTTCTTAAGTGAAGAAACCTTATTTAATTTCAAGTGGAGCTCATTCCAGCCTGTGTGAACAAATAAAAAAAATCTATTCATATCGAGATTTGATCCATTTCAGCAATTTTTTAAGTTAGCATTTCGACAAATTAGAGCCATTTATGTTAGGTACGTATCTCAAATCTATTATGTTGAGAGTAAATAAATTTTAAATTTTTAAATTAAAATATACTTTATGTTTTGTATTTATTTTAGGGATAAGGGCTGAAAAATACTCCAACTTTGGTCGGATTTACTATTGCGTTACTAAACTTTCATGAGGACCTATTACCTCCCTAGACTATTTAATACCGTATTTTAAACATATATATTTGCCCATGTGGACATAAAAAATAATGCAAAATTGTAAATAGTAATGTGTCCACGTGGGCACATATATACCTTTAAAATACACTATTAAATAGTTCAGGGGGTAAAAAATACGATATTAAATAGTCTAGGGAGGTAATAGGTCCTTATGAAAGTTTAGTATCGCAACAACAAATCCGACCAAAGTTGGGGTATTTTTCAGATCCTTATCCCTTTATTTTACCTTGTTATTAATGTTTTAATTATTTCTAATGCATCTCCAACATCAATGACTTATAATAACTAAGATGAACTAGAGAAGGGAGTATATAAAACTCTATGCCAGTTGGCCTATTATTTTCTAGGGTCATTTCATTTTATTTATTTTTGTATAACTTACATAAATCTCATAGTGTAAAGGGTAAATTACATCATATTCTTACTCTTTTTTTAATTACAATAATCCCTTAAAATTTGTACTTTTCGGATACATAAGTCAACATCCGGATACATTAATTCTGATACAAGATAAATCTTTTTGTTGCGCTAAAAAGGGAATAAAATCTGAAAATCTAATTAAATCCCATAAATTACGTTACGTTTCTTTTTACTCTCAATCATACAGAAGCAAATCCTAACAGAACGAATAAATTCAAAATTTTAAATTGCTCCCCTCCTGTTAAGAGAAGAAACCTTTCAGATTTGATTTAAAAACTTTTGTCGAAATTTTGGGTAAGCGAGGTGAGTTATGAAGGATAAAAAAGTGATGGAATTGTTGTTGAACAAACGATTCCTTTTGAATCTTCAAGTTCATCGAAGATCCTTTCAATTTGATTCAAGATTGTCAAAAATTTTGAGATTCAAGATTCTTCTTCCAGTTCGTTGAAGATCCTTTCAATTTTGATTCAAAATTGTTGAAAATTTTGAGATTCAAAATTCTTCTCATAGTTCATTGAAGATCCTTTCAATTTTGATTCAAAATTATCAAAAATTTTGAGAAGATACATCATGAATATCTTTGCTAGTCTTGTTACTATCATTGTCAGGGGTTTGAAGAAGTTCTTGAGCTTCTTTGAGGGCTCTTAGCATCTCCTTTCGTGCGGCCGCCTCTGTGACTCTTTCTTCCTCTATCGATATTGACTATATCGTGATACATTAGTATTTATGTATCTTGTATAAATTGATAAGTATTGTATTCCTATTAATTAGATACATTAACTAAGTAAATTTTACACGTAAAGTGTTTGCTTAGAGTTCGACACATTATTGTGTGATAGTTATTATATATCAAATACAGATAGTATATATTAATTTAAATTATTGTATCATGATGAAATATTTAGCATGATACATTACTATTTTTGTATCTTGTTGTGTTTGTGAAATACTATACTTTATAGATGATACATTATACATTTAAAAGGACAAATATACCCTCGAACTATCGTAAATAGTATGTAGATACCCTCCGTCATACTTTTGGGATATTGGTGCCCCTGCCGTTAAAAAACTAGTGCATACTTGCCTTTCACTCTAACGAAAGAGACTAAATAGGGACATATAGGGACACGTGGTGCAATCTTATCCGTCGATTCGATATTTCATAAATGTCGGGTCGATGGATAAAATTATGACACGTGTATGTCCGTTAGTATAAAGGGTATATATCCTCTAGTTTTTTGACGGTAGGGGCACCAAGGTCCAAAAAGTATGACGTAGGGTATATGCATACCATTTACGATAGTTCGAGGGTATATTTATCCCTTTTCCCTTTTGTAAAAGCATCAAAATGTTCAAGAATGAGAGTATGTATCAGATTATATTTATATTTTGTATCTGATATTAAGTATAAGTTAGCTGTCTGATTGTTTGTGATTGATACATAGAAATAATTGTTTTATGAAATGTATCACCAATTTCTTTAATGTTAACATGTTGTTGCATCATATGAGTATCTTTATTATGTCTATGATTCTGGAAGAAGATACATTATGTATTATTTTGTAGTTGATAATAATGTATTTGATACATGAATAAGGTTGTGAAAGAAGGGTGTATGTAAGCTGAAATAAAGTGTATCTATAAATGTATCGCAATAAATAAGAATTAAGTTTTCAATTAAATACATGAACAAACACAATTCATTAAAGAAATTTGATTACGAAAAACACTAGAAAACAAAGGAAAAAATTAGACTGTATGAAACTTTGGTGAAATTGAAACTAATATTATTATGAGACAATGGAAAGATTAAATAATAATACAAAAGTTCTAATCAGTTTCAATAAATGATTAGTTGTTAGAGTCCATGACCAACTCAAATTATTGAAAATTTACAAATATTATACTAATTATTACTAAATAATAACTATTACTATTACTTTTTTTTCTAATTTACGTTGTAGTGTTTAAATTTGGAAGTTCACCTATTTTATTTTATTATAAATTTTGTAGTATTTTTAAAAATAGGTAAGACTCATAAATATCTTCTTCTTTTTTAAACCTTTTTGTCTAAAAATATCCTAACCTACGGAAAACTAATTTTGAATTTTAAATGTGAATGAGAAAATAACTGCTAAGATTGTGTGACTTATAATAGGTAGAGATTTGTGGAGTGAAATAAGAAATGGATAAACATTGGTTTTGGGAGTTATGATTTATGTATTCAGTGTTTGGGAGTAAATAAGGGATTTTTGGAAAAATTTAGAACTGGTAAGGAATAATGGGAAAAAAAAGTGTGTATATAGATAATTTATCCTTTATTTATTTTTTCATACTTGGTATTAGATATTCGTATTAGAGCTCCATGTAGGGTCCCATTTGGGGAAAACACTACTTACCAAAATATGTTCATATCCAGAACTCAAATTTAAAATTATTAAATCGGAAAGAAAGTCTCATATACTACACCACACTTAACTTGTTGGTGATCCTAGGGTCCTTCTTCACCTTCTGTCTTATTTAAGGTTTTGGCACACAAACAAAGAAAACTTTTTAATCACAAAAGTTATTCCTTAGGATCCTTTCCACTTACAAACATTTTCGATGTTTACAAAATGCAAATAAATCAATAAATACTTAGAATTAAGTAAATTTGATGAGATTATAAGATTAAAAATTCGCAAGCCTGGTATGGCTTTTTAGAAAATTGTACAGATCATATATGTATATATCGTTTAACACATGTGAAGCGGATCATATATATATATATTAAATAAAGAAACCTTATTTAATTTCAAGTGGAGCTTATTTCCAGCCTGTGTGAGCAGATAAAAGTATCCATTTATAATGGAGATTGATCCATTTCAGCAAGGCTTGAAGTTAGTTTTCGATAAATTAATCCATTTAATGGATCTCAAATCAGGATATATATACTTATTTATACACTACATAGAAGCTGTGGACGTTTAAATTTTATCAAATTAGTCCATAAACTTATTTGGATGCATTTTAATTAAAATAATGGGCAACAAATGATAAGCTCGATTCTAAGATGTCATCTTATTCCAAAGGCCTAAATGGTGCTAGCCAAATAATGACATGACGTAGAACACCAAGTCAAGTGAAAGAGTCAATATGATCATGTTACGTGTAGTGACATATCATACCTAATCAAATCAAATACTAATGAAAATGTGTCTTCCAACATGTTTCGATCAATCAAATACCATCATGTTATTTAAATTTTATATATGGGCTGAAAAGTGTACTTGTCATTATCAAAACTCTTTCATCCTATATACTACGATAAATAGAGTTTTTCATAATTCAGAAAATGACCAAAATTCTAACAAGAAGTCAGGGAGAACTTATGGATCAAACGCCATAAATTTCTCTACAAGCATTCAAGTATATTTGTTTACAAGTTTCAGAAATCAAGACAAAGACTCAAGATCAAGCATCAAACCCTTGAATTCAAACCCAAATTAAATAAAAATTCATTAAATTTAAGATCAAGCTACAAGATCCATAAATTCATATTAATTTCAATCTTAATTATTATTTTCTGTGAATTTTATAGTTTCAGGAAGCATGAGATAATTAAGATTCCCGTTTGATATGTCTGGTGGGCATTCAGAGGTCAATTTGGTTATTTTCATTAAAATGGAGCAATATATATAATCGAACAAAAATATAATCTTACTGTGACTGAGGTATACAATACTACCTTTGATTAGATCATACTCCATCATCACACAATTTCCCACACAATAGCTTAACTTAGGCATCATTTTTTTTAAATTAAAATTTAGACGTCTGAATGATCTGAATACACAATTGAATAATTAAAATGTCTCTAAAAAAGATGGTTAATGAGCGCCAAGGCATTGCTGGCAAGTTTGGTAATATTTGCCATGCTACTATTTATCATTTTCTTCACAGTTGGATTTACCTTCCGGCCAGAAAACCCATCGGTACACGAATCCGCGTCTGTTATTACAGAACTCGCGTACGTTTTAGCATTAGCTAACTGAAATTCCTTATCTTTATCACCTAAATGTCCCATTGCATCAACAGCCTGCTTCAGTTCGTACACTGCATCCTTCACATCTTCTATGCAGTCTTTAATTATGGATGCTTCAATTCGGGTTATTCCCTTTTGTTTTTTCAGTGTTGAGACAGTGGTAGAGGCGTTTTTTGCGCCTTTTATGGTTACATCAAGGGCTGCTTTGCATAACTTTGTGGAGTTGGTTTTCACTGAAGAAGCATAAGGAATTAGTGTTTTTTGGCAAAGGGAAATGTATGTGGTGACGTTGCATTTAGTTTTGATGAAGTTTGTGTAGGCTTCATTAGCAGCTGTGGCTGTTTGTGGTAGTGAGATGAATAAAACAATTGTTAAAAGGGGCAGTATAAAGCTTTTGCAAATAGACACCTCCATTATTTGATCTCGTACGTGTTATATTGTTGGGAAATATAATTTGAATGTGTTGGAAATAGAGAAAAAGACGTGAATATATAGAGAGAGATGAATTTGGCAATGTGGGAGATTTTGCTTAACTGTGATCGATCAATATTATTTGATCGTGAGAATAAAATTGCTGTAAGATACACAAAAATGAGTTGTGAATGTGCAGTATCAAATTATCTCGCCGTCACAGACGGTAGCAGCTACAATTAAAGTCACATGCAAAATCAATTTATCCTAGCTATGTCTTCTAATTTACGTGTGTCTATATGCATTTAACACACATATCCAAATCCAATACATTCTACACCTTGAACTATCGCAAACAAGGGTGGCTAAAAAAAATCGATGGTCTAAAGTGAACTTTAATTAATAGGAAGTTTTATGTTTTTGCTCAATAATTTTTAAAAGAAAAATTGAACTATAATTTATTATAAGTAAAATTTGTTGGGTCTCGTCTTTTCTTAATTAGAAGTTTTGTATTCGAGCTTTGTAATGATAAAATTTTTATTAGAGATTGTTTTTCTTTTTAATTAACTTCGCGCTTGTCTCAAAAATCGAATCATCAGAAAATTCAATATAATTATTAAACATCGAATCAAATAACAAAGCTCCCAAAAGTTTGGAACCTATATGGCTCAACCTTGTGGCTGGTCTGAGTGCACACCACATGGTATCAGACTTGAAGATAATTATGCTGACCAATTCATATTTATTCTCTAGACTAGAAGAGCATTATCTCGACCATAGGAGTTGATGAACGTAACGTGGCCAGAAAATGAAAAATAAAAATGATAGCACGTAACGCTGCGGAAGTGGAGGAAATATATTTATATATCCACCCATGTGTCTAAGATACGGAAGCCTAACCACCTCAATTCACCATTATGATTTATGAACTTTAATAATATTTGTGCTTTACGCAAGAGAAGTTCACGTTTTCATGAGATTAGTTTGCGTGGGTTTCTGATTATCATAGTGTTTCAAAATGCATGCACGTTGTAGGTACTTCTTTCTTTGGAGGCGGTTATAGCAAAAATTTGGAGTCACTCAATTTATTAGATACATTTCATTTTTCGAGAGTCAAACAGTTTAAGTTTGATTGGAAATTACGCATGAAATCTTCAATTTTTTTTGAAATAAAATTTATATATTTGTAAACTACGTAAAAAGTACTATAAGTCACCAATTAGGGGTGTAAAAAATGAGTCCAAATATAGGTAATCCGCCCAACCCACCCAGAATTTTAAGGGTTGTGCTTAAGATAATTTGAAGTGAGTTCTATCTCAACCTATTTAAACCCAAACTCATACAAGGGAATCATCAATTGAGCCCAATTTAATCTTCAATTCCAAGCCGTTTTAAGACTCTTTATTTGCATTGATGTAATGCATGATTCTATATTAAATGTATGAATTACTATCTATTTTATATGTTTTAGGATTTATTTGCCACTTATACCTATTTTAAAAAAATATTCTTGTGTTGAAATTCAAATTGTGGTTATAAAAGTTAAATAACAATATGCTAAAATTATTCAGATTAAGCAGGTCAAATTTGACGGGTCATGACCCAACCCGATTTTTAGCCCAACCCATTTGAGCCCAAACTAAACTTGGGCGAGTCAATACACTCAATTTCTATATCAACCTATTTTAATATCTTCAATTTCAACCCAATCCCGCCCATTTGACACCCCTTAGTCACATTAATAATTGAAAGTCCAAATATTTAAAAGATATATGAAAAATTTAGTGTAAAAAATAGACTTGCTTGAATCTCAAAATTCGAAATATGTCACATAAATTGAAACGAAGGGAGCAGTAAGGAAATTTATGTTGTACGTATCCACTATTTGTTCCTTTAAAGTGACGTTAGTTAAAAGATTTTAGGTATTATGAAACTCATACTTTCGTAGTTTATTATTAATCTTAGGTAGTTGGTAGTTATACGTAGATAATTATGATGGATGATAATAATAGTTAATAATAGTAATAACAAATTACGAGTGATACATGATCCTTACATAGTAAAAGTTGATGGTGAGGAACTGAGGATGATTGTCAATCATGTATTAGTGATTGGTAATTCTTTTATTATATAAGAGAGAGTTCACGCCTTCTTCAGCGTATTTCGAAAAAAAGAAAATTAAAATTAATTTCTTTTTTTCTACTTTAATTTAATTAGTGTATAATATTTTTGAAATTATGGGATCCGTTTTAGCTATGACTTTTAGTTTTAAATTCATATTCTTTAGTTATAGCTTTATTATTTTTAATGTCGGTAATATTTGGTTATATTTTGTAACTACTTTGAGTAAAAAATCAAGGGAAAAAGGACAAATATACCCCGAACTATCGTAAATGGTATGCAGATATCCTTCGTCATACTTTTGGGACATTGGTGCCCCTGCTGTCCAAAAACTAGAGCATATATACCTTTATACTAACGGACATATACGTGTCATAATCTTATCCACCGATCCGACATTTACTAAATATCGGATTGACGGATAAGATTGCACCACGTGTCCCTATTTAGTCTTCCGTTAGAGTGAAGGGCATATATGCTCTAGTTTTTGAATGGCAAGGGCACCAATGCCCCAAAAGTATGACAAAGGGTATCTGCATACCATTTACGATAGTTCGGGGGTATATTTGTCCTTTTTCCCAAAAATTAATGATCGATGACAAAATATACTTTAATTATGGACATCTTAATGGACCTCTTCACATTAAATTTCCGCAAACAAACAAACAGTAATTAACAACTTAAAAAATCTATTTAATTAGCTTTCTAAATTCTATCTGTATCACAATAATAAAAATAAAAATATAATAGATATTGGACCCGTACTAGCACGGACACATGCGTCTAGAAATAATTATAAATAATGGCTAGTGATAATTAATGATAGTTGACTGTACCGATGATAGTTATGGGTGCACTGATGGTATAATTGATCATATAATGATGGAGTAGTGATAAAATATCATTCTAAATTCTTAGATGAATAACATCTTAATGATATTAAGACTTTGGTATAAGAAAATAAACACTTAACTCCAGCTAGCTAGGCACATACACATAAAAGTGTTTTTTTTCTTTCCATTTGTTTATATTGTAAAAAGCATTTCTTATTTTTCTTTGACAACTGCGAATAATAATTTAGGTGCTGATTTGGCACACCTTATGTCCGTTCACTGCTTTTACATGTCCTTATCAAACAAAACAACAAAGGAAGTTTCTTTGTTTCACATACTTCACACATTTCTCATCCCTTCAGACCTCTAGTCCTAACCAGTGGGAGCTAACAAAAAAGATGAAGAGTGTTGCTAAGGTTGTGCTTGTACTTTCTATCATCATATGAATACTCTTGACACCTACCGTTGCGTGGCGTCGTCGTGGAACTAGGGGGTATGGATCCATCCCATCAGATCGTGCTCATGATCATGCCAGGACAAACAGCAACAAAAATAGCTCATCATCCACCACCACCTCCGTTGGCTGGTACTCCATGGCAATGGCTTTGTTTTCTTACCTTAATTTTCCTTACTTTTGAACTATAGTATATTTAATTTGTGCAATTCATGTAAATATGTATTGTCACTGTTCGACTTGTACTTGAGTTTGGGTACAAGGCATTGAGTTCCCAAGGTTTATTTGCTTCCCATTAATGTATCGAGTATTGATTGTTTTATCTTTAAAAATATGCTAGGATCTTGAATACGTGAGTTCTATGTGTATGTTGAGTCATGTAATACGTACACGATTATTTAATTAAAAAGTGAAGTTAGTATTAATATAAAATAAAATAAAATATAACTTTAAATAAATAATTATACATGTATTTGAAAATCATCACAAATTGAAGTAGCTTATCTGCTTTGATATTTATGAAAGTCACAGAAAGAAAATAGTGGTACAACACGGATTTTATTAATTTTTTTCTTGATTCGATGTATAGATGTTCTATCTTTGGTCACCTTTGTGATTATTTTAGATGAATAACACTTCTAATGTTCGAAACTCATTTAACAATTGTGATCCCGCAAAAAAAGAAAAGGCTTAAGTCATCAGCGGCCCCTTAAAGTTGTCCGCATAATTCACTTAGACATCTCAACTAAGACTAATACCTATTGAACACTTTTACCTATTCAAAAATTGTTTCTATTAGGCATTTTTTGATAATTAGCAAAATATATGAAGAGTGTGTGATACACTTGCGGTGACGTGGCAAAACAGCAAATTAAAAAATAACATGTGTCACTGGGTCCCGAAAATTATTAAAAAATAATTTTGTTTAAAATTATTTCAAACACTTTTTATATCTAATTTTTTTAAAAAGAAAAAGAAAAAAATGAAAATGTCAACCTATTCTACCCAACCCCACCCCTACCCAACCCCCTTTCATCTTCATCTTCTTCCCAAAACACATTCTTTCTCAAATCACAAAACCTAATTCTTTTCAAATAACTTGAAGATTAACTTTTAAAAAATATATATATACATTTTCATACTAAGAGTGAAGAAGAAAGAAAATTTTACCGGCGGTTATTCATTTCTACATCGTTGACAAAATGAAATTGATAGCTCAAAAATTAATTCTTTCAATTTTTTGAATATCATTTTTGATAAATTTAATGGGTTTATATATGAATTTGAGTAAAAATCTTTGTTCGAAAATTTTGATAAACAAATATCGGCTAACTTTTTTTATACATAAAAATCATTTATCTTCTTTCTTCTTCTTCATATTTGTTCCTTGTTTTTATGAGATTTGAAATAAATCATACAAATCTTCATAGTTGATTTTCATTTCTCTTCATATTTGAAAGAAATAATATTCTTTTATTTATAAAAAAGAAAGAAAAACAATGTTGGAGCTAAAATGAAGAATATATTAATGTTTTGTAAACTAAAATATGAAGAAGATGATAGGTAGGGAGTGAGCTCCTTTTCTTTTTTGAAAAAAGTGTAAACGAAAGAAGAAAAATATTTTTTAAGTTAATTATAATGCCAAGTGTCAATAAAAGAAGAAAAAAAAATAATAAAACACTATTTTGAATTTTTTCACACGCTTCAGGGAAGTGCAAAACACATTTTTTGCCATATCAACGTTTTGTGTTTAATAGGTACATGCTTTGAACAATTTAGGTGTTCAATAGGTACAAGTCTTAGTTGAGGTGTCTAAGTGAATTATGCAAACAACTTTAAGGGGCGGTCGATGACTTAAGCCAAAAGAAAAATATTTATCAAAAGAAGGAGACTATCACATTCTGTGTCGGTACCGACAATTTTAAAATCTACAAAAATAATACACATAATTGAGTCGGATATACACACAATTGAGTATGTGCCTAACTTGAGCAATATGGATAAGGAAGATGTGGTGCACAAAAAGCCAAACATTTAAAAAATCAACTTGACCAATAATGCCGTGCACAAAATTTCTCGAAATGGCCGTGTCACTATTTATTACTCACTACATTCTAATTTGTTTAATCTACTTTCTCTCTTCTTCTTTTTAAAAAAAATAGTGACTCTTTTTCTAGAGATTTTTAATTTTAAATTTTCATATGATATGCTTAAGATTACAAAATTAAAAGACAATTAAGCTACAAGATTTCAAATATTTCCTATTTTCTTAAACTCCCTGTTAAATCAAAATAAGCCAAATGAACGAAAGAAAGTATACATTTTGCCATTGGTTTAGCTGAGTTTAAGCTAGAAGAGGTGTAGGGTTCAATTCTATTTAAACAACAAACTCTTTTGTCTTGTACAATAAGTAAAAAAACTCTTATCAAATATTTGCCAAAAATCGAATCAAAGTTGAGTTTGAAGATCGTACCTCAATGACCAACAATAGGCCCATAATCAGAAGGCTAGGAATCACTCTTTAGTTAGTAGTGACATTTCCTTATATTTATTTATTTTAGCATTAACATTATTAAAATCTTAAGAACACCAATCAATGACTACAATTCAAATAACTTCCAATATCTATAATTAAGTGTAAATAAATTAGGTCACTCACCACTGACTAAACTTCACTCAACTCTTGGCACAGACACATCAGATAAGCTTCTCTTTTTTTCTTTCCATTTGTTCATGTAGTCAAATGCACTTCTTTCTTTTTCTTTGCCAATTCCAAGTACTACTTTGGGTGTTGATTTGCCAACGTTATCAAATGGTTAAGGTCAGCCACTAAAGGGGAGAAAATATAATCTTGAAGTAAGGTTATTATACTTTACTTTGCAGGAAGGATTAACTAAGGCAACACCGATTATTTTTTTTTAGCTGTAAACTTCTTTGGTAATAAAATGCTTACTTATCAAAAGAAAATTTCTTTGTTTCACATTATTAACACATTAAAATTTAATTTTTGATAATGTGATTTGACTTTTGACTTGTTCATTAGCCCTCATTCTCATACCTTCATACATCTAGTCATGGCTTGTTCGATTTTTACTTTTTCATTAACTCAAATTTACAATTTTAAAATTGAAGGTGAGAAATATTTACCATCCAAACCAACTCCCCTCTTATCGACAAGGCCCAATTATTTGAGTTGATACACTTTTTTAACGATCTTCCCACAAAAATTCATTTTCGGACTACCCACATGACAAAATAATTCAAAGTTCCAACCAATATTTGTTGAACGCCAGGTCAAAAACACTATTTTACTAAAATATTAATTAGAATTTGACAAAGTTTGGATGTAGGTCACACAACAATTTGTTGGACGAGTTTTCAAACAATGGTACTCCTCCATTTTAGTTTGTTTGGTTTGATTTGAAATACGAAGAGTCAAATTAATGTACTATTTAGTGCAATTTTGGATATAATTTTTTCAATATAAAATTCATATATTTAAAAATCACATAAAATATACTATAAATTACGATAGTTATAATTTAAGATATTTTAAAAATATAATAAAAAAATACTATTTAACCATTCAAATATTAATTGAGAAAAACAAATTAAAATGAAAAATATATTTTATTCGTCACCACTCAAATTTGTAATAATATATATAGTATATTAGTTGTAGAAGATCATTCCCATTAAATACTTCCACTTTGAGTCTTGTAGCACATGTAATGACAGAAAATTAAGGATATAAAATTGTATGAAATCATCATATAATTACTAATTCCAGTTGACTTCTCTACTTCTCAAGTTGGCAAATCTTTCAAACCGTGTTGAAGAGAGTTCCTACTCCAATTATTGACTTCCCTTCTTCTTTATAACAAAATATGCATAATCATGCTTGTTTGCTTCAGGATATATATCTCAAATTTTTTTCTTACACACAAAGAGAGACAATAACAAGCTCAAACAACGTCAAGAACAACGAGAATCTTTATAGTATTGACTATTGAGAAGTTTTCTTTTTTAATCTTTTCATATCTTTTACACTGTCAATGTATATAATAAAAAGGTGCGGGAGTAGTGAAAAAAATGAAGAGCGTTATGAAGGTTGTGATTGTGCTTTCTGTCATCATGTGCGTACTCCTGACACCTACCGTTGCGAAGGGCGGTAGTAGTGGCCGAAGTGGCGGATCTGGTGGTAGTGGAACCAAGGCAAGAGGTGGGTCTGGTAGCAGTGGAACCAAGTCTAGTAGTAGTGGGTCAAGTGGAAGTGGAACTGCAACCACCACATGGATCCCATCAGCTCGTGCTCGCCCGACGACGGTCGGCAGCAACAGCAACAGACACAGCAATAGCTCATCATCCACCTCCTTTGTCTGGTCTTTCATGGCGATGACTTTGTTTGCTTACCTTACTAATTTTGTTTACTTTTGAACTAGTTTTTATTTTTTATTTTGATGTTCCGTCTGATGTTTGGTATCTAATTTGGAGCTCCAACTAAAGTCAGATCGCACACTTCAAGGCATCCATTTTGGAGGTGGTACTCTCAACGTAATTTTCTCTATTCTGATCAGAGCTCAAATTCAAAACCTCTGATTAAAGGTGAAACAGTCTCACTGCATCACAACCCCTGTTAATCTTTTGAAATAGTTCATATAATCACCCTAAATATAATTTAATTTTTGTATAATTTTATCGGATATCCCCGAAGGGACTAATTATTGTGTAATTGATGTCGATGGATCTATATTGTCACCGTCCGACTTGTTCATGAGTTTGGGATTGGGTACGAGGCGTTGAGTTCCTAATTTAGGTTTTACTTCCCATCCCCTTAATGTATTGAGTATTTTAAGAAAAAATATATACTCCCTAGCTAAGGCTTGCCTGTTGCCACATACTTTAATATGTGTATGTTGAGTCATATACATAATATCTACACGATTTTACAAAGTAATATTTTAATACTTTAATAAATTATAATTTTGAATAAATAAAGTATGAATTTTCGTGAATGATCAATATGTTAGGACCGAAATAATCTGGTGTAATGCGGAAGCTAGTAAAGCAAACTTCGAAAGACCACGAGTAATAAGACAAATGAGAAATAGACCAAAAGACACAAAGATTTAACGTGGTTCGATCAGTCGACTTACGTCCACAAAGGAGATGAGCAATCCACCATATAAATATGAGAGTACAAAATATAGAGAGAAACAACCTCAACCAATTCACTGGGAATACATGGGAGGCTCATACAAGTGATAACGTATCAAGCTTGTGTCCTACAAATTCTCCCCATAACCAAAACTCTCAAAGCCCTTAAGACTACATTGTGAATGCTGATTAAGTTAGAAGGAACATGCATCTATTTATAGAGTCCTAAACATTTTCCTACCATAAAAGGACTAGTCAATCCAAGACTTTTTCCTAAAAGGAAAACCTATTTATGGTAAGAAATCAGGGCAAATAAAACCCAACAAATCTCCCCCTTCGCCTGAATTTCTGACAAAATAAATTTGCCCACCTTCTTCACATAATCTTCAACATGTTGCTTCTTCTCTCCATAATCTCCTCCATCAAATCTATGTCTCAACACAGAGAACCTCTCTAAAACAGTTTCTCCAACAAAAATCTGCATTACTGTCAAAAAGGTTGCGGCTAGAACAATACCCGTCAAGATGAACACCCATCTATTTCTAACCTGGCTCATTGAACCATGACGACTCTGATACCATTTGTTAGGACCGAAATAATCTAGTGTAATGCGGAAGCTAGCAAAGCAAACCTTGAAAGACCATGAGTAATAAGACAAACGAGAAATAAATCAAAAGACACAAAGATTTAACGTGGTTCGATCAGTCGACTTACGTCCACAAAGGAGATGAACAATCCACTATATAAATATGAGAGTACAAAATATAGAGAGAAACAACCCCAACCAATTCACTGGGAATACATGGGAGGCTCACACAAGTGATAACATATCAAGCTTGTGTCCTACAAATTCTCCCCATAACCAAAACTCTCAAAGCCCTTAAGACTACATTGTGAATGCTGATTAAGTTAGAAGGAACATGCATCTATTTATAGAGTCCTAAACATTTTCCTACCACAAAAGGACTAGTCAATCCAAAACTTTTTCCTAAAAGGAAAACCTATTTATGGTAAGAAATCAGGGCAAATAAAACCCAACACAATATGAATATCAGTACAACATCAAATTATAGTTGATATAATAATTACACATATATAATAGTAGAAAAATATTGATAATTGATAATTGCTTTGCAAACACTGGAACACCGTTAAACAATTTTTTGTTGTATGAAATATTAAATGGGTAAAGAAATTTTTTTATATATATATATATGAAAATTTCTTAGCCAAGTGAAACTTTGTTAGTTAGGCTTCTCTTCTTGTTGTAGTATTGATGGGCAATAAGTAGATTTTTGTGTTGTTAGCCTATTTTTTTGATGGATAGTTTCTATCCATGTGTTGTATTTAAAATTTTGTGATGATGTACAACACCTCCAGTGAATTTTTTTTTTTGAAAAAAATATTTTATACTACTTCCTAAAGATTAGGACAAACATAATGTATTTTATTTTAAGCTTAATTAGTTTAACTTTAACTTCTTGAACTCTTTTAAAGTGCTTATACCCATCAACTTCCTTAAATGTTGAAAAGGGAGAAACCTAAAAAAAAATTAGTAAACATATGTAATGACTCAGTTGGTCATTTTTGGAAATTTTCATAAAATTATAATTTTGTCCTTTCCAATATTGACCTCGAGTTATTTCTGATTGAGTTTTGAAAGTTTCTTTGGAACTTTGAGTATAAAGTTGTGAATTTTGTAAGATTTGAATTTGAAAGACTAAATTTGTTAAAAAGTGGTTTTTGGTATCTTTTGGAGTTTCGAGTGTCAGAATGGAATTTCGTTGATTCCATTAGTCCCGAAATGTGGAAATTGGTCGAATAAAGCTGTCAATTTCAGATTCGGAGTCTTTTTGAGGATTTGAGATCCTAAGTTGGAAATTTATGAAATTATAGCCTTTGAGTTGACTTTGGTCAACATTCGGGGTTCCGATGCTCCGATCGAAATTTTGAGAGTTCCATTGGATTCGGGAGATGAATTTAGGATTAACTGAGGTATTGGTTGAATTTTCAGAGGTTCCGAACTTGATTTGGCCTTTTTAGGCGTTATGTTTCTTTCTTGTGACTTTCAAGAGTTTCAGGTCAAAGAGACCTCTGATTCATGTTTTGATGGTTCCATTGTGTCTGGAACGTTGACTACAGTTAGTTTGCGTATTTGATTTGTGTTTACGGGGTTCCGAGGATTCTTTCGACATCTTGGGAGTTGGCTGATTTTTCTGATGCTGGTGTGCTTCGCTTTCACAAAAGATGCCTCGCGACTGTGAGGATCGCGAAAGTGAAGGGACTCTATTAGGCGGGGTTTCCTTAAGCGAATCATGGGTGTAATCCCAATGTTCGCGAACGCGAACCCTGGTGTCACGACCCGAGCCTACACCCTGGACGTGGCCGTCACTTGAGAACCATTGTTGGTCCCTAAGCGAACCCTCATCCTGGCTGACTACAAGCGGAAAACTGATTCAAGCATACAAAGCTTAAAACTGAATAAAATCAATAACTCAAATACAAAGCTTTAACTCAAACGAAAACTCTGAATAAAAATAATATATTCAACTCGCCATAAAATAGGCAACTTAAGTCTTTAAAACATTTAATAAAATAAATGAATAATGCAGTCTTCTCAACTATATTGACTATCTATGAAGCCTCTAACTGATAGAGATGGAAGTCGGGACAAGACCCATGACATCCTGACTAAACTGAAAAGTATATGAAATCCTCCGGAACAAAGAGGCTCACCATACCTGTGTCTGCATCATGAGAAGATACAGGCCAAATGGCTCAGTACGTGGAATGTACAAGCATGCAAGAGGAATTCTAAAACATAAACATAAGCTTGAAACTTGATAAAAAGGAAACATACTTACCTCTTCTCAAATTTACTAAACTCAGAAGTATTCAAGGATAAGATACTCAACTCAGAGATTAGATACTCAACTCAGAGATTAGATACTCAACTTTAAAGATATGATACTCGACTTCAAAGATATGATACTCAACTCAATTAAGCACCGATCAACTCAAGATACTCAACTTAAGGTACTCAACTCAAAATACTCAACTCATGATACTTTACTGAACTTATTTCAATATAAAACAGTTTAAAACAAGTGCAATATAAAGAAAAAGCTGTTTAAAAACATGATGTCAACTTTGTGTATATAACAAGGATACAACATAACTCTGAAATGTATATGAAAATACAATTAACTGATGTATATTAAAATACAATAACTTCTGTGGAAGTTTCTCTAACCGACAACCATCACATAAGAGCTATAGTGATGATACATCGATCTACCTCATGCTGCCAGCGCATCCTATACCCGGCCAAATGTATAGAACCTGAACTACTAAGTGGATCCACTAGTCTATTGTGAAAAAGGTTCATCTAAAAAGTATGACCTTTTTCTACCCATGATGGCTACATGGTTTTATGGAGACGTGAGTTATCTGAACTCATGCTTGCCCCCAATTCGATGCTCAATACTACTCCCAAAATATACTAGCTCTTATGTTTTTAAAGAAAACAAACTTCTTATGTTATTTGAGATTAGTGCTCAAAAACTTAGCTTAAAGGTTATCTTGGAAATCTCAGTTTCCTCTCTTGCTTTATTTAGAAAGCGATTTTTCTTTTCTGAAAACTAGCCCGAAAGCTCTTTGGAAATCTCAGTTTCCGTTCTTATTTAAATGTGAAAACACGTTAAATCTCCTTGGGAATACATAGTCCCCATATACTTTTTGAAGAAAAGAACTTCAACTTTACTCTTTACTGAACTCAAAACTTAAGTCTTAAAACAAAGTTAAAACATTTGTAGAAGACTTCTTAAAATATGGTTCATGTCGAATTATGGACGTGAACGACTCGATGCAAGGTTTTCAATAACCATAGATAGATCTCAATACTTAGAACTCAATAACTTCACTAATACTACTCATTTCAAGAATGTTCAACTCAGAGGGTTCATGCGGAATTATGAGCATGAACTACTCAACTCAAGGACTCAGATACTTCTCATCTCAAGACTGCTCGACTTATAAGGTTCATGTGGAATTATGGGTATGAACAATTCAACTCAAAGACTTCATGGGTAACATGTAATAGTCCCATGATTATAAATGAATCTCAAAGAGGGATTATGAACTCAACACTTAAAGGCTTAGAACTTGAAGATACCACTTTTCTGAGTAATGCTCAACTTACGAAGTTCATGCTGAATTATGGGCATGGAACAACTCGACTCGAAGGTCTACATAACTACATTGAACTCATGTATACGACTCTTCTCATTCTCTTACTTACTTCCTCAAAACTTAGTTCAAATCAATAGTTGATCTCAAAGGATTCTCAATTGAACTCAAAGGCTTTCTTGGACTCTACTCTTTAACTCTCTCTTGAATGTGAATTATGAATTCAAGAGTTTGGTTCATGACATGAAAGATCTAGGTGATAGTGTAGACTCATGAATACATTCTCCTAACTCTCATGCTCACTTACTTGAGTCTTGAAACAAATAATTAGAAATTGTAGAAGGCACCTCAAAAGGACTCAAGAAAACTTTCTCTAAATGATCGGAAGAACTCTCAAGACATTACTCTTAACTTTACCTTGAATTTTGAATTATGAATTCAAGGTTATGACCATATTATGAATGATTTCTAGGTGTTTGGAAGTAGTTTAGAGTGATTAGAATCAAAGGGAGTGAAGGTGCACTTAAAAGGGGCTCAAACGGGACAACCGACTGAAAAGAAGTGGGGGCAGGCGACCTTGGAGCGTTCCGGGCGCAGGGCGCCAGCCCCTAACTTCAGAGACTACATATGGGTGCACTGAAGGCGCACTGCCCCAGCCCCTTGGGCGCATATGGGGCGTGCCGCGCTAGCCTCTCCCCAGGCAAAGTTTCGACGAATTTCGCCTCTCGTTTTCTGACCCCAAATCGCTTTTAATCGATTTTTTCTTCTTCATATTCAATTACCCAACCTAAGTACACACTAATACACTCAAAACAACACTCCAAACAATCACTTTCAACTTAATAAATCATCAAGACCCCAACAAGACAAGATTTATAATGAACCTCAAGAACACCTATCAAGAACTTAAATCCTTCAACATTTTGAGACTGAAATTACGCTGAAAATAACATGTTGGCGTATGGGTGAACTAACCCAACACTATGGAAGCTTACATACCTCTTAGGGATTAAACCCATGGAGAAAATCCGCAACAAGACGCAAGAATATCGATGAACGCTTGATCCTCTCCTCTTTTCTCCTCATTTCTCTTCTTTTCTCTTCTTGAACTCTCAACTAAAACCCTAGGTGTAAACTAGGATTATAAAATTGAAACTAATCAGATTATACCCTTAAAATATTACAAAAAATGAATTAAATCTGATTGGGTGAGGAAAAGACCAAAATACCCCTTACTATTTTCGGCTAACTTTCCTTAACTGGACAGCCTAACTTCAAAAGGTCATATCTTACTCATCCGAGCTCGAAACTTAGCAAAATCGGCGGCGTTCGAAAGATAATTCAAAGGTCTTTCCTACGGTATCTGGTATCACACCTAACTCATCTTGATCTAGAAGGTATGGTCGTTTTAAGTCGACCCAAAATTCATACTTAAGCATAACTTGCAAAATTTCAGATTTTGCTATTTCCAATTTAATTATTTTTGGAACTCAAGGTGCTACATCTAGTGACCTTAACACTTTAAGAAATTTTTAATTCCTTACAAAAATCTTACTCACTACAAATAAGGGTTCGAGTGTTAGTTCAAAAAATTTCTGGAGTGTTACACCTGGTTTGCAAAAGCGTAAAGCTCAACTTTTGTGGGTTTGCTTAAGCGAACTCATGGTCACAAAAGCCATATCAGAGTGGGGTTTATGCTTGTAAATTTCGGTGTTTTAGCCCTATTTTAATTTTTGAGATTGGTAAAACCATTAGAGGCGATTTTGAAGAGATTTTTAGTGTTAAGTCTTTTGGGTAAGCTATAATTTTGTGATCCTGAAACTTCATTTCCCTTTTATCATTTATGAATTTTAACATCAAAACTTGAGATTTTGATTGACAAATAGCAAGAATTCAAGAGCTTGAGTGTCACGCCCCGAGCCTACACCCTGGGAGGGACTGGCACTCGAGAACTTTTGTTGGCCCCAAGCGAACCCTTGGCCTGACTTACTTACTCATCGGAAGACTTTAAGCATTAAGAAAAGAACTCAAATGCAAGATAATTCAACTGTCTCAAACTAAACTCATAATGTTTTAGAAATAAACGTTTAACTTAGCCAAAATGGCAACTCAAATCTGAACATAAGCCAATAACAAAGTAAAGACAAATGAACTAACTGACTGTCTATCTATGAAGCCTCTAATAACTGAGATGGATGTCGGGACAAGAACTACGACATCCTAATGAACTAAATACTGAAAAGCAATAAAAAGGGATCCTTCGAAAGAAATGAGGCTCACCAACAAACTCTAGAGCTAAACTAGAATCAACGATGCGCTGGATGCTGATCCGTGGTTACCTGTGTCTGAATCATTAAAAGATGCAGCCCAAATGGCATCAGTACATTGAATGTACGAGTATGTGAGGGTAAATCTAAAACAAGACATAAGCTTGAAATGATCTGAAAGAAACACTTACCTTGGCTTTACTCAACTCATGAACAACTTAACTCAATATAAAGCAATAAAACACATGCAATATATAAAAAGCCTTTAAAACAGTAGAAAACAACTTAGTTTGTTAAAGAAAATGCAATAACAAACGCAATTTTTCTCATATAATAAAGTAATATAGTTTCTGTGGGAGTTTCTCTTACCGACAACCACTATTATGAGCCTAAGTGGTGATACATCATCTTGCCCACGCTGCCAGAACTGTCCTATACTTTGCCGTCATATAGAACGTCTTAACTATGTGGATCCACTAGTCTATGCTAAAAAACACTTAGGGAGTCATCTAAAAAGTATGATAATTTACTACTCATGATGGCTATATGCAGTGGCGAAGGCAGCATATAATGAGGGGGTTCATCCAAACCCACTCGACGAAAAATATTATTATTTATACGTGGTTAAAATTATTTCTTAGGTATGTCTAATAGATGTCGAACCCCCTTCCACTAGTTCGTGTGTTTACTTCTCAGATTTTGAACCTCCTCATTAAAATTTCTGGCTCCCCCACTGGCTACATGGTTTATGGAGACGTGAGTTATCTGAACTCAAACTCGTCTCCATATCGGTGCTCAATACTACTCCCAAAATACTCAGCTTATTTGTTTTAAAACATAACTTATTTCTTTGATTTGAGATAATTACTCAAAACTTAGCTTAAAAGATCTCTTGAAATCGATGCTTCCTTTCTTGCTCAAATGTGAATACATTTACTCTTTAACTAAAAAGTAGCTCAAAGGTTCTTTTGGAAATCAAGGTTTCCTTTCTTCTTTAAATGTGAAAACATTTTACTCTTTAACTTGGAAATCAAGGTTTCCTTTCTTCTTTAAATGTGAAAACATTTTACTCTTTAACTAAAACTAGCTCAAAGGCTCTTTTGGAAATCAAGGTTTCATTTCTTCTTTAACTGTGAAAACATTTTACTCTTTGAGAATACATAGTCCCGATATACTCTTTTGAAGAAATGAACTTCAAACTTTACTCTTTACTCAACTCAAAACTCAAGTCTTAAAACAAAGTTAAAACATTTGTAAAAGACTTTTGGAAGACTCTCTTAACTTCTCTTGACTTGACTCTTAACTTCTCTTGACTTAACTCTTAATTTCTCTTGACTTGACTCTTAACTTTCCTTGACTTGACTCTTAACTTTCCTTGAATTGAATTATGGATTCAAGGATTGTGATTTGTGATAGGAAATATCTCATGATGTTTAGAAGTGTGTTTAGATAGTTAAACATGAGAAAAAGATCAAGAAATCATTGTCTGGAAGCAAGTCTGCAACGCGGAGATGCATTTAATTATTTGGTCGCGAAATAAATTTTGAGGCAGAACGGTCCGTGATCGCTCCACTCCACGAAGAAAACTTTTTCAATCATGATGAACAGGTCCACGACACGGACCTGGTACCCATATTTGCCCGACTTTTTCCTTCTTCGCTTTTTAGCTCCAATTCACCTAAACTCAGTTCTTTTTCTCAAATTCTCTTTAGATTCAGATACCCAACATATGTACACAAGAATCTAATCAAACACAACTCTAAAATCAACCTTAAACTCTCAAGAACTCCTCAATCTCATCCCAAATTCAAGAACGAAAGCAATTCAAGAATATAACTCAAGAACATCAAAGTCTCCATCTTTTAGGACCAAAATCATACTGAAATAAACATGTTTGGCGTGTGTCTGAACGAACCCAACGCTATGTGAACTCACATACCTCGTAGGGATCACCCCTTGACGAAATCCACAAGCGATTCTTGAAGATCTTAACAATTCTTGCTTCTTCTCCTCTTTTCTCCTCTTCTTTTTCTCTTCTCTAAAATCCTAACTCAATATGGTAAAAGCGTAAACTGAATCTTATCAGTTTAGACCCCAATTAACTACCAAAAAATGAAATTATGTCATGGGGTACGGAAAAGACCATAATGCCCTTCAAAAACCCGGATTAGACTTTCCTTAATTGAACAACCCAACTTCCAATGGGCATATGTCACTCATACAAACTCGGAATGGCAAAAACTTGGTGGTGTTGGAAAGATAATTCCAAGATATTTCCTACGGTATCTGGAAGAACCCTAAATCATCCTGAGCTAGGAGTTATGGTCATTTGAAGTTGACCAAAAACCCAAACTTAACATAACCTAACAAATTTCCAGATTTTTTATTCTTTCCAAAAACAACTCTTTCTAATTCTAGCACTTTCTAGTTCGTTCAAAAAGCGAGGTGTTACACTTGAGTTCTCAACTAAAATGGTGATTGTGAACTGATTTTAATTCCTCTTTCAAAATGGTTTTCACCAATGAGTTCCAATTGCCTTGGATAATATCTTTAAGTAAAGATTTTCAGATTCAAACCTCTTAGTCGGAATTTGATTTTGAGTTGAATGTCCCATTTTTCAAAGAGCATGATATGGATATTGTTATTTCTGGAATCTTATTGTGATTATTTGATTGAATTAAATTGTGAGATTTTGGATATTGTTTGGGAGCAGAAGACTCAATTCTTGAATTGACTATTTGATTGAATTGATGCAATTTCTCTCCTAAAAAATCTTGTAAATCTAGTAGAATCGTGTATTCCTTTTTCAGTGTGTGTGATGGTGAGTAATGTGAATGAGGTGATGGGTTCATTGTTCCACTTGATTAATCTTAATGAATAAAAAAGGATTAATGAAATGGCTACGTGTTGATCATCATGCTTTGTGAATTGCCTATTTGTGGCCCCTATTTGATTGATGGATGAAATGCTTTGATGATATGAGTGTGAACTTGAATTACTTTAATTGGTGTATCTTCTTTATGATGTGTGAAATTGCTTATGTGCATTGATTGTTGTACACCGTGATGAGACATATGATATAAAGCCGAAGGAAAATAGTTCCGACTAGTCATGTGATATAAAAGCGAAGGAAAATGGTTTTGGCTATTGATATTATGTCAAAGAAAAATGATTCCGGCAAGTCATATGATATAGTCGAACGAAAATGGTGGTTCCGGCTAGTGATGTGATATAAAACCGATGAGAAATGGTCCGACAAGTAATATAATGCCGATGAAAAATGGTTCAGGCAAGTGATATGATATAAAGCCGAAGGAAAATGGTTTCGGCTAGTGATGTGATATAAACCCAATGAAAAATGATTCCGGCTAGTGATATTGTGCCGAAGGAAAATGGTTCTAGCAAGAGTTGACTATTGTGATTTGATGCATTTTGATATTTGTGATTAATCTACTTGTTACTTGTAATTGTGATACATGTTGGTTGTTGAATTGTGACTATTGAACTGTGTGGTTAAACCTTGTGATCTATGTATTGCATTGTTTGGGTTGATTTCTATGCAGGTTGTAGTTTGGAGGAGGTTCAGTTGGAATGAAATGAGTGTTCGTTTTCTAGCTAGTTTTTCTTTGTCTATCAGGTTACTTGCTGAGTACTGTGTTGTTGGTACTCTCTCCTTGCTTCTCAACCGTGTAGGTTCCGAACCCGGTTCTGTTTGATCTCTCTTCTTCTTTTGTACTTGAGTCTTGTTGAAGGACTTTGAGAGGTAGTTGTTTGTCATTCTGGCGGGCCCTCTCCTTCCTTTATGCTAGGCTTTGTTCTATTTGAGAAACAAAGACATTAAAACTTGTACTTATTTTTATTTTCGTACTTTATGCATTAATGACTTGTACACTTGACGACCATGATTTGGGGTTATTGTAGAATGAATAAGTTTTCCGCTTTTATCTTCTTGCTTTAACTTTATGCTTTTCTTTTATTACGTTGGGTTGAAGCTGACTTGTCTGGTGGGAGTAGACAAGTGTCATCACGTCCATTTTTGGATCGTGACAACATAGCCATCAACTGATCTTCACTTCAATTAGGATCCATTGAGCCTTTTTTTTAATGTTTATTTTTTTATTCAATTCATCTTAATTCGTCTAATTAAGCCTATTTGAAAATTGAGTTTTTTTTTCTTAACTAAAAGCTGTCACCAATAGGTTGTGAGCCAACATGTGTGAGGAGTTTGGCTAGACCTCTACCATGTGATATATAAGTAGAAATACTTACAAAGATTAGAGGGGGACATGGACGTTGCCTCTAACGAGCAAAAGAAATTGACCAAACAATCTAAAAAAAAGGAAGTAGCCTATACGAGTTCCTTTCTAGGACTACAACAATTAATTAGTTAACCTAATTAAGCCTATTTGAAAATTAATTTATTTTTTTTTTAAAAAAAATTGACCTAGGAGAAATGTCTTGAAATATTTTTTATTTTTTTTATTTGATATGTTATACATAATCAATTAACCATATTGATTCAAATTCAATTCAATTCATTTATTTAGGGGTTGTTTGTACAAAAATTAATAACGCAAGAATTAGTAATGTGGGGATTAGTAATGTAGGGATTAGTAGTGCAGGGATTAGTAATGCAGAGTTTATTTTTATCAAGTGTTTGGTTCATTGTTTCCAACCTCATCTTGTGTTTGGATTTAAACTCTTTAAAAATCTTCTTTCCAATTATACCTTGAATTATTATGTACTTGGGTCAAAGTAGATGATTGCCGGACAATATTTTTTTTATGGCCTTCTAACTAGCTATGAGAAGAACAATTTTGTTGTCATGTTTCCTATTTTTTCACTTGAATTGTTTGAGGATAATAAATTGTCATCTTAATAAATTGATCACTCACAAAATGTCAATTTTCAATTTTAAAAAGATAAACCATCTACTTTTAAAATTGAAAAGACGGTGTGGTAAAATTGAATAAACCATCTACATTTACACATAAAAATTGCAAGTTATAGTTTTAATATGTATGTAATTTTTTAAATTATTCAAAATACAAATAATTAGAAAATCACACAAATATATATATATAAAAGATCACAAACGTCATGTAGTGATATATTTGCCTTTTAAATTACTAAATGTTAAATAACTCACATTTCAAATTTGTATTGGATTTATCTAGTAACAAACAACTCTCTCTAAATAATTTTTAAGCTAATTTATTTAAATAAATTTACTAGTACAAATATAAAACATAAAAACAAGAAAATAAACAAAATAGTTAAGATGATTTGAGGGATATTTTTGTCTTTACATAGACTTATCCCATGATATTATTTCTTATGTATTACTAATACCTCCAAATGGAAGGTATTAGTAATACATCCTATAATACCATGTAGGATGTATAACTAATCCATTGATTAGTTTTGTATATAGGCTCAGATTCCTATCAAGCATCGTACTAAATAATACCATACATAATACATGGACTATTTCTTTTAATGCTGCCTATCAAACGAACCTTTAATACCTTAATTAGTTGATAGGTATATAACGATATTTGCACTCGAATTGGGATTACCGACGGCGACGTGACAAAATAATTCAAAGTCGCAATTAATATATCCTGTCAATGTCTCATTTGGTGTCTCTCCCACTTGCAATGTAATGTAAGATTAGATAAACATCCCACTTTGACATTCAATATTAAACGCAGGCCGGCCAAAACTATTGTATTGTAGAAACACTTTTTTGTTTTTCAGATTAGTATCTCTTTTGCCCTATATATTTATTTAAAATTAGTCACCACTCAAATTTGTAACAACAGTGTAATTTTTTAATGATAGTACTGGTCCTCTTTGATCATTTCCGTCAAAAAGCTTCACGTTTGAGTCTTGCTGGGTATAGTATCAATCATTTTAATATTAATTATTATATTAAAGTGCCTCATTCTATAATGTCAAGATGTGCTGCTGCACGTTGGTGGCTTTTGTTGTGCATTATTTCTCACATTTAGGTTAGTGGTAGAATGTACGTGGCACACTGGCAATAGGTTTTTATGAAACTTTTATAATTTCTTAACTTTTTATTTGATTATTATTTTATTTATAATTTATAAAACTTTTAAGGCATTACTTTTTTAAAAAAATAAATATTTATCCATATTACTATCCCACCTTCATCTATTTAATATAAGAAAAAATATCTCATCTATAAATAGTGACAAGTCTTAGGAGTATTTTATATTAAGTATAGGAAAATACAGAGTGCTATTAAAAAGAGTTAATTTCTCATCTCCCTTTTTGACGGGATTTTCTTGACAAAACTTGATCTGCCTTCTTCATATGCTTGATAATTTTGTTCTTCACAAAATCTTTATGTATCACTACTGCTTATTATGATTTAAAATTTGATATGAGTTAAAAATTGAAGTTCTGTGTTACAAGTGATGAACATGGTTGAAAGTGGAGCTCATGAGTTAAAAGTAATATACATGAGTTGAAAGTGGAGTTCATGCATTAAAAGTGGAGCTCATGCGTTAAAAGTAAAGATACATTAGTTAAAAGTGGAGTCCGAGCATTAAAAATTTTGATGGGGTTGAAAGTTGATTTTGTTTTTAAGGATAGAGCAACATGATTGTTGAAAATATATTTGAAAAATTTCTCCACATGTAGCACAAAAATCTTCATTATCATCAAATTTGTTGCAAATTGATTTGAAATCATTTGAACATGTCTTCACTCTTGTTCAACCATTGGATAATTGAACCATGTGCTCTGATACCACTTGTTGGGTTCGAAAGTAATTAGAGCGTCATGCGGAAGCTTACAAATTGCATATCATATGGTTGATAAATCAGATAACAAAAACTTACACTAAAAATTAAAAATATTATTATATGATTTAGCCAATTGACCTACATATGAAAAACTAATAACAAGAAAATATTAAAACTATTGAGAGAAAATATCCCCATAAACAAAACTCTTTATTGACTACATTGTGAATGTTCTTGTATTTTTTATATGAGAAAGAGGGCTATTATATGATTCCAAACATTTCATCTAAGGAAGGAATAACATAAATATGGAAGAAAATTATATTTTTTTCTTTCAGAAAAAATAAAAACATTTATGGTAATGTTTTGTTTTTCTTTTAGCAAAGAATTAATTTCAAATAAGGTAAGAAAATCGGATTAAAATTCTAACAAATTTCTCAAAAGATCACTCAACTTTGAAATTTATTTAGCAAAGTCATTAAACTTTATTTTGTATCAAAAAATCACTTAACTTTGACTTTTGTATCAATAAAATCATTCAATTAAATTTTTACATTAAATGTCTAATATGACAAAATAAAATATTTGTTTTATGCCATATAAATGTAAACACCACCGATAAATAAATTTTTTTTTAAAAACTTATTAAGAAGTTTTAACGAACAATTGTTTTTATAAATTTTAATTCATATTATAAGAAATTAACGGACCGAAAATTGTTTTATATTTAAAATGAAAAATGTGTCTACCCTGTTCACATTAATGATTAAACTAAAGCAATTAAAATCTGCAAAAATTTCAACTGCTACTATCTATAATATGATTAATCACCGATCTACAGCAAATGGTCTCTAATTTTCTTTCAGAAAATCACCTATCAGGATATATATATAGTAAGTTTTAAATATATATTAATATTATAATATTTACTTTACTTATTAAGTTTTTTCGTAAAGATATCCTTAATAAGTTTTTTAGAATTTTAAGTATTTATTTATGGGGTCTATAGTTATATGGCATAAAAAGATATTTTATTATGCTATGTTAGATTATTTTTTAATGTAAATTTAGTTGTGTGATGTATTGATATAAAAACTTAAGTTAAGTGATTTTACTGATATAAAATAAAGTTTAATGACTTTTCTAAATAAATTATCAAAGTTGAGTGACCTTTTGAGATATTAACTCTATTAAAAAGGAGAGTTTTATTTAATTGAAGAAAAAAAAAAATTCGTAGAACTTTGGATTCAACTCTTTTCTTAAGTTTGTTGATCAATTACACAATGTTTGTTCGGCTATTGTATCATGAGGGAGACAAGTCAATAAGAATATTACTTTTGAACCCGTTCGAAGTGGACTTGTATCTCTTTAATAATATCGAGATATCCCCATCTCAACATAATTTTTTTTATCACAGTATTTCTCCAATATATATCACATGTATAACAGAAAATTAAGGATGTCAAATCTGATGAAACATCACACTATCAAATAAAAATCTATTTATTGTTTTCAGTTTTCACATGTCAAAATTTCCTTAAAAAATCTATTCAAATTCTTGTACGTTGACTAATTTGTCTACTTCTCAAGTTGGACATGTCAAAATTTCCTTTAAAAAATCTATTCCTAATCCTCTCTTGCTAAATTGCGTTTCTATGTAATGAGAAATGACCAGCTCCCTTGTTCCTTATAAATATACATGTGTTTGTTGCTTCTACATATCCAAATTAACTTATTCTCTTACACCCAACGTGAGACAATAACAAGACAAAATACTAAAAACGTCAAGGAAAAAGATAATCTTGATATTGTCTAGATGAAAAACGTTATGAAGATTGTGCTTGTGCTTTCTATCATCATGAGCATACTCCTGACACCTAGCGTTGCAAAAGGCGTGAGTGGTGGAACCAAGGCTAGTACTGGGTCTGGTCGCAGTGGAACTCCAACCACCACATGGACCCCATTACCTCGTCGTCCTAGAACCACCACCAACAGCAGCTCATCGTCCACGTCCTCCGTTGGCTGGTCCTCCATGGCTATGGCTGCCACTTCGTTTGCTTATCTTACATTAGTTTACATTTAAACTAGTGTATTTAATTTAATTGGCGTGAACATGATTTAATTTGTATTATTGATGTTGATTTATATACATTTTCACTATTCAAGTTGTACACAAGTTTGGGTACAGGGTGTTGAAGTCCTAGGGCTTTAATTACTTCCCTTCCCAAATTCAATGTAGAGTAATGGTATTTTTAAAATATATTTTTTTACCAATGGTCACAACAATTGCAGTAGAATGTAGGATAAGATGAATGTTACAACTCAAGTGCATTACGATACCGTGGTAATTAAGAAAGATAACGAGAAGATTATGGGCTTGATTTTCAAGGAAACACTATAATGACCTGCTCCTACTTTTGATTCTGATAATGATATTTTCTCGAGCATAGCATAGTTAGCTTTGTCTTTCAAACACATTTTAATCTTTAAAATTGCTACTTTAATTATATAAAAACAGATTATTGTAATGCTTATTGAATATCACTTCTTTTAATTAAGTATAATCTATAGGGATTTTGCATAAATATATAATAATATAAAAGAAAAATAGTAACACTTCTATATCTAATTATTTTATAAATATAAAATTAGAAATAATTTTGTATAAATTGCGACGGAATATAGCTACGAAAATTCTGAAGCTAACATTTCTTTGCGACGAAATCAACAACCAAATTAGTGACAAATTTTGTAAGAATTAGCTACGACAATGGTCGTCGCTAAAGGTAGCGGGCGGAATTATATGTCAATAAAGGTAGCGACAATCACCAAAATTTCATCACTAAAGGCTTAGCTACGAGCATTTTAGTGGCGGATGAAATTATGTCGCTAATTTGTCGCTAAAGATCTTTAGCGACGGATTTAGGTGGTTTAGCAACAAATTTCGTTCGTTGCTAAAATTTGTAGTGATAGTCATACATAAATACAATACACAAGACAACAAATGAATAGGGGTGTGCATCGATCAGTTTGATTTATTAGATTTTTGGTTTTTAAATACTCTAAGTCAATAACCAAATTAATAAGATATTTTTATCGGTTTTGGTACTTAATGGTTCGAATTTTGGTTTAACCAATAAGAAAATACCTATAAAATAAATATATGACTTCTCTAACAATTTGTTGCAACAAGACAATAATGTAACATTACAAATGTTCATAAAATAGAAACAATAATAATTAACGTGAAAAGAATTATACTACAAGTGTAACGCAAATTAAAGAGAAATTAAGAGGAATTGGGTTCTTACTTTAGGTTTTCACGTTTTGTATAATGTGAAGTTTTGAACTCAAAGTCAGTGTGAAATGTGAATTGAAGGCAAAAGGAAAAATGCACTAACTAGTAACGTATTGAGATTAATATTTAATATTTATGTATATGTAAAGTAGTAAATTATTATAGTCATAATGGGTTATCGATTTACCTAATAACCCAATATTAAAAACCAAAACCAAACCGATAACCTGATAATTTTTTTATAAAATCAATAAAAAAATTGTTAACTCAATAACCCAATAGCAATAAACCAATAGCACTTTTTGATTTGATTTGTCGATCCGTTCGGTTTTTGCACACTCCAATAGATGAATACAAATTCAATTTGTTACAAAATGCAACGTTGGTACAAATGTATTTGTTGATACAATTGTATTCGTTGATACAAATTATATTTGGATACAATCCGGTTCTTTTAAGAGTCACTATATTACTTGAGCGACCACGTACACTTGCGTGTGCAATTTGAAGCAACATTCTCGCTAAAGCAAGTGCTCATTTGCTTCTGCAAAGATCGCTTAAGTGACTGGCCTTCGCAAAAACGAGACCTACAAACACCAGCAAACACAACCAGCTTTCAAATCATCAAATGGATCCTCAGAATTCGTTTGGAATTCTATACACACAAACCATATATGCAATTTGACTATACCTAACGTTCCAAACTCAATAGAATTGTTGAAACACGAATGTCAGGTCTCCTTGTCCTGACATTCGTGAAAGTCACAAGAAACTAACATAAAGCCTAAAAAAGCTCGAGACCTCTAAGAAATTCAACCAAGACCTCTTCTAGGCCTCATCCCTCGAATTCAACGAAACTCTCAGAATTCTGATCCAAGCATCCAGATCCCGAATGTTGACCAAAGTCAACTCAAAGGCTAAAATCTTAAAAATTACCAACGTAAGACCTCAAATCCTAAAAAAAATCGAATCTGAAATTGACGACTCGGTTAGACCTATTTCCACATTTCGGGATTGATGGAATCAACAAAATTCCATTCCGACACTTGAAACTTCAAAAGACACCGGAAACCACTTTTTAACAACTTTTGCCTTTCAAATTTTCAAAATTCATAACATTTAACTCAAAAGTCGAAACCAATTTCAAAACTCATTCAAAAATGACTCGAGGCCAATATCGAGAGGGTTAAAATGATAATTTTATGAAAAAATCTAAAACTGACCGGTCGGGTCATTAAACTTGCTCCTAGATCTCGTTCGCCTCTTTTCTTCTTCTAATAGTTAGTTTCGGATACAAATCAATTATATCAATTGTATTCGTGAATCGTGATACAATCATCGATCAAATATACAAATCAATTGTATGTCGTCCGCCTCTCTCCTCCTTCTAACATGTAGCTACAAATCGTAATTAATCAAACTATAACTATGGATCTCTAATTAAGCTCAAACTATAGTCATTTTTGAAAGCGTCGTATTTTTTTAATCACTCCGGACTTTCTTTTTTTATGTTTATTTACCGACTCAATTCAATTTAACTTGTTTAATTAAGTCTATTGAGTTGATATGGAATTTGAATGACCAATGAGATATCTTTTGAAATATTTTTGAAATTTTATATATCATATATAATCAATTAACGATATTAGCTCAAATTCAATCCAACTTACTCATTTATACCTTGCTCCATTAGTTGATATATTATAACGATATTTGCAAGAATAGTTGAATTGGGATTATCGACGGCGAGGTGACAAAATAATTCAAAGTCCCAACTAATATCTTGTCAATGTCTCATTTGGTGTCTCTCCCACTTGTAATGTAATGTAATGTAAGATTAGATAAACATCCCACTTTGACATTCAATATTAAACACACGCCAACTAAAATTATTGTATTGTAGAAAAAACAATAAGAAAGTGGGTCGACAACACTTTTTTGTTCTGAATATTAGATGATTTTTCAAACTAGTATCTTTTTTGCCCTATATATTTATTTAAAATTATAGTCACCACTCACCACCCAAATTTGTAACAATATACTATGTTTTTTTAATGATACTAGTCCTCTTAGTCTCTTAGGGCTCGTTTGGTGTGAGGTATAATAACAAATAGTCCCGGGATTAAATTATAGTACCGCTTATTTTGTTGTTTGGTTGGCAAGTTCGGGATAACTTATCCCGGGATTAATAATTAGTACCGGGATAAGTTATCCCTCTCCTTGGGTGGTATAGTAATCCCGGGATAACTTATCCCGGGATAAAATAGGTAAATGACAAAAATGTCTCTTTCAACCCTTTTGTTATATCACTTTTTACATTAATGAAGGGCATTTTTGTAAACAAATAAATTGTTCTTAAAATTTATTATTTTGAATACAACAAACCAAACACTCAATAAAAAATAATCCCAACACAACTTATCCCATCATAACTAATCCCAACATAACTTATCCCAACATAACTTATCCCATCATAACTCATTTTCAAACCAAACGACCCCTTAGATTATTCCCGTCAAAAAAGTTTCACGATTGAGTCTTGTAATTCACATGTTGGGTATTAAACATTTTAATATCAATTATTATGTTAAAGTGCATCATTTTACAATGTCAAAATGTGCTGCTGCGCGTTGGTGGCTTTTGTTGTGCATTATTTCTCACATTTTTTTTAAGTTAGTGGTAGAATGTACGTGGTAATAGGTTTTTATGAAACTTTTATAATTTCTTTAACTTTTCATTTGATTATTATTTTATCTCATTATGTTTATAATCTATATAACTTTCAAGGCATTACTTTTTTTTTATTTATTTACCCACATTATTATCCCACCTTCATCTATTTAATATAAGAAAAAATTATCTCATCTATAAATCGTGAAAAGTCTTAGGAGTATAATATATAAAAAAATATTTCGTAGGGCTTTGGATTCAAATTCTTTTCCTAAGTGTGTTGGTCAATTACACATGTTTGTTTGTACCCTGAAGAAGATAAATCATTAAGAATATTACTTTTGGACATATAAGGATTTCTCGAAGTGGACTTGTATCTCTTTAGAAACACCAAGATATCTACATCTGAACATAATTTTTTTTTATTTTCTTCAGTTTCTTAATTATGATTGTATTTTCGCCAATATATATCACATGTATAACAGAAAATTAATGATGCCAAATCTGATGAAAACATCACTATCAAGTAAAAATCTATATATTGTTTTCAGTTTTCACATGTCAAAATTTTCTTTAAAAAATCTATTCAAATTCTTGTACGTTGACTAATTTGTCTACTTCTCAAGTTGGACATTAGGCCAATTTTAAGACCGTGTCAAATAAAGTTTCTAGTCCTCTCTTGCTAAATTGCCTTTCTATGCTTCGATCCGTTGTTCCTTATAAATATACATGTGTTTGTTGCTTCTACATATCAAAACTTATTCTCTTACACCCAAAGTGAGGCAATAAAAAGACAAAATACTAAGAACGTCAAGGAAAAAGATAATCTTTAATTTATAGTGTCTAGATTTTCTATCTTTTACACGATCAATACATAAAAAGTTAAATACAATTCAATCATATATTAGCAGAAGCTGAGAAAAAAAGATGAAAAATGTTATGAAGATTGTGCTTGTGCTTTCTATCATCATGAGCATACTACTGACACCTTGCATTGCAAAGGGTGTGAGAGGTGGAACCAAGGCTAGTACTGGGTCTGGTCGTAGTGGAACTCCAACCACCACATGGACCCCATTACCTCGTCGTCCTAGAACCACCACCAACAGCAGCTCATCCGCCACGTCCTCCGTTGGCTGGTCCTCTATGGCTATGGCTGGCGCTTCGTTTGCTTACCTTACATTAGTTTACATTTAAACTAGTGTATTAATTTAATTGGCGTGAAAATGATTTAATTTGTATTATTGATGTTGATTTATATACATTCTCACTATTCAACTTGTACACAAGTTTGGGTACAGGGTGTTGAAGTCCTAGGGGTGCTTTACTTCCCCTCCCAAATTCAATGTAGAGTACTGGTATTTTTCAAATATATTTTTTTATATATATTATGTTATTATTTATTTTTTTAAAGAAAGATTACATAGTAAATCAAGCATGTGATATATATTTACTATACATAACTATAGTTTAAAAATAGGGAAAAAGGATAAATATACCCCCTGAAAGATCGTAAATAGTATCTAAACACCATCTATTATACTTTTAGAACTCTGATGCCCTTGCCGTCTAACTTTTAGAGCGTGTATGTCCTTTGAGCTAACGAAAGGAAACGTGTCACGATCTTAACAACCTATTCAAAATTTATTTAATTCTTATCCACATTTAAAAAATCGACCGGATAATTAAAAATCCACCCGAATAGCTTAAACCGCACCTGAATTACAACCCAAAACCTCAATAGACTATCTTCTCAGATCTTTTCCTTTCTTACCGAGAATCGATTAGAGATTTTCTTTTGTTTTTTGAGTTAAATCTCATATTGCACACTCTAATTTAAGATGATTCTCATCAACACAATTTTTAGTAAGATCAACTAACTTTTTAAAAACAGAATTAAGGACACAGACAGAGTTGGAAATTCATTCAATGTATGGGTAGAACTTTAAGGGTTTTCAGTTGAATGGAATTGATATAAGTTTTTTCTTGTGTTGAGACAATTTTTCGTCGTTTTTCTTCTTGATTGCCTATAATTCCTTTTTGTGGTACATTATGGAATGTGAGAACTTTCTCGTGCCACATATTAGCTCTGAGTTATAGAGTGTCTTCTTGACCGTCATTGTTGAAGCTATGTAAAGAGAGCTAGAGGTATATTTGTTTCCTTTCCCCAACGTTTTCCTTGTCTGATTTATGATCGATTTTATTTTATATTTCTCATTGTAGTGTGATTGTTGAATGTATTGTTGATTTTCAATTTTCACAGATCTATTTTCTTGGCTTTCAACCATGTGATCTTCATTTCTCAGTGTTTCAGCCATTTAAAAAAGTTATAAGTTTTGCAATTATAATTCCATTCAAAGGTTGTTGGGTCGGTTCGTCAGAGCTGTTGGAGCAACGGTGAGGGATAGATGGGTGTGTGGTGGTTAAGCTCGTGGTGGACGAAAGGTCGTTACCTCACTGATTTTGCCGGAGCGAGGGAGGTTGGGTTCGATAGAGTTAGATGTGGTTTTGTGTGTGGAGCCTGGAGAAGATATGGAGTCGTAGCGGTGTGGTGTAACGGGTTCTTGGGGGTGTTTGGTTGCTGGAAGTAGAGAAAAAAAAAGGAATTTATTTGGGTGTGGGACTTAAAATTATTTGGGTGAGTTTTTACTTATCTGGGTTGATTTTTTTAAATTATGGAAAAATTAAATAAATTTTAGATAGATCGTAAGATCGTGACATGAGTCCCTTCGTTAGTCCAAAGTATATATATACACACTCCAAAAATTAGATGGTAAGGGTAGAGGCGTATTCAGGATTTTGAGATGATGGGTGCACTGTTATAAAAAGGTTGATCTATAATATAAATTTGTTTGGTTCGACATTTAGAATTTTACTACTGAAAACCGTTAAAATTTTAAAATTATAGGTCTAAAATTAATTCTTATATATATATATAGACACACACACACCAATTACCACTTAGAGAAGTGTTATCTAATTTTAGAAAGAAAAATAAATAAAATTCAAATTTCTAACCTCGCAGAGAGAGGTGCACCCAGTCATAATCGCATTATGTGATACTTCAAGAGTGGGTTCACACATCTATATTTCAATATTTTAAAAAATATATATAATACTACTGTATATAATC
This sequence comes from Solanum verrucosum, assembly GCF_900185275.1. Lineage (NCBI taxonomy): Eukaryota > Viridiplantae > Streptophyta > Magnoliopsida > Solanales > Solanaceae > Solanum > Solanum verrucosum. Next base: position 1,570,976 of record NW_026020155.1, read on the forward strand.
TCGGGAGGGGACCATGGGTTCACGTGAACCCGGTGACCCCCCTTAGATACGCCTCTGGGTAAGAGCATCGAAGCTCTAAAGGTATAACGAAAGGAATTTAAATATCATTTATGATAATTTGGGGCTGTATTTATATTTTTTCCTTAAAAGTATTACGATTCGTAGCTATAGTTATGATTTTATAGCAAATTTCTCTCTCCTATATGCCTATATCCCTCCTTCCCTAGCATCTCTCCTTTCTCTGCCCTCTACATAACCTTTCTCCTCTCTCTGCCCTCTCTCGCTTATCTCTCTCCTCTCTCTGCCCTTTCTCGCTCACCTCCTTCTGTCTCTCAGCAATACAAACATAAATATAAAATGCATATGGTCATACATAAATACAATACACAAGGCAACAAATGAATATAGATAAAATTTGTTATAAAATACAACATTGATGCAAATGTATTTGTTGATACAAATTATATTTGGATACAAGTATTCATTAATACACTTGATAAAATTGATTTGCATCAACGAATACCATGTCGTTGATAAAATTATAGTCATTTATGCAAATAAATTGTATTCGTAATTATCGATTAGATATAAAAAATCAATTGTATCTCTCTCCTCTCTCTACTAGATCTTGTTCTCCTCTCTCCTTCATATAATAGCTAGTTTCTGATTCAAAACAATTATACGATCGTTTCTTTATGTATTCCTATCCCAAACTCTTGTATTCGTGATTATACAATCAACAATCAGATATACAAATCAATTGCATCGCTCTCACATCTCTTCTCTCTCCCAAGTCTCGCTCACCTCTCTCCTCCTTCTAACATGTAGATACAGATCGTAATTAAACAAATTAAAATATAGCTATATATCTCTAATTAAACCCAAAGTATAGTCATTTTTGAAAGCTTCACATTTTTTTTACCACTCCAACCTTTATTTTTTATGTTTATTTATTGATTTAATTCATATTAACTTATCTAATTAATTCTATTTGAAAATTGAGTTGATATGAAATTTAAATTGACCAATATTGAAAAAAAATAAAAGATATTTAAATATAATTTTTATTTGATGTGTCATATATAACCTGATTAATCATAATAAGTCATCAGCTCATATCAGCTCAAATTAAAATCAACTCACAAAGTTGGTAAGTATATAACGTTGTAAGGCTCAAGCCAGATCCCTCACACCTTAGATGACTTAATTTTTTATCACAATCTAATAGTGATGACTTAATTTATTTGTTTTAAAAAAGAAGGTATATAACGATAGAAATACTTGAATTGGGATTACCAACGGCGACGTGACAAAATAATTCAAAGTCCCAATTAATATCCTGTCAATGTCTCATCTGGTGTCTCTCCCACTTGTAATGTAAGATTAGATAAACATCCCACTTTGATATTCAATATTAAACGCACGCCGACAAAATTATTTTGTGTGGAAACAACACTTTTTTGTTCTAAATATTAGATGATTTTTCAAACTAGTATCTTTTTTGCCCTATATATTTACTTAAAACTAGTCACCACTCAAATTTGTAACAATATACTATTTTTTTATTAATGATACTAGTCCTCTTAGATTATTCCCGTCAAAAAGTTTCACGCTTGAGTCTTGTAATTCACATGTTGGGTATTAAGCATTTTAATATCAAATATTTTGTTAAAGTGCATCATTCTACAATGTCAAAATGTGCTGCTGCACGTTGGTGGCTTTTGCTATGCATTATTTATCACATTTAAGTTAGTGGGAGAATGTACGTGGCAATAGGTTTTTATGAAACTTTTATAATTTTTTAACTTTTTATTTGATTATTATTTTATCTCATTATGCTTATAATTTATATAACTTTTAAAGCATTACTTTTTTTATTTACTTACACACATTACTATTTCGCCCTATCTATTTAATATATATAAAAAATTCCTCATCGATAAATAGTGACAAGTCTTAGGACTAGGAGTATATTATATTAGGTATAAGAAAAATACAAAGTGCATGAAAATTGGAAAGTATTATTTAATTGAAGAATGGTATTATTTTCTTTGAACTTTCACAAATAGACACTATAATAAACTTAATTATGCTCAATATCTATAGTTTGCATATTTGCGGGTTGTAGCTACAATTTAAGTTGATTCCTTTGTATAATTCGCAGATTTGTATAATTCGCGAGTACATTTGTATAAATCATTTATTTTTGTATAAACTCGAAATAACGAATTTATACAATTACAAACATCAGAAGTGTAAATAGTTATACAAATTCTGAATTATACAAAAGTTATACAAATTATATTATACAAATTCTGAATTATACAAACGTGCAAATTATACAAAACTAAAGAGCTGAGCCGCGCAATTATAGTTACAAGTAGGTCGCGAATTGTAATTAAGGTAAACTATAGCTATGCTAACTCATTAACTAGTATATGTTTGCTTATACGCGTAATTTTCCCTATTTTTTTTAGCTTTGGACTCAACTCTTTTTCTAAGTTTGTTGATTAATTTCACACGTTTGTTCGGCTATTATATCATGAAGGAGAGATGTCAATAAGAATATTACTTTTGGACTTGTAATTTTATTTTTGAAGTGGAAAACACAGATATTCGCATCTCAACGTAAATATTTTTTGCTTTCTTCATTTTCTAGTTGTTATTGTATTTTCACCAATATATATCACACGTATAACAAGAAAATTAAGGATGCCAAATCTGATGAAAACATCAGTATCAAATAAAAATCTACGTATTGTTTTCACATGTCAAAATTTCCTTAAATCTATTCTTGTACGTTGACTAATTAATTGTCTACTTCTCAAGTTGGACACTAGACCAATTTTAAGAGAGTCAAATAAAGTTCCTAATCCTCTCTTGCCAAATTGCGTTTCTATGTAATGAGAAATGACCAACTCCCTTGTTCCTTATAAATATACATGTGTTTGTTGCTTCTACATATCCAAATTAACTTATTCTCTTACACCCAACGTGAGACAATAACAAGACAAAATACTAAGAACGTCAAGGAAATATATAATCTTGATAGTGTCTAGATTTTCTATCTTTTACACGATCAATACATAAAAAGTTAAATACAATTCGATCATCTATTAGCAGAAGCTGAGAAAAAAAGATGAAAAATGCTATGAAGATTGTGCTTGTGCTTTCTATCATCATGAGCATACTACTGACACCTTGCATTGCAAAGGGTGTGAGAGGTGGAACCAAGGCTAGTACTGGGTCTGGTCGTAGTGGAACTCCAACCACCACATGGACCCCATTACCTCGTCGTCCTAGAACCACCACCAACAGCAGCTCATCCGCCACGTCCTCCGTTGGCTGGTCCTCTATGGCTATGGCTGGCGCTTCGTTTGCTTACCTTACATTAGTTTACATTTAAACTAGTGTATTAATTTAATTGGCGTGAAAATGATTTAATTTGTATTATTGATGTTGATTTATATACATTCTCACTATTCAAGTTGTACACAAGTTTGGGCACAGGGTGTTGAGGTCCTAGGGCTTTACTTCCCTTCCCAAATTCAATGTAGGGTCCTGGTATTGTTGAAATATATTTTCTTTACATACATTATGTTTTTTTTTTTTTTTTCTGCGAGACAAGATGGGTGTTTTTAATGACACTAACATAGTAATTATTAGCCTCAAATACAAGGAAAAGGATGTAATTAGGATGCAAAGCATTAAAAATGATATGATAAAGTGCAACCCACAAAAAAGGACATACATTAGAGTGTAAATAGCATATTATTATTCTTAGCATGATTTTAGGGTCCGGGTACAAGATTGAATACATAACCATGTTATTTTTAGGTCTTCTTTTTTCTAAATAAGTGTTGGGTCTAAAGATACCAATTTTACATAGAACTTGTACCAACATGTCAATCGTTGAAATTTAAGGATGTCAATGGGGCGGTGTGGGGCGAGGGCGAGGTGGGTTAAGCTTAATTCGTATAGTTTTTAATTTGTTCCGTCCCGTATAACAACTTTTTTTATTTTCAAACCCCTCCCCCACTCCACCCCGCATGAACCCACTCCGCATATTATTTATTTTAATATTTTCTTTTTCTAATTAAGTTTGATACTAAAAATAAAATTCATAAAAATAAATTCATTTTTTTCATTAAGTTATGTTAATTTAATTTGATAGTGACTTAAACATGTAAGAAATAGTACATATTAGTATTTTTTTATTGAGTCATTTTTTCATTTACTATTTTGAATATTTTAGTAGCTTTAATTAAAGAAATTATCTTAATAAATAATGTTCTTTCAATATTCTTATAACTTGTAATAATTAAAATTAAGTTTGAACCCACATAAAATCACATATACCCGCAATCCGCCCCGCACAACCTTAAACCCGCTCCGCCCCGCATAGCCTTAAACCCATCCCATCCCGCTCCATTGCTATCACTATTGAAATAACTAAAATGTCCAATATATAGAAACCACATTTTAATCAACCCATTTTCTATCAGCATATACAAGAAGTTTGAGCTTTGAAAATCAACTCTCTAAGAATATTCCAAATTGCAAACACAATTAAGCACCACAATCTTCGAAAACCAACTCTAAGAAATTGTTTTAAATAAAAGAGTAAATACATCAAATCATTTGAACTTGACAGCAAAATTTACTTTAGTACTTTAATGGGATAAGGGTTTGAAAGACACCCCTACTTTGGTCGGATTTACTGTTGCGATACTAAACTTTGATGAGGATCTATTACCTCCCTAGACTATTTAATACTGTATTTTAAACATATATATTTTCCAACGTGGACATAAAAAATAATGCAAAATTATAAATAGTAATGTGTCCACGTGGGAACCTATATACCTTTAAAATACACTATTAAATAGTTCAGGCGATAAAAAATACGGTATTAAATAGTCTAGGGAGGTAATAGGTCCTTATGAAAGTTTAGTATCGCAACAACAAATCCGATTAAAATGTGGTTTAGAAAATGGGTTGATTAAAATGTTGTTTCTATATATTTTTCAGACCCTTATACAGATATTTAAATACCCCCTTAACAATTTTGAAGCGCATGAAATAATAAAAATAAAAAATACTGAATGGTAAAATCATAAACATGACTTAGCCAATATATAACTAATAGTTTTTTTTTAAAAATAATTTATAAGTTAAATTTTAAAAAAATGTGAAATTTCTTGTTAAGAAGTAAATGAAATTTGTGGGTTCGATTTAAAAAAAATAAAATATTTTTGTCCTCTTTATTTTGTCTTCCTCAAATGTCTTCTTCCCATTTGAAGATCTTCTTATACCTTTCTTCTTTCATATTAGTCATTTTTCCTTCATCTTCATCCCTCACCTCACCAGCCCTTCATTAATCCCCAAAATCCAACACGTAATTTATATTATTGAATGTAAACTTTCTTGAATTTTAAGTGACCTATTTTGATTTCTATTAGTTGTGATGCAAAAAATGTGGATCTATCAACTTTTTTATACAACCTTCATTTTTCATTTGAGTGTTGTTAAGAAAAAAAATAACTTTCAAAAAATATCATTTTCCGAGTGGCAGATTTGTGGGAGAGGGTGAGGGTTCGAAGAAGAAAAAGTAAGTATGCTATTTTTTTAAAGAAAAACTGATGAATGTTGAAAAAGAAAACAACTATTGAAGGTTGAAAATGGTCGGGGAAAAAAGAGAAGCCAGTGAAGGCTGAAAATGGTGAAAATCAAGAAAGAAGAAAGAGAGGGGGGGGGGGGGGGGGAGAAGGTGGGGTAATTTTGATTTTAAAATAAATTTTTAATTAATTGATTAGTGTAATGAATCTTAAAAAGTGTTTAAGAAAAAAGTTGAATAAGCAAAAAAAAAAAAAATTGAAAATTAATGATGTAGTGCTTATATGGTTGTGAGTTGTGACGTGGTGCTTACATGGCTATGATGAGGTTGGGCAATTTTGATTTTAAAATGCATTTTTAGTTAATTGATAAGTGTAATGAATTTTAAAAAGTGTGAAAAAAGATGAACAAGCAAAAAAAAATTTGAAAACTAATGACATAGTGCTTATATGGTTGTGACGTGGTGCTTACAAGGCTATGATGTGGCAAGTGAGAGTGGCATTCTAATTCACTTCAAAATGTTAGGAGGATATTTAAATGCTCGTATCATTTAAGTGCTAAAGTAAGTTGTGTTGCCAAGTTTAATGGTTTTCTTACGTGTTTACTCTAAATAAAACCATAGCGTGCACATGATCAAGCTCATCAAACTAACTAAATTTATGGTGGTACGTATCTTAAGCAGACAATAAAAATAATGACATCAGATCCACAATATTATAAGAAGAAATTAATTATTGTCATATGCATTAATTCCACCAAATCTATGGATCCAGTCTCTGAACCACAAAATTAAAGCGTAGAATTCACAAATTAAAGATCGCTAATGAGTGACAACGCATTGCTGGCAAGCGTTTTAATAACAGTGATGCTTTTATCTATCACCTTCTTCACGTCTGGATTTACCTTTTCCTCTGATTCGGAGAACCCATCGATGCATGTTTCTGCATTTGTTAATGCAGAACTTGCGTACGATATAGCGTTATGCAACTGAGATTCTTTATCTTCAGCACCACTTAGATGTCCTATTGTGTTAACAGTCTGCTTGAGTTCGTGCACTGAAGTCTTCACAGCTTCTACGCAGTCTCTAATAGCCCCGGCTTCATATTGGGAAATTCCCTCCTGTTTTTTCAGATTCCAGAAAATGAGAGAAGCGCTGCGTGCGCCTTTTATGGCTACTTTAAGGGCTTCTTTGCAAAGTATTCTGGGGTTGGTTTTCACTGTAGAAGCATAGGGCAATAATGTTTTCACACAAAGTGAAGGGTTTGTGGTGATGTTGCATTTGGTTTTGATGAAATTTGTGTAGGCTGGCCTAGAGGACTCTTTCGCAGCTGTAGCTGTTTGTGTGATGAAAAAAACTATTGCCAAAAAGGGGAAAATCAAGGTTTTGCCATACATTTTTCTCGTGTTGGGAATAAAGAGAAAAGATATGAACGTGTATTTATGGAAATCAAATTGGCAAGAGGAAGAATCATATGGGCATACTAGACGTTCCGATAATTACTCTTACTCTTGATTTTAGAACTTCTTGGTTATTAGTTTTTGTATTTTGAGTTATTTTTACTTGATTATTTGTTCTATCTTCCTTTTTTTTCTTTACTTTTTTTTTGTTAAGTACGACAAGGTCTAATGAAATTTTAACATTAGGCAAATTATTGTATTTTACAATATTATTTTAAATTTTTGTACGTTAATTATTCAATGATCTTACTAAATCAAATGGGGACGGAGAACCCTCATCAACAATACTAGGTAGCCACTAACTAAGCTACTAAACGTTCATTACAAAATAACTCATCACTAAGTAATGCGAAGTTAGAATTATGGAAATTGCCAAAATATTTGGAAGCAAATCTAAAATAAGTTGTGAACGTGCAATGTCAACTTACCTCGCCGTTCCAAACGGTGAACATTACGTGCACAAGTCAGCAATTTGATTTTTGCACTTGTTAGGAGTTTGTTTCCTTTGAAAGTGATCTGTTGCTATTTTTACGTTTGGATTTGTCACACAAAATGAAAGTGGTTTGTTGCTATTTCTACGTATAGGTTTGTCACACAAATTGAAATTGAAAGTGGTTTGTTGCTATTTCTACGTTTGGATTTGTTACACAAATTTTAGTACAAACGTTACAAATGCAATGAAAAATCAATGTTAATTATAGCAATAAAATGGATATCACTTTTTCAATACAAACTGTCACTATTCATCATTCATATATAAATTAAATATGGTTAATGAGTGACAAGGCAATGCTGCTAAGTTTAATAACAACAGCCATACTTCTATTTATTGCATCCATCACTTTTGGATTTACCTTACCCTGGTCAGTTAACCCACCTGTGCACGAGTCCGCGTCTGTTATAGCAGCACTTGCATACGTTTTAGCATTAGCCAACTGAAATGCCTTATCTTTATCACCTAAATGTCCCATTGCATCAACAGCTCGCTTCAGTTCGTACACTGCATCCTTCACATCTTCTATGCAGTCCTTAATAGCCGCGGCTTCGTATCGCTTAATTCCCTTTTGTTTTTTCAGATTCAAGACAATGGTAGAGGCATCTCGTGCACCTTTTGTGGCTACGTTAAGGGCTTCTTTGCAAAGTTTTGTGGAGTTGGCATTAACAGAAGACGCGTAGGGAATTAGTGTTTTGAGGCAGAGTGAAGGGTATGTGGTGATTTTGCATTTGGTTTTGACGAAGTTAGTGTTGGCTTGCCCAGAGTCTTTGGCAGCTGTGACTAGAAGATGTGTTTGTGAGAAGAATAGAACAATTGAAAAGAGTTGCAATAAAATCAAGCTTTTGCAACTAGACGCCATTATTAGTTCTTGTGCTAGCTATAGTAAGTAGTGAGGAGAAATGTTGTATTATGAATATAGAGAGAAGATGTGAATATATTTATAGTGACAAACAAATTGGCAGAAGGAACAATCTTTCTTAATTGTTCAAGTTTGGTTATGATAATATTTTATTCTCTTTTTTGATCTGCCTAAAGTCAAATATCCCACTAAAACCACAACATTTAAAAGACATTTTAATACATTACATATATTTTTAATTGGCATACTCTTTAACTTAATTTCAGTTGACATCTAGGCCCTACAATTTTGGGTATGTATAAGTAGACACTTAAATTTGTATAAAATTGAACAAGTAGACATGCACGTCCTATGTGGTATAATACATATAGAACGCTACATAGGACCAAAATTATCATGTAGGACATCATGTAGGACAAGTGTGTTATTTGTTCAATTTTATTATACAAGTTAAAAGCTTATTTGTGGACATTCAAAGTTGAAAGATATACATGTCAGTTGAATCCAAGTTAAAAGACATATTTATATATTATGTCTTTTTAATTTTAGACAACAAAATTCAAAATTCTTTTCATTTTGTGTCTAATAATTAAATTAAGATGCTTAAAAGTGAGTATTAAAAATAACAATAAAATTGGTGCTCAAAAATGAGTTGTGAATGTAGGCGTATGAGCTTATTTGGCGCCGCCACCAATGCGGCAATCACATGGGAAATTCAAGTATCTGGAGTTCGTCGGCAGAGTCAACTTATCAACGTGTGAGATCCAAGGTGGATCTATGACTTCTAATTTACGTATATAAAATAAATACATCAATTACACCTACAATATTCAACTATTAATTGCACATTATATAGGTCCAGTAGTTCATATTTTTTTAAGGTACGTACGAAGCGTGAAGATAACATGGCCAATACTTATAAAGTTTATTATTCAACTAAAGATATTAATGCGTGAACGTGGCTAGAAATTGATCAAAAAATGAGAAGCACAAACACTGCAAAAGAGAAGGCGATGTCTCTAGACTCTAGCTACAAGTTAGTGGAAAATTACTTGTCGAAGACGTTTGCATTGATGCGTGTTTTCCTTTACGTTGAACATGAACCTCAATAATTATAATTATGGCTTAGGCAAGACGTTTTGTAACGAGAAAGGTTACGTTCTAATGAAACTTCATCATGTGGATTTTTAAGTCATGATTTAGTGATTTAAACATGTTATTCTATGATCAATAGGGAGAAAAAACGCTCCCCTTCAAAATTTGAGCGGCACCCAAGTTGAAGCCGGACAAAAATAATCTAAATTAGATGTTTTTAACATTTTAATCTGTAAAAATAAGTTAAGTAACTTTTGTGAAATCAAATGATAATTGTGCGATCATACGTATAATTTACAATAAAGTATATAGAGCTCATACTTTCTGTTCTCCTAAATAAAAGTAGAGGACATTGCTTCCTAGGCAAATCGAGGATATTAGAGGATCAATTGATTGATGAATTCTTTAAGGAAAAAAGATGAAAGCTTCTTAAGGGACACTTTACGTGTAAGAATTACTCCTAATTTTATTATTATTATTATTATTTTTAGCTAATTTTATCTATTTTGGTGTTGTCTGGTGCTCATGGTGAAAATTCGGCACGGAGCAATTAAGTTTTTATATTACAAAATTTGCTGATTAGCGAAGCAATAAGAATGAACTTGAGTCTTGAGAACCTTCTGTCACGTTTTGCAAATTTTTAATATAGATTTCCAGACAAATATTTTTGCTTTCTGAAAACATCAAAATTATTTAGTTCTTCTATTCAAACCCGTAGAGTATAGATTAAGATGATGTAGAAAGCAAAAATGAACATTTTTGTTGATAGTTAGGAACGTTTAATCTTTCAATGTGGGACTTTGCAGTGGAATTCAAATTTCATTGAGTTTCAGTGTTAATATGAGTAAGGGTAGAAAATGGTAAAACAAAAGGAATATTCCTATACAGCTGTCCACTAAGTATTGGCTAATAATAACAAATTTAGTTTGGTGTACCGTGCTCATTTTATATTCTCACGTTACAGCTTACAAAATCTAAGGATTTTCATTGGAGATTCTTCAAACCAGCTGTCGGCTGTGATTCATCATTAGTTGGGCCATTATTTGCAACTGGGCTATGATGTGATGTATCCAAATATGTTGGGCACTTGGGCTTTGTGTCTGAGGCCCAAACATGGCAATCCGAGGCTTAGGACCAACCTTATTTTATGAGCAAATAACACAAATCCCAATAGTTTAGGATCTAATGACTATTTTCACTTTAGTTTTATAAATTATCTTTTGTCTCACATTTACTTCGTCAAATATATGTATATAAGGCACTCGGATACATGCGGATCAAATTAAGTGTGATTTGTGCCAGATACACTATATCCAAGCGCGATTCACATGTATTTAGGATACACTAATCTACTCTCTCGTTTCTCTCTAGCTCGGCTCTCTCTGTATCTACATTTCAGAATCAAATATTAAAGATACATGTATTTGACTTGAATTGACTACTTAATTGGGTCAAAAGCGGCAAATATGATGACTAGGATCAATTCCCACTTGAAATATGTTTAATTTTTTTTATAATAGTACGTTCATACTCCCTCTGTCCATAATTACTTGTCCACTTTTGAATTGACACACCTATTAAAAAATCAATTAATGATATAGTGAGTTTATTATTTTACCCCTTTTAATTATGAAGTGGATGAAAAGTTTTGTATTTTTCAAATTAATTAATTATTTAATTGAGGGTATAATATGTGGAAAAAAATTGTCTTTACTTGATTTGTCAAAATGGACAAGTAATTAGGAACAACTATAAAAGAAAATAGTAGACAAGTAATTAGAAACAGAGGAGTATTCTATAAATCTTAGATTCGCCTATAATTAGATATTGGCATCCGCATTTTTCTTCCTCATAAAATCGGAAAATAAAGAAGAGAAGCTCTGTTTTGTTTTCCAAAATGGGAAAAGGAAAGCATCTGAACAAAAATTATAGTGGTGAATTTATTTAATGTACTAAGTAGAGGAAAGATTTTTGGTAAGAGCTAAAGCATTGCTAGTTAACTGTGCTACATTAACAATATAATTTCTAATAGTAGCCTTAACTTTGGCATTCATAGCAGAATTTTCTTGAAATCCATCCATACAAGTATCTTCATCTGTCAAAGCACCACTTACCCATGTCATTACATTCCCCATTTTCTCTTCAAAATCTGGTCCATTCAAATTCTTCATTTCCAACAATGATTTCTGAAGCTCATCAACAGAATCTTCCATGTTTTCCACACAGTCTGTTAAGGCATGTGCTTCTGCTGCACCTAAGCTTTCCTCTTTAGACATCTTTGCGATTTTGTTCGTCGTTGATTTAGCTCCTTTTAAGCTCACTGTAAGTGCAGAATTGGCTAATTCCATTGGGTTTGTTTGGATGGAGTTTGAGTAAGGTGACAGTGTTTCAATGCATAATTTGGGGTATAATGTAGTGCTACAAGAGGTTTTGATGAAATCAGAGGTATTGAATTCGGATTTTTTGGTAAGGTCTCTTGTTGCTGTTGATGAGCATAGCAATGTGGATGCTATTACAATGAAGTAGAAAAATGAAATGTGAAATGTGGAAAGGCCATGACAATTAGGAGTAGAGGAATCCATTATCAAATGATGAGGGAAAAAGGATTGGGGATGAATGGTTGGGAAAAGGTTCTTGCACTTTCTTATAAGGATGCAATGTTCCTGGCATTATTTTAATATACTACTCCCTCTATCTCAATTTATACCATTCACTTTCATTTTAGTTAGTCTTACAAATAATTTATATTTAGTAATAATTTAATTTTAAAATCTATATTTTATACTTAATAAAATGATTAATAGTCACACAAAAAATTGTGATTGTTTTAAATGATAAGTTTTAGAATTTTTTTTTCTTTCTTAAATTTTGCTCAAATTAAAGTAGGTAACATAAATTGAGACGGATGAGTAATTATTATGCATATCCACTCATTTTACAATCACGGGTTTGTGTTCGACATATTGATTGTTCCACAAAAAGGAAAAAGCAAAAGGTGGACAGCACGGAGTACATGAACCGGACGGCATTAAATTAAATTAATTAGGTGTATTCTGAATAATATCTCATCCTGAATTTATATTCATAGAATAATGAGAAAAACAAAAAGTGAAGGAAATGCGCAATTAATATCACTTGCAGGTATGAATAGATTTCTGGCCGAAAGCGCAACAGATTATTCCTTTATGAATAATCCAGGCATTACATATTTCTTCATTATAAAAAAAGTCGATTCACATTGTAAATTGGATAAATATTATTGGACAACTATTTTTAGTATAATGGATAACTATAATTGAACGGAGAAAATAAATTTGAACAACATTAATCAAAGATGTATTGGATCGAGAAACTTTTGGTTTGGCTTTGAGTATGTGGTAGTCTCCATCTGTGTGTGGACAAAAAGGTAGTCTCTGTTAGCGGAGAGATCCAATCTGAACGTGAAGTTAACTTGTGGAGAATAATAGCATCTGAACGCTTAAGAGAGCAGTAATAGGTGGGGACATCGATAGTAATAAAATCCGTGATGTGCAAAATTCGATTCTCATTTCAATTAGCTATTTTCACACTAAGAAAAACAATAAATCCAAGGTAACCATTTATTTAAGTTACCCCTATTTATTAAACATTTCTTAAAATATGTTTCTTATATTTTATACTAAATATAAAAACTAAAAATATAAAGGAGGAGTATTTCCTAATAGCAAGGATGTTTAATTTAATAAATGAACATGAATTAATTTAAGTTGATTAACTAATTTGACCAATGAACATGGATTACTTTAGTTTTTTTTCTCTATTGATCAAATATATATTTCCAAGTCTAATAACTTTCAAAGGATAAAATAGAAAGAATAGTGTCATTGATGCATTGATTTTGTGAAATGACAAATAATAAGGAATATCTAATTTTAATAAGTACAACGCGTAACTAGAAACGAAAAAACTAATTATATTTAATATTTGTTAGGTAAATTTAACTTAACACTATATCGTAAAACTTATTAGAGGAGAAACATTTTATGAGAATTTAGCATATGAAGTATTAAGAGACACACAAGATAGTAGAAGGATACCAAATTTCATGCCAGTTACCAAACGAATAAAATATTTACCAAGTTTATTCCCTTTAAATTATACTCTATAGTTTTAGAAGCAATAATATGAACATAATAAAATATAGGCGATGCCCAAGTAGATGGAATACCAATTTTCTTATCGATAATTGCACATGCCCCTTTGTCAAAAGTGGCACAAGTTTCAAGTTCAACTGAAAAAAGAACATCATTTATTTTTTGTAAATTATAGATCCGTTCAACACTCTTAGCTGATTAAAATTAAATTAAAGAGCTCTCTTTGTTTTATCTGCCACTAGGGGCATTTATATAGTACTTCCTCTTTCCTTTTTTATTTGTTTAAAAAAGAATGACATCTTTTCTTTTTTGATAATATTTTAATGAGAATTTTTATATATATAACCATTCAAAAATAACCTAATTACTCTCCATAGCTATAGTTATTCATAGTTACATGTTATATGGAGGAGAGAGGCGAGCGAGACTGGGAGAGAGAGGAGAGAGGCGAGAGAGAGAGGGGGCAAAGAGTGGGAGAAAGGTGAATTGTATATGTATATAGGTTAGATAATTGTATATTATACATATGTATTTGTATATATGGCAAGCGAGATTGGGAGAGGGAGGAGAGAGGCGAGTGAGATTGGGAGAGGGAGGAGAGAGGCGAGCGAGAGAGGGCAGAGAGTGGGAGAGAGGTGAATTGTATATGTATATAGATTAGATAATTGTATACTATACATATGCATTTGTATATATGACAAGCGAGATTGGGAGAGGGAGGAGAGAGGCGAGCGAGAGAGGGCAGAGAGTGGGAGAGAGGTGAATTGTATATGTATATAGGTTAGATAATTGTATATTATATATATGTATTTGTATATTCTGGCGAATTATACATATACAAACGTGGCTAATTATACAAACCCGAAGTCAGCTCGCGTAATTAATGTATAATGTTAGTCGTGAGTGGTAATTATAGCAAACTATAGCTATGATGAGTAATTAATTAGTATAAGTTTGCTTAACCACGTAATTTCCCCTATAAATTTCAGTTTTTCACATGACATGTTTAAAGCCACAAGATTGAAGGGCAATTTAGTACATTTGACATAACTTTAATTTAGGACCACAAGATTCAAAATTCTTCTTTATTTTCTAAAATTCCGTGTCAAGTCAAACCAGGTCACTCTTTTTTAAACGGAGGGAGTAATACTTATAGACAGCCGACGTGTATTCTTCTTTATTTAATTAATCATTTATTTAATAAGAAGCAGCTATATTAACTTTAGCAGCCACTTTAGTTTACCGACGTCAAATTAAGTCATTTGAATACCTAATTAAGTAACTAACAAACAATTTGAGAAGAGCCAAGTTTGAACTTGTAGTCAAAAACTGCACATGGAACTTCAGTGTCGCTGTCATTTAGTCCGTGTTCTAGTATCTTTCAACCACATCCCCAGTGAACATAATAAGGGAAAACACATAAAATACTGGATCCCCTTTATTACTACAGGAAAATAGTTCTTTAGCGACTGAAAAGTTGATAGATAAAAAATCCTTTAGTCATCGGTTGTCAAAAATTTCCACATTAAAAATTCAGTCGTCAAAGGTTCTTTTATAACAATATAAATTCTGATTATTTTTAGTGACATCATTTTTTGTCTTCACAAATTTGTTGATCAATCATAAAATTAAAACAACTTTTGATGAAAAAAATTATTTTTGTCGTTACAAGTAATTTTAGCCATCAAGATTTTCTTTATTAACGGTATATAATGTTTTAACAATTGAATTTTCTTTCGCTAATGCTTGCCCGTTTAACTGTTGGAGAACTTGTTATCAAAGAGTTATAAAGACCATATTTCCCTTCGTAAATAAGGAGTGAATTTTGCAACGAACAACAAGTAGTTGAGTGTAACAAGTTTGAACTTGTAGTCAAAAGGCAGCACAAGGACGTTCAATGTCACTGTCATTTAGCCCGTTTTCTAGTATCTTTCAATTGTAACACCACACTTGCTGTGACATAATTTATTTTACGTTTAAACTTCTAACTGAATTTCATTGGCTGAAAAACTAACTATGAGGGTTACGTTACTACAAATTCATTGATTTTGGCACAAGAATCCAACATTTTCATACCAATACAACTTGTTAGACCAAAATTGGAATAAGAGACCATCTGCTTCAAAATTAAAACCCCCACTTGTGACCCAATCGTTATCCTCTTTTTAAAAAAAAATTGTTGAGTATAGTTTATCCACAAGGCTTCTTGGCCGACAGAGCAAGCCCTTAATGGTCCCTAGTTTTAACTTTCCAAAATCCAATTTCTATACTTGCAAAAGTCTCCACTCTTTTGCAAATTGCAATGCTTGTCATAACTCATAACATCACCCTATTCCTAGTGGCTTGGACTATTGCAATTTGGGAGTTTGAGTTGTACACTAGTCAATAGGGATTTTCCTAAAAAAGTACTTATATATTAAAACTGAAAAAGAAAAAATAGTGAGAAGAGCAAGATAATCCAACCATATTCCTCTATATATATTGAGTCCATTGGTTAAGTATTTAACTATTTTAAAATGAACCCTTTTGTTTTAGGGCCAGTTTGGCCATGCGATATGGTATCATGATATCGTATCATGATATGGAATCATGATATGGAATCATGATATCGTATCATGATATGGAATCATGATATCGTATCATGATATGGAATCATGAGATGAAATTGAAGGTTTGTTTGGACATGCGCTATGGAATTTTTGTGTTGTATATTTTCTCATAAACATAAAAATCTCATAAGTTGTAAAACTATTAAAATAGCCCCGATTGTTTATTCAATCTTATCAAATAAACAAAAAATTATAAAATCGCATAATAAATTATTACAAAGTTATTTGTTCTCCACTTAAGTAATTGTTTCATCTAACTTTAATTTAATTTTAAAGTTAAGTTTACCGACGTCAAATTAAGTCATTAGAATACCTAATTAAGTAACTAACAAACAATTTGAGAAGAGCCAAGTTTGAACTTGTAGTCAAAGATTGTATATGGACCTTCACTGTCACTGTCAATAAGTCCGTGTTCTACTATCTTTCAATCACATTCCCACTGAACATAATAACGGGAAAACGGTCTGTCAAAAGTTGATAGATCAAAAATCTTTTCATAATCAGTTGTCAAAATTTTGATATTAAAAATTCCGTTGTCAAAGGTCTTTTAATAACAATATATTTTGATTATTATTTATACATTATTTT
Source organism: Solanum verrucosum (assembly GCF_900185275.1). Classification (NCBI taxonomy): domain Eukaryota; kingdom Viridiplantae; phylum Streptophyta; class Magnoliopsida; order Solanales; family Solanaceae; genus Solanum; species Solanum verrucosum. The sequence continues at coordinate 1,587,830 of NW_026020155.1, forward strand.
TTTAGTGATATAAGTTTTCCTTCGCTAATTTGTTAATTTGTTGATTGATCATAAAAAAACTATTTTTGTTGTTTTAAGTGATTTTAGTCATCAAATTTCTCTTTACTAACTATATACTATAACTTTTAATGATTGAATTTCTTTCGCTAATGCTTGCCAGTTTAACTGTTTGAGAACAATTGTCATCAAAGAGTTATAATGACCATATTTCCCTTCGCAAAATATTTTAATATTTGACTAGTGCTTTTCTTGTAGGAAAATGTTTAGAACTCTATAAATATAGGTTTGATCCTTCTAACATTAATTAACATTCACAATGTAGTTCTACGGGCTTTGAGAGTTTTGGTTAGGGGGAGAATTTGTGGGTCACAAGTTTGATACGTTATCACTTGTGTGAATTTCCCATGTATTCCAAGTGAATTGATTGAGGTTATTTCTATCTGTATTTTGTACTCTCATATTTATAGTGGATTGCTCATCTCCTTTGTGGATGCAGGTCGATTGATTGAAGCACGTTAAATCTTTGTATCTTTTGGTATATTTCTCGCTTATTTTATTACTCATGGTCTTTTAAAGATTGTTTTGCTATCTTCCTCATAACACCTGCTTATTGTCGGTCCTAACACTTTCAATTGTAACACCACACTTCCTCTGACATAATTTATTTAATGTTAAAACACTTCTAACTGAATTTCGTTTGCTGAAAAATTAAATATGATGGTTACGTTACTACAAATTCATTGATTTTGGCACAGGAATGCAACATTTTCATACCAATACAACTTACTAGACCAAAATTGGAATAAGAGTCCATCTGCTTCAAAATTAAAACCCCCACTTGTGACCCAATCCTTATCCTTTTTTTTTAAAAAAATTGTTGAGTATAGTTTATCCACAAGGCTTCTTGGCCGACAGAGCAAGCCCTTCAATGGTCCCTAATTAATTTAACTTTCCAAAATCCAATTTGTAGTCTCCACTCTTTTGCAAATTGCAATGCTTGTCATAAGTCATAACATCACCCTATTTCTAGTGGCTTGGACTATTGCAATTTGAGAGTTTGAGTTGTACAATAGTAAATACGGATTTTCCTAAAAAAAAGTATAAATTAAAACTGAAAAAGAATAAATAGTGAGAAGAGCAAGATAATCCAACCATATTCCTCTATATTGAGTCCATTGGTCAAGTATTTAAAATCTGCCTATTTTAATATGTACCTTTTCTTTTTTTTTTGTCAAAATAGCTTTTCAAAAAATTATTCTCGAGCTATAACAATTTGCGTTTGATGTATTCATTTGATAAAACACTTTTATGAGTTTTAACCGAGCATTTTGTATATGATCAATCTTTTCGGAAAGTACCTTTAAGCAGCTTATTAGGAAAAAAAAGATATTTATACATTTATTTTACATGTATTTTATTTAGAAGGAAAAATGATTTTATGTCACGCCCCAATTTAGATATGCAAACGTGACTGACATCTAATGTTTTTATCTCATATCGAGCAAACCATTATCGTGTTTTATCTACACAAATTATGATCATGTATATCTCATTATATTCAATTAATAACTTAAAGAACATTCTTTTTTCAGTGTCATTATAACCTTCATAAAATACTTCATAGAAGTAAAAAATCAATTGAAACATATGAATCATTTACAAAACCATTCAAATATCCATAACCCCAAAACAATATAACTCGACACATATCTATGAAACCTTACGACACATGAGAATCACTGAGAATAAGGTTACGAGATTTATACATAAAATTAAATGGAATACACAATGTGCTCCCATGATTTAAAGTGGGCAAGAGACAAGTGTAGAAATCTCACGTCTAGGATTAGAGAAATCAAGGATTGTATTGATGAAAATAATGTTGAGTTACAACCTCCTTATATAGGAGAGAATTGTAGAGTCCTAAGTTAACTATACTTAGAGTCCTACTACAATACCTATTATTAATATATAATAATAATAATAATGCAAATATAAATAATCTAATCCTAGTTGTACTATAATCCTAATCATAATCTAATCCTAATTGTAATATAATCCTAATTAATATAAGTAGTCTAATTCTAGTACGATTCTAATTGTACAGCAGTGTTGTAAACTCGCTAGTTAGCTTTGTTGGACCTGTTCCTTTGACATGTTCCAATCGTCAGCTTCCTTCTTCATTAACACTTGTTGTAGACACGTCAGTCAGCTGCGTTGGACCTGTTCCTTTGACATGTTTCAATCGTCAACTTACTTCTTCTTCAACACTTCCCCTCAAGCTAGTGAGTAGAGGAACGGTTACTCCTAGCTTGATTTGAATACGCAACAAAAAAAACTTTGAATACCTAGCAAAAACTTCTTTTTGTCAATGCTTCAGTATGAATGTGATGTATGTTTCTCTAGAGTTGATGTTGTTGTATCTTCTTCCCCATGTAGAAACCTCACGTCTAGGATTAGAGAAATCAAGGATTGTATTGATGAAAATAATATTGAGTTACAACCTCCTTATATAAGAGAGAATTGTAGAGTCCTAAGTTAACTATACTTAGAGTCCTACTACAATACTTATTATTACTATATAATAATAATAATGCAAATATAAATAATCTAATCCTAGTTGTACTATAATTGTCACGCCCCGAGCCTACACCCTGGGAGGGACCAGCACTTGGAGACCATTGTTGGCCCCAAGCGAACCCTTGGCCTGGCTTTCTTAACTTAGCGGAAACTTATCTCAAAAGCATAACTCAATGCAATGAAAGGTTATAAACAACCAATTGATAAAATATGGCCAAAAAGGCAACTCGAGTCTCAAAATAGAATATTTATACATATACACAAAAGAGAGACTCAAAACTAACTAACTGACTGACTGTCTATGAAGCCTCTATAACACTGAGATGGATGTTGGGACAGACCCCGCAACACCTTAACAAAACAAAACTTAAGAATACAAAATAATTGAGTCCTTCGGAATGCAAGGAGGCTCACCACTGACTCTGGAGTGCTCAGCTGGATCAACGACGCGCAGGATGCTGATCCGGGGTACCTGTATCTGCATCGTCATAAGATGCAAGCCAACTGGCATCAGTACATGGAATGTACGAGTATGCGAGCTGGAAAGCTAAGCCACAACTTAAGCTTGAAAAGAGTACAATAGAACACTTACCTTGGCTCTGTTCGACTCATGAATAACCGAACTCAATATATAAAGCAATAAGACACATGCAATATATAAAGCTTGTAAAACTCTTAAAAACATGACGTAAAAATCAACTTTATAATATCATAAAAATACCATGCTTCCTCTCAAAGTCTACTTGTGCAATGTATGAATGAGGTCCCATACCCCCATCCACACTAAGCAGAACTATTCGAGGAACCAAGCTTTTTCTATTGTGGGAGCTTCTCTAACTGACAAACCACCACTATTAAACTTAGTGGTGATACAACGTTTTACCTCACGTTGCCCGAGGACTATTCTATACCTTGCCACGATATAGGAAGCTAACTTTACCAAGTGGATCCACTAGCTTAACTTTACGGATTCATCTAAAAAGTATGACCCGTTAACTCCCATGTTGGCGCATGGTTCTTATGGAGAGTTGAGTTTATATGAACTCGTGTCCCCAATTCGGTGCTCAAGACTACTCCCAAAAATACTTAGCTCGTAAGCGTTTTAAACACATCTTTCTTTGGTTTGAGAAAATTGCTCAAAATCTAGCCCAAAGGCTCTCTTGAAAATCGATGTTCCTTTCTTACTCAAATGTAAAAACATTTAGAAACCTCTTTGGGAAATACATAGTTCCCTAATAACTTTCGAGAAATGGACTCGACTTTATGCTCTTTTTCTTGACTTGAAACTTGAGACTGTTCACTTGGCTTGAACTCTATATTCTTTACTCGACTTGAAACTTGAACCTTAAAACGAAGGTAAAACGTTTAATAACAACTCTTGAAAAGCTTTAGAGACTTGCTTGAACTTACTTTTAAACCTTATTTGACTCTAACTTCACCTTAACTTCGATCCTAACTTGCCTTGAATTGAATTACGGATTCAAGGTATATAATCACCTGTTTATGGATGAATTCAGGATGTCTAAATGTACCTTAGAGTGTTGGAAACAACTAGGAAACATAGGTATAATACCTAGGAACATGCATGAGAAAGCATGGAAAGAATGGGGGAACATAGCGTCCTTGGCGCTCTGCAAGGCGCGGAGCGCCAGCCCTTGAAGCTCAGAAGGCACCTGCTGGCGGTCTGAGAGGCGCGCCGCCCCAAGGGCTGGACTTCAGAGTCCCTTTTGGGGCGCGCTGGCAGGCGCGACGCGCCAGCCCCTTCCCCAGAAAACTCGACTTTTCTCTCCCTTTTCTTCAACTCTAAACCATCCTAACTTCAATGGACTCAATCCCAAACACTAAGGATCATAAAACCCCTCAACATACAAGAGATTCAACTCAAACACACAACCAAATCATGTTCCACAGCCAACAAGAACTTCAACAACATGATCAACAACATCAACAACACAACCCAACAACTTCAGCAATATATCCAATCTTTTCTCAATAATGAAAATGAGTTTGGTGTGTGGGGGAAAGGATCACCCAACACTAAGAACTCACATACCTTGATAGGGATCACCCCCGACAATATCCACGACGATCTTTGACGGAAACTTGTTGATCTCCTCTTTCTTCTCCTTCTTCTCTTTCTTCACTCAAGAACCCTAACTCTTTCTCTTTTAAAATGGGACAAAATGATCCAAAGATCATCCTAACACAACAATATAATCCCAAAAGTAATGTCTAGGGAAAAGACCAAAATGCCCTTAAAATTTCCAGACGGATTCCCTGCCAACTGCCCAACTTTTAAAGGGCATAACTCGCTCATACGAACTCGGAATCGAGCAGACTCGGCAGCGTTGGAAAGATCATTCCAATGGCTTTCCAAACATAACTGGAACTACTCCTAACTCATCCTGATCTAGGAGTTATGACTGCTCAAAGTTGGCCAAAACTCACTGATTTCCACACAACCAAATTTCTAGATTTTGAATTTTATTCAAAAAATGACTATTTCTGATTTTTTAGCCTCTTCATAGATATTTCAAATTACCGGATGTTACAATAATCCTAATCATAATTTAATCCTAGTTGTAATATAATCCTAATTAATATTTGTCTAATCCCAGTACGGCTCTAATTGTACAGCAGTGTTGTAAACTTGTCAGTCAGCTTCGTTGGACCTGTTCCTTTGACATGTTTCAATCGTCAGCTTCGTTCTTCATCAACACTTGATGTAGACACGTCAGTCAGTTGCGTTGGACTTGTTCCTTTGACATGTTTCAATCGTCACCTTCCTTCTTTTTCAATAATTCCCCTCAAGCTATTGAGTAGAGGAATGGTTACTCCTAGCTTGATTTGAATACGCAACAAAAAAAAACTTTGAATACCCAAAAAAAACTTATTTTTGTCAATGCTTCGGTATGAATATGATGCATGTTTCTCTGGAGTTGATGTTGCTGTATCTTCTTCCCCTGCCTTTTTGGGCAGAGAATATCATGTTATGGTTTTGTTGTGACACATTTTCTTCATCTTCCCTTATATCAAAACTCGTGAGAGTATAAACAAATTGATTAAGGGTGGAATATGGTGTATTACCTATTATGACAAAGGCCTTGTATTTGAGACATAAATCTCTAGCAAAGTTAATTATTTTTGTTGCTTGAATATAAGTTTTTTCCAAGCATTCTCACATCTCCTTGGCAGTTGAGCAGCCCACAATTAGATGCATGGTTTCTTCGGTCAAGCTGCTTGAGATCCAACTCCTTAGTAACACATTTTTCTCCTTTCAATCATCAATGATGTCACTATCTTTTGCATCATTCTTAACTTTTACAACTTTCCCAGCAGTCTGTCCAGTGGAACAACTACTTTTACTTGGTTCATAGATGAGATACGCTAGTTTCATCAACTGAATCAATTGGGATATTTGTATCCTCCATATGAGGTAGTTTGTTGGCTTAGATTTAATGGAGCAAGCGGCAATGATTTGGTGAAGTGAGGAGGTTGACATGGTTTCGGTAGAAGGGGTCATTGCAACGTGTGAGTTTTTTTTTTTTATCAATACTCAGAGAGCGGAAGAGATTTTATGCTCTGATACCATGTAGAAACCTCACGTCTAGGATTAGAGAAATCAAGGTTTGTATTGATGAAAATAATGTTGAGTTACAACCTCCTTATATAGGAGAAAATTGTAGAGTCATAAGTTAACTATACTTAGAGTCCCACTACAATATCTATTATTACTATATAATAATAATAATGCAAATATAAATAATCTAATCCTAGTTGTACTATAATCCTAATCATAATCTAATCCTAGTCGTAATGTAATCCTAATTAATATAAGTAGTCTAATCCTAATACGACTCTAATTGTACAGCAGTGTTGTTAACTCGCCAGTCAGCTTCGTTGGACATTGTCACGACCCAAGCCTAGGGCCTAGACGTGACATGGCGAATGAGGAACCCGAAGGAACCCCAAACAAGCCTCTCAAACTTGTCATCACACTTCATCGGTCGCGGAAGTACATTCAACATTTATTTAACGGGAAATAGGGACTAAGGGCAAACCATTTCAAAATGACATCATAGAACAAGAGTCAAGCTCATTTACAAAGTACTTGTCCAACGCACACCTCTACATACATAGATAGGACGGGGCCATGACATACTACCGGCTCCCCTCATAGTCAAAATACAATTGCAAGCTAAAGTCTCAAAACATAGGAGTCGGAAACATAACATAGCCCTCGAATCATTGAGGACTCACCAACAACTCGAATAAGCACCGTACTAGCCACGTGAATGGAGAGAAGGATCAAGAGTAGCTTCGGTCCCTACATGGTGACATCATGTAGGCAAAATATGCGTTAGTACTTGGAATGTACTAAGTATGCGGGGTGCAACACAACAATAGACAAGGATACAATCGAAATACAAGAAATAGTTTCACAGGCATTATGAATAACAATATGAGGATGCATGATCAAAGTGAAGTCAAAACATGTTTAAGTAAATCTATACTAATAGTAGATATCATATGTGTATACATGATCCAACCAATGTATAACCCCAACTTAGGATGGGGGATGCCGTTCACACCCGAACACCCTGGTGGCAAGGTATAAACCCCTCACATGGTTGATGTTGGTCACACCCCAAGCATCCTAGGTGGTGAGATATAAACACTACAAGAAAAACAGCCTCCAAGGAAGGGAAATCTGGTCCCTAAAAGTCCAAATCTAGTCCCAAAAGAGCATTTGGGACCAGAAAAAACTGGTCGCCACCCGTCCTAAAAGCCTCTGTCGCTATTGGTCAACAATGACGGGTCAAAAGGACTGGTCGTTAAAAGGTTTTGGGACGAGGAATAAATCTGGCCGCTAGATCATTTTAGAGACTACACTTCTGGTCTCAAATAGACCATATATATCTTGGGAAGTCTTATTTTCAGGTCGTTAAAACATATTAGTGACCACCAACAACTGGTCCTCTTAATCTTTAGAGAAGAGGACGACCTGGTCCTAGTAATATTTAGCGACCATTAAAGACTTGGTCTTAGAATAGATTTAGAGACAAGCATCATTTCTAGTCCTTGATTATTCATTTGAGAAGTGTAACAAGTCTGGTCCTAAATTGGCCTTTCACTTCTGGTCCTAGATTGACCACCAATACATTTCAACAAATATCAAATTACTACTAAACATCTCATCTAAAAACAATGATATATATATATATATATATATAGAAAGAGAGAAGAAAGATATATCAGTAATATTTGCTTGACAATAAAATGTAGCTAACATCCGAGCTAGACTATGATATCAAGTTTTGCATAACATTCGTAGCAAACTAATAATGAGCTTGTGCATCTTTTCAAAACTTGTTTCTTGACTGAAGAATGAACAAAAGTTGGGCATAAAATTTAATGTTTCAATCTTCATCGAGTGTTATCCAGAAGCATCAATAAAAGCTGCAAAAAAAATAAAGAAAATCTATTAGATAAACTTTGAGATGTATTATTATTATATTTAATGTAAATTGTTGTATTGTCTAAACTAATAAGAAAAAACTGAACATATTAAAATACATTGATTAAGATTAAAATTGCTCTGCGAAAATGCAATCACCAACAGCTACATTTTGATCGAGACTACTCCTTTTTCAATTTGCGAGAGAGCTTTCTTTCTATATCTGGGCATGTAACCATACATGTGCGTACTTCCTGGTACATAGATACCGAGAGCAACATGTCTTGCATAGTTGTAATCAGAAGAGAAGTTCCATTTTCTTGACATCCTAAGAGAATACTTATCGGATCCTTTGAGGTAAGGCAGAGCACTATACATCAAACAAACTTCACTGGTTATGCCACTAGGATGATACATCAACAAGAAGGTAATGTACTTTAGCCATAAGAGCACAAAGGTGCAGAAACAAAGGCCTCTTTTGTCCCAAGCTAAGGGAATAAACAAAAACTGGGTAGAAACTTGTTGTGTGTGAAAACCTCATCTAGAGCTAATTGATAGTATTCACAATGATTTAAATGACAACCGATTATGCATGTGTATGTACCACGGCTTCATCTATCAATTGTGGCTGGAGGCAAATAGTTTCGGCAGATGGAGTCCTACTGATACATTTTACATAAATTTTAATTTGTGTTTTCATGTTCCTACTGATGCATCTGGAAATAATCTCTTCTGAGATGTTGTAAAGCTTAACTAATGTTATGATAGTATCTGATGTGTTTGACAGGTTGGTTGGCCTCGAAGGCCACTATCTAAGCCAGCTACAACTATGAAAAATAGCAATATAGTTGCTACTTTGCATTCTAGGAAATTCTTATCAGGAGAAGGTATGTATGTTGCAACTTTTCTTGCAAAAGTTACGTAAAGAAAACTACCCTCAATCTTCTGGAACTACTGCAGTTCATCAATCATATTACTCTTTAATTTCTACTGGCAGAAACATATTAAAATTTGTTTTCAAATGAATGTGAAAATTAATTATAGCTCATGTAAACAGGGAAGTATGCAGCGCAGTAGGTGTTGCCAGGGATAATAAAAGTAGATTTATCATGGCCTTTTTATAACCTTTGGGAGATGGAGCTAGTAGCTTGACCAACGGTATGCCCATGTTGTTTGACCTTAACTAGTGTATCAAGAAAACTTTCAACAAGATTATTTTAAAAAGTGATTCTTGTTTTCTGCACAACTATGTGAATAATGAATGGAAAAAACACCATGAAAGATCGAGGACTGTTCTAATGATATTAAGGATCTATTAAACCAATACAGGATTATTAGCCACTGCCATGTGGATGCCAACAAGCTGATAGATTTCCTTTTATAGGACACAATTGGAACAAAGTTCCCACATATACTGACTTCATCATATTTCCGAATTAAATCAAGGGACTTTTGAATTTGGATAGATAGAAAATTCCATCAGTAAGAACCAAAAGAGACCTACTAGACTTATTTCTTATCCTTATGTTTTAAATTGCTAGATGAATATGTAACTTGTATATGGGTTATTCCCCCTGTTGCATTTAACTCAACTTATGATAAGATAAGATGAAGTATCTAATTTTCTGATAGGAAGGCTTATTGTATAGTTCCCTCAAATCACTTGTAACTTTTTGGTTTTCAATGACGAACAAAATGCAATATTTTGACAAAAAAAAAGTAAATCAGATGGCACTAAGAAACATAAAAAATTACATATTCTAAGGCCTATAATCTTGTATAGCTTTGTACTTACACAAAATAGTCGCCAGTCATTAAAAAACCTTCTTGTCTATAGTCACTTGTGATAATAAAAACATGCCCCATAACTAGCTTCTCCTAATAGTTAAGGATGATTTAGTTGCATCCTCAAACTAATATATAAAGAAACAACCAAGAAAACTAGAAATCGTAATTATATTTTACGTCAGCGATATGTCAAAACTCCAGAACACTGCACTATCCCTGACTAAATCACAATAGAAGTAACATTTTCTTAACTTCGAACTTGAAATTTAAATTCATATGTACAGACTTACTAGTCATGCAACTGCGGAAAGGAATCTACAACTACAAGCATACAATGGTACCTTGATGCCTAATATTGAGCAAACATTTTAGGCTCATTGGACAACACTTGATTTGGGTGAAAGACATTTAGATAATACCCTTGAATACACATTTTTTGTTGGTGGCTTGACAAGTGATGTTACAAATTACATGCTTCAGGAGATATTCAGGGTCAATTATTGCTCAATCTATGGAACTAATGTTGTAACAGATAGGCAACAGGGCACAAAAAAGGTTATCCATTTGTTAGATTTGGGGATAAGATTGAGAAGTTACGCACTATGACTAAGATAAATGGAAGTTTTCTACACTAGGCCTATGTACATTAGTCCTGCAGCTAACAAGAATGTTGGTTGCCAGATGCATGCTTTTATAATCAAAGTATTGGAACTCAAAATGAGAATGACCCTGCTAATACGACTTTTTTCATTGGAAACTTGGATTCCAATGTAATAGATGATGACCACCTCAAGCAGGTTTTGGAAAATTATGATTAACTGCTTCATGTAAATACCAGAAGGCAAACATTGTGATTTTGTTTAATTTACCAACAGAAGATGTGTTGAGGAAGTTGTATGAGCTTAAGTGGAACTAAACTGGGTGGACAAACCATCCACCTTAAATGGTGTCATAGCCCTTCAATCAAGCAGCAATTTCGGGGTAATCTGAACCAGTGGACTATACACCAGAATATGACTCTTATGTTTATGCCCAACCTACTCTAAACCCAAATATGTATTATGCCCAACCTATTGATCAAGACTCATCCCTCTGTAAATCACAGTACCTATTGGTAAACATATATACAAATTTGACCATGAAATTTAAATTCACATAGACCAACTCTAAGGTAAAAAGTTATTTAGTCGAAACCTTTCAAAATGTAAAATAAAAAGTTCAACATGAATAACAAGACTAATCCTTATTTGGCTCACAAAATTTCAACACAACATATAAACTAGAATATTATTCATGAAATACTTAGATTTTGTTGAATTCGATATGTGCACTTTATATGAGATATGAATCTTCAAACACATAATACACTTCAGAAAAATAAATTGTCTATTAGATATCTCAACCCAATAATTTTTCCACTGATTACACAAAAGAAAAGAGATCAGATTCTGAAACCATATACCCATTTAATGTTAGAAAAGAGGAAGAAGAAGAGTAACTGAAATTAAACACGAAAAAATGACATCAATACATGGAAGAAACAAAGAGCAACTTGATCTAAAGAGGAACCAACCTGAAATTCTTTTTCGAGTAGATCTGCGATAGAATTCTTTTTCCAACTGAGAAGCAATGATGAAAGGAAGAAGACACCAGATTCGATTTAGGGCAGAGTTGCTACGAAAATCTACAATCAACGTTGAGATTAGGTCAGATAGTTGCGGCGTTGATATTAGATCAGATAGTTGTGGCACTGAGATTAGGTCAGATAGTTGCGGCGTTGAGATTAGGTCAGATAGTTGCCGCGTTGAGATTTGAGGAAAGGGAAAGTTTGAGATGAGTATGTGTTTTAAGAAAACAAAGGATCCTTATCATTATACTATTGGTTTACTTAAATCTTCTTGCGCCTAATTTCTTTTTAAAACACAGTTTTAGTTTTTAAAAATATATATTTTATTATTAAATTTGGCAAACCATCTCCCGCTCAAAGCTTCAATTACAATTTAGGACCAGTTAGTATGTTTTTTAAGGACTAGATTTAATACCTTCGCAATAAAATACACAAATAAGGACCAAAATATAATCTCTTCCTAATAGATATACCTTTAGAGACAAGATTATTAGCTCGTCCCAAAATGTTGGTCTTAAATAAGGCTTTTTCTTGTAGTGAAACCTCTCACATGGTTGATGTTGGTCACACCCCAAGCATCCTAGGTGGTGAGATATAAACCTCTCACATGGTTGTCCGGTTCTTTTCCCCCGGACCGGGCATGGTCATGCAACACTTTATATAGGAAATTCTCATTAGGCTCTAATGCAATCTCACGTATGGAATGAACATATACACAAGCTTAGTTTGTCATCAACACATCTCTGGATTTCCATACATCTCATAACTCAAGCTTTAAAGCATCGATTCATCGATTCTCCATAGTTGGACATTTTGTCAAACACCTTGAAGGCATGTAATGGAATCAAAGAGCATGGAAAATAGGGTAGTAATTATGCAGCCAAACTAGTGAACAACCTACAACAACACCTTTTTAACACCCACAATACCACATGAAAATCTCCACATCCATTCCAAATTTAGGTTCAAGTTCTAGAGTCACAACATGCTCAAAACAATCACTTTTCATGTTTAAAATTCAATGTGCAGGAAATTATTACAAAGAACAAGACTAATTTATGAATCTTAACTTAAACCATGAATTAGTGAGTAGAATAGAGTCTAGGCACTATGGGTGGAAGGACCCATGAGTTCAACACCACATACCTTGAGTTTTTATGAAGGTCTTGAGAGTGTATTCAATGGAAGCTTGGAACTTGGAGCAAGAGTCTCTTCAATCTTGAGGAAGGTTTTGGATTAGGGTTCTTGAGGGAACTTGAGAGAAAATGTGTCTAAGTATGGGAGAGGTGTTTTGGGAAATGTTTTAGAGATGGGAATTGAACTAATGGTATATAGGAAATAAAATATGTCCTTTGGAAAAATGGTCCAACACTTAGAAAAATAAATGAGGCGGGTGAACAGTAAAAACGCTCACTGGAAATTGCCTTTTCTGCTGGACAGATTTTACGAAAATGGGCATAACTTCTTCGTCCGAACTCTGAATGAGGTGAAATGAAGTGCGTTATGTAGCTAACTCAAAGGTCTTTCCATGGATATGTTATTGGCCACCCAATAATTTGTGTGCTAGGAGATATGACCCTCCAAAGTAGACCCTCGAAAAGGCTTCACTTGGAAATTTCGGATTTTGATACGGTTGCTCTAAAATTTGGGTTAGACCCATTTCCCACTCAATTTGACCCCCTAAACAAGAATATGAAGTTGGATTTTCGAAAAACGAAACAGATTTTTTTTATATTGCTAAACAAGTTTCCGGTAACTTCCGAAGCACATTTTTAAGAACTTTTTGGGTCATTTCAGACATGTTCCTTTAACATGTTCCAGTCGTCAACTTCCTTCTTCATCAACACTTGATGTAGACACGTCAGTCAGTTGCGTTGGACTTGTTCCTTTGACATGTTTCAATCGTCACCTTCCTTCTTTTTCAACAATTCCCCTCAAGCTATTGAGTAGAGGAAATGTTACTCCTAGCTTTATTTGAATACGCAACAAAAAAAACTTTGAATACCCAGCAAAAACTTAATTTTGTCAAAGTTTCGGTATGAATGTGATGAATGTGTCTCTGGAGTTGATATTGTTGTTTCTTCTTCCCATGCCTTTTTGGGTAGAGAATATCATGTTATGGTTTTGTTGTGACACATTTTCTTCATCTTCCCTTATATCAAAACTCGTGAGACTATAAACAAATTGATTAAGGGTGGAATATGGTGTCTTACCTAATATGACAAAGGTCTTGTATTTGAGACCTAAACCTCTAGCAAAATTAATTATTTTTGTTGCTTGAATATAAGTTTTTTTCCAAGCATTCTCACATCTCCTTGGCAGTTGAGCAGCCCACAATTAGGTGCATGTTTTCTTAGGTCAAGCTGCTTGAGATCCAACTCCTTAGTAACACATCTTTCTCCTTCCAATCATCAATGGTGCCACTATCTTTTGCATCCTTCTTAACTTTTACAACTTTCCCAGCAGTCTGTCCAGTGGAACAACTACTTTTACTTGGTTCATAGATGAGATACGTTAGTTTCATCACCTGAATCAATTGGAATATTTGTATCCTCCGGCAATGATTTGGTGAAGTGAGGAGGTTGACATGGTTTCGGTAGAAGGGGTCATTGCAACGTGTGAGTTTTTTTTTTCTTTTGATCAATACTCAGAGAGCGGAAGAGCTTTTATGCTCTGATACCATGTAGAAATCTCACGTCTAGGATTAGAGAAATCAATGATTGTATTGATGAAAATAATGTTGAGTTACAACCTCTTTATATATGAGAGAATTGTTGAGTCTTAAGTTAACTATACTTAGAGTCCTACTACAATACATATTATTACTTTATAATAATAATAATGCAAATATAAATAATCTAATCCTAGTTGTACTATAATCCTAATCATAATCTAATCCAATTAGAAAAATCATTCATTATTTTTTTAAAAGCATGACCTTTAATCGAATTTCATTTCTTTTATATGCATAATGTGCATCAAAGATCCAAGAAGACCAATCTAACCTCCGTCTGGTTAGGCAACACACCAAATCATATAATGTATTATATTTTTATTTTTTTGGAAGTTGTGACATTTTTTCCCAATACACCAAAGTCTCATTTTGGAAGTATAGCACCAAAGTCTCATTTTTTTAAATAAAATATGTGACAATAATTTTCAATAATGACATTGTAAACATGCTTTGAGCTTTTAAACGACCAACAAGATATATTTTAGATATATAGAAATCTTAATTTATCATAAATGTCCCATTTAATTTGTAAGATGAACTTATCAACTCATTTTCATAATTAACACTAAGCAATTTTTATGAAAATAATCAATAATTTTAATTTTGGAGAGAACTATATACAAACTAATTGTCCCTCACATGCATATAATTTTATTCAAACCTTTGCTTCAAATTATATTCATGATGTGGTATGAGAACCTAATAAAGTAGTTCAAAGATCAACATACTTCAAGTCGACCTTATACTTGCTAAAGTAATTTGTATTGACAGTTCCAATTGACAACCAACCGTCTCCAACATATTCAAGCTACTTAACATGATAAATATTTATTAACAAGGCAACCACCAAAGAAATTAATGTTACGAAGTCAAATTAAGTGACGATATCGGAAAATTATCGTTTAAAATAATTTTCACCATGTTTTCTTTGAAATAGCCCTCAAAAGTTGCATCAATATTGAAATAAATATCTTAACCTTAATTTTCGGCTCCCATGTAATTAGAGCACGTACGCATAACAATGGCTTTATTCCTAATACCATGGCTGACAGTTCAACAAACGAAACAAAAAGACATAAAAATAAACAAAGAAAAAAATTGACCAAGAAAAATCTCCATCCATTTCCTTTCTAGTACAAAATCATAATGAACTCTTGAAGATGTCATTTAAGGAAAAAATTGACCTAGAAGAATCTACATCCTTTTTCTTTTCTTTGTGTACGAAATGATAATGGCTATTCTCTTTATATATATACTCCCGCCGTTTAAAAATAAATGATCTAGTTTTCTTTTTTGTCTATTTCAAATAGAATGATTCCTTTTCTTTTTTGGCAATACTTTAATTTCAACTTTCCATATGGCATGTTTAAAGCCACAAGATTAAAGGACATTTTGGTACATTTGACATAACTTTAATTTAAAACCACAAGATCAAAAAATCTCTTTTCTTTTCCTAAACTCCGTTCCAAGTCAATCTATCTTTTTGAAACGGAGGGAGTATATATTTAGGGTAGACCTACTGACTATTCTCTTTTTATTAATGTTTCTCGTACTTCATATACCTTTTTAGTCCTACACGAGACCTTTTAGGAAAGTTTTAATGTCTTCATTTTTTTGTTTGAACACTGTGCTCAATTAAACAAAGAATTTTTTCAATAAGGTGATAAAAATGAGATTCACATGTTGTTTTAGGGTCACAAGTTAAAGGTGATATTCTATTTTATTTTTAAATCCTTTGTTTATAATGTTTCCAACTTTGTGAATAAATTATTTTATCTATAAGATATGTGAGAGTAATCCAAACAAGAACTGTATTGTTATTATAAAATAAGAATTGTTTTAATAATTCCCATTCCAACCACAATCTTCAAATAGGATATTCATGCAATCAATAAAATCATTTAAAATTCTCATTCCTACCACAATCTTCTAATAAGTTATTCATGCAATCAATAAATCATTATCAAGAAAGTTCTTACCAATAGAAGCATCAAGGTTTGAGATTAAACAAGTTCAAATACAGTAAACTCATGTCAAAACAAAATGTATATTATAATAATAAGCAAAAAAAATGAACTCGAAATTTAATTAGTCCAAATACAATATAACTATATCAAAATAGGCCATACCACTAAGGCACTAATAGTTCATGTTCAAAGCAACCATTCATTACTAATCAATCTTCATAAACTCTATTTGATTTAAATAGCAATATAATTAACATGCTTCCTGAAGAAACGGTGCCACAACACTTCAAATGACAACGCAGAAATATACGACCAAAGCATATCAGTTTCCATCATCTATTGGTAGGTTAGTCGATTAGCATTTCCTTCTTTTCAAATTTACAAGGATTTTAAAATGCAAACAAGTTTTTCATTAATCAGATTTTTTTTCATGTATCTGTTAAGTATATCAATTATTGTAACTTATACATTTTATTTTTAAAAAATTTAAAGATTCCAAACCCAAATTCAAAATGAAATTTAAATTATTTGACTCTTAAAATTCAAACTGTGTCACACCAATTGAGATAGATAAACTATTTAATATATGAGTTTATATCCAATAGAATGAATAAAAAATATAAGGTATAAAAATTCAAATTTCTAATAAAAAATCTAAAAGTCAAAATAAAAAAATCAACAAAACAGAATTTCCGTTTTAGATTCGTGTTTTCACAAATTATGCCCACCCCTCGGACCTACAAGGAATGTCCTTCTCAGCACGCCAGAGACACATACATGAACTCGGAGAATAATTAACCGTTTTTTAAATTAGTAGTACTGTACATTCCACAAAATTTTTCTATAAATTCAGAATCCTCCATCCCTAAATTCATCATCATTCAATTAATTATCTTTAGTTATTGATACACACACAAAAAAAAGAAAAAAAGTTAGAGTAATTAATTTAAGAGAGATGGAAGGTGGTTATTTTCTCACATATTTTCTTATTTCAATTGCGTTGATAACTTCTTCTAATAATTGGAATTCAGTTTCCGCCGCAAGGCCATCAGCTGGAGAAACAAATACGGAGTTTATTCGAACATCTTGTAAGTCAACAACTTATCCAAATCTCTGTTTCAGTTCATTATCAAGCCGTTCAAATGCTATTGGAGTTTCTCCACAACTTCTAGCACATGAATCTCTCTCCGTTAGCCTCGAAACAGCACAATCAACATCCGCTATGATGTTGAAATTGGCACACAGTCAAGGCATGACGCCTAGAGAAGTAGGCGCCATGCGTGACTGTGTGGAGGAATTAAGTGACGCAGTTAGTGGAATTAAAAAATCTTTAGGGGAAATGAAGGAATTGAGGGGAAAAGATTTTGATCTGAAAATGAATGATATTCAAACATGGGTGAGCGCCGCCTTGACCGACGAGGACACGTGTACCGAGGGGTTCGCCGGAAAAGTGATGAACGGGAAAGTTAAGACAGTAGTAAGGGAAAAGATACTTGAAGTTGCACATATGACGAGTAATGCTTTGGCTTTGATCAACAGACTTGCCGCTCTTCACGGCTGAAGTAATTTGAAACGACAATTAAATATATATATATATATATATATATATATATTAATGTTTTAATCGATCTTCTTTTAGAAAAAAAAAAGTATACTTAATTCATGCTAAGTTGATTGTTGTAATAGATAAAGATGATTGTTTGTGATGAATTTGTTAAATCAAAATGTTCCATATGCATTTGTTGAAACTTTCGTTAACTCAATGATACACCGTGCATCAAGAGTATTATCGTTGTATGGAGAAAATCATGTTGGGAGCGCCACCCCCAAATGGGCCTTGCAGTGCGCGATTCGAATTTAATCGGAGCTCAAATATAGACTCCGTACAACAGGTGGGAAACAAAAAAAAAAGAGTATTATCGTTGAAGATCTATTCCTCCCCATATTTTACTTTACTTTATGTCATATATAATTAATTCGTTTCAATTTAAATATGTTAGCGAGACTAGGAAAGCAAAATATTTAAATTAAAACAGAGGGAGGAGGGAGTAAAATAAAAGACTAGGAAAGCAAAAGAGATCTACCACTACCGCTTGCTTCTTGTTAATAAGGGAGTTCAAAATTAATATATCTGTGTAATATAAAAAAAATATCTTATATATATAGTTTGACCTTTTACTGAGGGAGTTCGAATAAACCCTAGAATCTACGTGGTCCGCCCTTGGGCGTATGCATGTCGTTTTGCACAAATTGAAAAGTGCACCGAATCAGGAAATATATATATATATCCACAAAATGAACAGGTCATCATTCTCAACTCTATATATCTTTGTTTTGAGTATGTGCGCATGAAAATAGAAAAATCAAATCAAACTATTTTTAAAGCGTTAATATTTGGTTAGATTTTCAATTTTAGTACCTGGATATCGTAATTAATCAAAAAACAACTTTTTTATTACATGTACATACAAAAATATATACTTCCTTCGTTTTAAAAAAGAATGACTTATTTTTTTTTTTTGTTTATTTAGGAAAAATGATTCATTTCTTTCTTTGTCAACATTTTAATTTGTCTTCTACATAACGTGTTTAAGGCTACAAAATTAAAGGTCATTTTTAACTCATTTGACATAACTTTAATTTAGGATCATAAAATTGAAAAATCTTTTTTATTTTTTAAAATTCCATGTCAAGTGAAATTATTCTTTTTTTTTTAAACGGACGGAGTAAATAATACTGTACTAATCTGATTTTCCTTGAGGCCATATTTTCCCAGTAACGTGCGCCAGACCCTGCCCCATATTTTACTGATTTCCCTTTGTTCTCTTTATATTAGTGGTCCTATAACTCCTAACCCTAGCCTTTAGCCTCGCCCTAATTTCACATTTTTGAGCATATAGTATTTATATAGATTGTATTATTAAAAATAAGGTAAATAATAAAATATTATCATTAAATAATTAACAAAGTCAAAATGAGAAGAAAAAATAAAAGATAACATACGATGATAACAAATCGTTCATTACATAAAAAGACATGTTTGTCATTACATAACAATTAATTTAAGAATATTATAGCATAAATTCAAGTAATAATCAAAATAATTATTATATATAAAAAATTAATAGGTATAACAACATAAATTTGGAAACATATATGTTGAGCAGTAAAACCAGACTGGAAGAGCCCTATAGAAGATGAGTCATAACAAAAGATTAAGGACCTGTTTGGTTGGCGGTATTAAATAGAATAGTCTATGAATTAAAATTTAGTCCATTTAATATCTTGTTTGGTTACTTTATTTAATTTAATCCATGGATTGCTTATCCACCATAGGTGGTCTTATTTTATCCCTAGAAAATGGAGGGATAACTAATCCAAGGTTTAACAAACCTTGGATAAGACCCCTAAATGACTAAACTATCCTCTTATTATTTTTCCTAATTTTTTTTTGTAATTTAATTTCCTTTTTATTTATATTGGAATGGTTATAAATGTTCTTTTTAATTCTCCAAATTCATTTAGTGTAATTTAATAATTTTACTAATATTTTTTCTCCATTTTTTTGAATTTTTTTTTATTCAATGTAGTTTGTCGATTAACCACTTGAACTATCTATTTTTTTGTAATAAGCTTTAGGTATTGAATTATTTAAGTAGTATTAAATCTATGTTAAGTTTAAGATATATTTGACCAACAAAAACTTAGAAATACACCATGTCATCAAAGATCTCCTTAGTGGTATATCACACCTTAAAATTAATAACAATTTCTTTTAACTTAAGTTAAATGGAATAGAAAATCCTACAAAAAACAATAATATTGTCCGACGGTTATCTATCTTGACCCAATTATATGAAATAAACAATCTCAAACACAAGGGTATAATAGGAAACAAATGTCTTGTACAGTTTTAAATCAAACACAAGATTAAGTGGGAAGCAACGAACCAAATACATAACAAAAAATTAATGTATGCACTACTAATGCAGGCCATGTATTACTAATTCCTGTGTTATCAATGTTTGTACAAAGGACCCGTAAGAGTCATAGATTCTAGGTAGAATAAAATATGCAATTCTTGTCAATTAACGGTGAAACATGTACTCACACTTTTTAGAGTCCAAAATATTTATCTCGATGAAAAATGGGGGTAAAAGGTTTTAATTGAAATATCCTGTAAATAATATTCTCGACTATTAAATTTAAATTTGTTTTTCTAGTGCCCAAGGACTCTTGTTCTGGATAGAATTGCGCTAGGCATGTTGAAAGATCACAAATTATAATAGATATTTCCACTTGCCACCAATAATTTGAAATAATTTGGTCCCCCCAAAATAAACCCACACAAATTGTTCAAATCGTTGCCCGTTTTAATTCGTTTAATATAGTGGCTTTTCGATGCCAGTTGGTGTGCCTTTCATCAATTTGTCTACTAGGATTTCTCCACTTCTTCCCTACTTTTTGTCATATAAATTATGATAGAGTTATTCCTACTACTTAAAATGACAACCGTTGGAATTCAATCCTTCTTTAAGATAGATGTACTTCAAAATTTTAAGCTAACTTTATCCACTTTTGTACAGAATCATAAAATTTAAGTGGACTAAATTAGGAAACTATCTCAAGTACAAAGTGTCATAGTTATCTTTATGAGCCATATATCCCTACTACAAAAATAATCTTTAGCGACAAAAAATATGAATATTAACAAAGAGTGTTAAAGTCTATCAATATTAGTGAATTGTCATTAAATCTAATGTTGCTAGAGACTTTGGAGACATTTATAAAGAGTATTAATTACCACTAAAGATACATATTTAACGACAATTAAGCTATTGTTGTTAAAGATATTTTTAGTATAATATACAGAGGCGGAGCCAGGATTTCAGGCCTGTGGGTTCTAAATTTTAAAAAGAACAACAATCTTAAAAATCACAAAACACATATTTTGTTTATGAGGTGTTAATCATGTTTGAAAATATTACTTTAGATATTGTTATTGTAAAAACTTGATTTAATAATATGAAAATTTGAGTAATTTATTTTCAAGTTCTAAAATATTGTTAATAAAAAATGAATAACTTTTTAAATATAAATTTTGAACATTTTTACTATAGTTTTCAATATTGTTCTAAAAGAGATTAAAATTATTAGATTCACCATTAATATTTTGGCACCAACATATATTTTACTAGTTTCACTATGACCTTGAACCATTATTGCATTCAAAAATTAAAATTTCGGAAAGCAAACAACAGTTATTTTAACATAATCAATTATCAATATGTGGGATAACCCTAAAATCAAAAATTAAAAATTAATTTTTGAATAGATAATTAAACAATATAAAAGAAAACAAATAAGAAAAAATTTGAAATCAATAACAATATGTGGGATAACCCGAGAATCAAAAATTAAAAAATAATTTTTGAATAGATAATTAAACAACGTAAAATAAAACAAATAAGAAAAAAATTGAAAAACGAGAGGCGAGAGTACATAATGCATACAAGAGGACAAAGGTCGGATGGTAGCAATCACATTAACAATAAAAGTCAGAACCCTAACTTTTAAAAATAAACTTGGGTCAAAGTTTTTTTGAAAGTCTGAGTAGATATCAATGGTTAGATATTGTTTTATAGTATGACACAAACACTATTTTTCTGTTTATTTTTATTTACCGATTTTCTATTTATTTTTTTTTAAAAATATAAATAAATATATAAACCTACTTATGTTATTATTTTAGGTTAGAAATTAATTTCAAAACACTTTTTTCATTTTTATTTTTATTTTTATATATATATATATAAACCCATGTATGTCTTTATCTGCTGTATGTTAGAAAATAATTCCAAAAATACTGTGCTCAGTGAGTTTCGAACCCACGACGTGCTGGCAGAGGGACTTCACTGGTGCACAAAGACCACTGGGCTACACGCCTCGCTATGCTTGTGGAATCGCAGTACAGTTATATGTATTATATTTGATATTTTAATACGAATACTACATCTATGAAAAAGTCAGTGGGTTCGTCCGAAACCCCTTCCACTACAGTAGCTCCGCCCCTGATAATATATATGTTTTTTCATTATTGATAATGGGGCCTCCTTATTATATGCACATCACATGCGTTGAAACTCATGTTTATCCGTGATTTCTTTGTTGATGCACACCACTTTAAGTTTATGATATTTTGTTTCGAATACAATTTAGTGTTTAGATATTTTACACAACTAATTATTTAAAATAGATATAAGAAAAGTGGCCTTTGGATATTTCATTGGTCTCCATTAGAAATACGTTGTGCTATAAAAGTAATCAATATGTATATAAATATCCAGGACCCATCCTCTCCATGAGCAACAAAATATCATTATCAAAGTTTTAATCTTATATTTAATACCATCAAATCAAATCCAAGTAGATACACATACACGTCTCCATATGTATTACGTACACAATTTTGCCATTTAGAAAAAGACTATTGGAACAAACTCGATCTATTCTTTTTTAGTATTATAAACACATATTTAGTCGGCGAAAACGTTTGTATATCCTAATTAATCCTAATTAATATATAAATATATAATAACGTGTAAGCATTGGCTGCTAATATATATATATATATATATATATTGAATAATTTATTCAGTTGAACTTTTTTGACTACAAACAACATCGTGATTCATGCAAATTAAGGAGTGGACCAATGCTTCAGACCCTACCACGTATGGGGAAAATATGATTAAGCATGTTTTGTTATTTAGGAAAAGTCTAAACATCACGTGAATAAGTCTTAATATTTTAAATAGATAAAATTTGAACTTTAATTCATAGAAATATGGATAAAATATGATTAACCTCGAGGATTAAGCTTTTTATTTTTGCTCACTCAAAATACATGAATCACTTGTTCTCCTTTATGGCTCAAATGTGGGCAATGCAATCGCAATGCACGTCGTTTTCCTATTTTTAAAATAGTAATCACCACGGTGTGTTTGGAATCAAAGGAAGATGGTTTTTAATTTTTCCAAATTTAGCTAGTAAAGCTTTTTGAGGTTTTTTTTTTGTTTTAATATAATAAGTTTCTTAAAAACAAAAAAAATGACATTATCTATATTTTATAAACAAGTTTCTGGGCCATAAAGTTTTGGCTTTTGGGATTGATTTGATCATAAGAATAATTCACCTTTTTATGTTTTTATTATTATCTTTACTTTATTTAAAATCCGGTGTGGGGCCATAAAGTTTCAAATATAATAGTTGGAATTTAAATTTAAAATTTGAAAGTACCCAAAACTTTGTTTTTAATTTTACTATATTTTTCTTTTACAAATTTCCTAAATTTGTTATTATTATAAAAACAACCTAATAATTTAAATTACATTTCTAAGTTTTTTTGAAAAGTACATTCAAAATATCTAATATTATTTGCCAAAACTATATAATCAAACACAACTTCAACTTTAAAAATGCAACTATAGTGAAAATATATTTGTAATAGTACATAGTAGATGTATGTAGGATCTAATTTATGACATTATGTAACTATTTAGTTTTTGAGATTTAGAGCATATTTGATTGTATGTTTCAGATAAATTAGTCAAGTTGGATCATTTTGCTAGTTTTTAGAAATTAGGGATATACTAATTTGAATCGCCAAATACCAATTGGAATCAAGTTATAGCACGAACGGAGACAAAAGAAAGTAAAGAGATTTCCTAAAGTCCTATAGCCTCTCGAAGAAAAGTACAGACGTCTCCGTACCCGTTCCGCAAGACTCTACTAGACTCGTTTTGGTACATTGAGATCAATGAACCTATGCTCTGATACCAACTTTGTCACGACCCTGACCATCGTGATTGGCACCCGCACTAATCCTCCGGTGGGAGAACCATTTATACTAATTAGCTAACCGAAGAACCAAACAACTGAGGCATTTAAGTATACGAAAGCATATTTAAATGCTAAGGAAAAGATAGGAGTTCCCATAAACTCCAAACAAAAGTCTAACAACTAAACAAATGCGGAAGAAATACGCTTAGAACCTGAAAGTCAATGTACCAAAACATCTAACAAGATCCATAAGTCTAACAAGAAGGGTTACAACCCCAAACTAATGTACTAATAACTAACTAGAAAGTCTAAGTCCGAAATGTGGACATAGACAGAATGAGAACTCATGGCAGCCCGGAAGAATTGGCTCACCCTTGAATTCGAAAGATCACTGATCTTCTAAGCGAGGTTTGTCAATAGCCGCCTGAAGATGCCCTGTACTCAACAAAGAAAGAGCAAGTGCAGTATCAGTACACAACCACAATGTATTGGTAGGATCACACGGTTATCCCACTAAGTGCAACATACATAAGCCATTACAACAATACAATAACATGCATACACCGAACATATACAATATCATCAACGTTTACGAACAATGAACAATTTCACAATTCTCAAATATCACAGTTATATCAAGTCATTGGTCCTCTCATGGAATCCAAACCTAAACTGTTAGCATATCGGAACGTGGTATCCGATCCAATGTTTATGCCGGAACGTGGCAACTGATCCCATAATTATGTCGGAACGTGGAAACCGATCCAAGTTAGTGTGTCGGAACGCAACACCCGATCCATTCAACAAGCCACAATCACAATCACAAATATATTCTCACAATCATACAAGCAAGTCATGAATTCGTGGCATTCATCACTCATATATCCTCATTTACAATTAATGTGATCAATAATGCAACATTCACATACATACATATATTATAATGAAGCAAGAACAACACATGCATCACACAATAATAGAATCACAACCATCACCTATCGCGAAACAAGCTTGAAACCCCTAAGAAACTTGGTTCTTCCCTTTTCAGATTCGTTCTGCTTGTTCTTGGTCTACAAACAATCATAATAACACGAAAATCAATAATCAATCACTAATTACCCGAATTACTAATAATTCTATCAACCCTAGATCATGCCCATGATCCCCATATTCAAATTAGGGTTGTTTCCATCATAAATCCCATATCAAAACCCTCCCCCATCTATAAGTACCCATTAGATCACGTTCTATGAATCGAAAAATGGATTCGGGGAGTTAAATCTTACCTTTAGCCTCAAGAATGGTGGAAAACTATTAAGAAAAGCCCTTGGTTCATTCCTTAGCTCTCAAGTTCAAAAAATACAGAATAAATATTTTTGGGGTTTATTTCCGACTTTAAGTCGCGTCTGCCCCGCCATGGTGGCACCCACCCCGCTACAGCGGCCACGCCCTGGCGGCAGAAATCTCGCCTCACCGGCTTGCACGAAAACAGTGAGCAAAATTAATAATTCCAAGACCCCATTTCACAACACACCTCCAACCAACGACACTCAGAAACTACCCGTTCACGCTAAGATCAATTTCGGGAGTTCTACTAGCCCGAATTCAATTCCGTAAAGTCGTACGGGTTCCTTAACGACTTATCTATCTACTCATGTGATCAAATTCATAATTAGATCACCCAATTGCTACCAGATTTCCCTAGACTTTAATGACTCCGATTTCATCCAAATCTGCACTATGTTGGAAAATCTCAAGATACTACGAAAAAGTTTTCCAGCCCAATTTTTTTTCCCGTTGGCTTTTCTATAACGACGGGAACATGTCGTTACACCAAGACTTTGTTTTCAATTTTACTATATTTTTCTTTTACAAATTTCCTGAATTTGTTATTATTATAAAAACAACCTAATCATTTAAATTACTTTTCAAGTTTTTTTGAAAAGTACATTCGAAATATCAAATATTATTTGCAAAAACTATATAACCAAACACAACTTCAACTTCAAAAATTGCAATTATAGTGAAAATATATTTGTAATATAGTACATCGTAGATGTATGTAGGATCTAATCTATGATATTACATGGCTATTTTCTTTTTGAGATTTGAAGCATATTTGATCGTATGTTTCAGATAAATTAGTCAAGTTGGATCAGTTTGCTAGTTTTTTAAAATGAGGGGTATAAACTATAAACCATATTTAGAAAAAAATTCATTCAAATTTAAATGTTTTTTGCAAAATTTATGATCAAACACAACTCCAAACTTAAAAAGTTTCAAATAAAGTGAATACTTTACAATTGATTAATTTACCATTTTTTATGCCTTTCTACTGTGATACAAAAATAAAACTTGTTCCGGTGTACATTTAATTGGTACCGTGCAAGCTCATCCCCTTTTCCCACCCCACTGGTGCATTTTTTTCCCTATAAATGCAGAACTCTGCATTCTCATTTTCATCACACTCAACTAGCTTTAGATATATATACTATTGAGAGAAACAAAACAGTTTAGAGAAACAGAGAGATGGAAGGTTTTTGTAATAACCGTTGCCATTTCCAAATTGTTTACTGTCTAATTTTAATTGCCTTGATCACTTGTTCATTTATAGAGTCTGCAAGACCAGCTGCGGGAGAAACAAATACAGAGTTTATACGAACATCTTGTAAGTCAACAACTTATCCAAATCTCTGTTTCAGTTCATTATCAAGCCGTTCAAATGCTATTGGAGTTTCTCCACAACTTCTAGCTCATGAATCCCTCACCGTTAGCCTCGAAACAGCCCAATCAACATCCGCTATGATGTTGAAATTGGCACACAGTCAAGGCATGGCGCCTAGAGAGGTAGGCGCCATGCGTGACTGTGTGGAGGAATTAAGTGACGCAGTTAGTGGAATTAAAAAATCTTTAGGGGAAATGAAGGAATTGAGGGGAAAAGATTTTGATCTGAAAATGAGTGATATTCAAACATGGGTGAGTGCCGCCTTGACGGACGAGGACACGTGTACCGAGGGGTTCGCCGGAAAAGTGATGAACGGGAAAGTTAAGACGGTAGTAAGGGAAAAGATACTTGAAGTTGCACATATGACGAGCAATGCTTTGGCTTTGATCAATAGCCTTGCTGCTCTTCACGGCTAAAGTATAATTAATCAAAACGACAATTAAGTATATATATATGCATGTATGTTGTTAATTAATCTTCATTTAATTAGAAAAAAGTGTAGTTAATTCATGCTTAGTTGATTGCTGTAATGTAATAGATAAGATGTTTGTTTGTGATCAATTTCTTAAATGAAAATGTTCCATATGCATTTGTTGAAAAGTTACTACTTCAATTAACTAACTACACGGTGCATCAAGTGTACTTGGTAGTAATCCTCCCTATATTTTGCTTATTTCTAAAACAAATTTTCATTTTTAGTTGTCATTTTTAATATTCATATTTTACCCTCAGCATTAATATTATTCTCCAAAAGTTAATAGGACACATCAATTAATGGATGTGTCAAGTTAAACAATGCCAAATAAAAATGAACTAATGGAGTATAATTAATCCCTAACTTGTTTCAATTTAAATATTTTAGTGCGACTAGGGACGAAATTTAAGTAAACAGGAAGGATTTTTAAATCATGTTATTTTAAATTAGAATAAATTAATTTTTATAATCTTAAACATGTCAGTAAAATATTGAAATTTAAAAGTTATCATAAAAAATAAAAGAAAATATCAAAATTAGAACTGAGGGAGTACTGTTTTGAGGGTAAAATCTGTGTGTTTGCTAAAGCTTTGCAAATACTTTTTAATTGTCTTCAATTTCTATTTATTATAACTTATATTCCTTTCATTTTAATTTATTTGCTTTAATATTCTTGTTAGGTCATTTAAAAAGAATATTTCTTATTCTTTTGAAAATTTTATAATTTTAACTTTTCACATAAAAAGTTCTAAACCATAAAATTAAAAGACATTTTGATATATTCATATATTTTAAATTCAAATTCATAACATTCAATTTTTTAAATTTTTCTTGACTCTATTTCAAGAAAAAAGGAGAGTAATAAATTAAGGGGAAAATTACGTGTATAAGCAAACATAAACTAAATAATTTTTTTTTTTTTTTGTGTATAAGCAAACATATACAAAACATAGCTATAGTTTATCTTAATTACAATTCGCAACCTACTTTTACCTATAATTATGCGGCTCAACTTTTTAGTTTTGTATAATTCGCACGTTTGTATAATTCAGAATTTGTATAATATAATTTGTATAACTTTTGTATAATTTAGAATTTGTATAATATAATTTGTATAATTGTTCACACTTTCGATATTTGTAATTGTATAAATTGTTAATTCAAGTTTATACAAAAATAACTGAATTATACAAATGTACCTGTAAATTCTACAAATCCGTGAATTATAGAAATGAGACAGCTTAAACTGTAGCTACAACCCGTAAATATGCAAACTATAGCTATGGAGCATAATTAAGTTTATTATAATGGTTATTTGCAAAAGTTTCCCAAAATTAAGATCTATCTAAAAGAGTAATCAATTATATATATATATATATTTGGTTAAACAAAAAATTGGTTAAGCTCCGTCTCGAAACTTGTCGAATTAGGAGTAAAGCCAGGGGTGGCTCAAACCCATTGGTGGCCTAAGGCCAAAATCAAACTAGAGGCCTTAAAAAAAATAATTAAAAAATTAAAAATGTTTTTATTTTAAATCTATTTTTCTTGCTTTTTGAGATGCAAAATTGTTAATACTTTTTGTGCAATCAATCTTTCTAATAATTCTTTTTTCAATCGATAATATAGCCAAACCACTTCTAAAATTTATCAAGAGCACCTTTTTGAGATTTTATCAAGTTATCGACTTTTCTTTTTCTTTTAAGTTTTGAATGATCGGATTGATATCTTCTAAATTTTATTTTATTTTAATTTAATCCTACCTAATTAACTAAAAAATGGACCCCCAATTTATTGGGGCCTAAGGCCAAGAACTTTTTTTTTATACCTTACCAACCGCCCCTGAGTAAAGCCTCTTGCACAAGTTGATAGTGATGTCAAAATTAAGGGCATAGGGCCATGTTACCCTTTACAGCTCAGCTGAAAAGTGCATCCCATCAGGAAATATATCCACTACTTATATATAAGTGTGGATAACCATACAGGTGGCGGTTGAAATGCGTGCTTCACCTGTGTGGTTCCACACTTACATATACATTTCTCTATTTTATTTTTTTGTTTTAATTTATTTGTTTAACTTTTTAATTTTCTTATATATCTAAAAATTGTGTTAAAAAATATTATAAATCATGCTAATTGACAACTTAAAATTCATATAAAAAATTGATTGCTTATACAAAAAATCGATTGATTCATAAAATTAAGTATAAAATTAATCTATCTATGTCACATAAAATGGGACAAAAGAAGTAACATGTATTATTTTAATTTGGAAACCAGGTACATAGTATTATAAATCTCAATTATTAACAACATATTGACTCTTGAAATTATATTTGTGCTACATATATTGGGACAAGGGAAGTAACATATATTATTTAAAAATTATGTAAAAAGTACTACAATTTACAATAATTAACAATTTAAAATATTTTAAAATTATATCAAAATTTAATTGACTCTCTAAATTTTATCTATCTCACATAAAGTGAGACGAAAAAAATAATAGATATTGGGCCCGTGCTAGCATGGACACTTGTGTCTAGTAATTTATAAGTGGGAAACAATTTGAGGAAAAATATGAAACTAAAGCTTTTACAGAATATTTAATCGGATAACACGGACATGACCCTAAATAGAAAGTTATTGAGGTCGTAGACTAGGTTAAAAAGTTAGTAGGGAGTTGGTGTTGTCCCTCTTTATGTACGAGAGTAGGGGCTAGCCTCATCCTTTCCTCTTCTCACTACTGGTAGAATTATTTAGTAACTACGTAGGTTCTTATTATTCTATTTTTAATACTATTTGTTGCTTTATTTGTTTTCTATCTTGTGGTTGTTACATTTTTCTTGCAATCTTGCATTAGTAACATTCTTTTTGAACTGATAGTCTTTCGAAAATAACTTTTATATCCCACAAAGATAAAAATAAAGTCTACGTATATTCTAAATTCAATTCACATGTGTAGCCACCATATAAACCGATGTCATGTATAAACCAACTAACCTTTTAAAGAAGTACAATTAATATTTAAAATGAAAATCACATTAGTCAATAACAATGCTTTCTTATTTTTCATTACACATCCTTTAAAAAAAAGGGATTTTTACTATCTACCCTTATTTATTTTTTAAGATATAATCTATTCTTTGAATATTTAGTCTATTTTTATGTCATAACTAAAGTGTTTATAGTCTTCTAGAACAATCTAAGTTTAAACTTCTTATTTTCTATTAATTAATAAGATAATTCATAACCCCACACATATCTAAATTCATCATCATTCAATTAATTATCTTTAGTTATTGATACACACAAAAAAAAAGTTAAGAGTAATTAATTTAAGAGAGATGGAAGGTGGTTATTTTCTCACATATTTTCTTATTTCAACTGCGTTGATAACTTCTTCTAATAATTGGAATTCAGTTTCCGCCGCAAGGCCATCAGCTGGAGAAACAAATACGGAGTTTATTCGAACATCTTGCAAGTCAACAACTTATCCAAATCTGTGTTTCAGTTCATTATCAAGCCGTTCAAATGCTATTGGAGTTTCTCCACTACTTCTAGCACATGAATCTCTCTCCGTTAGCCTCGAAACAGCACAATCAACATCCGCTATGATGTTGAAATAGGCGCCATGCGTGACTGTGTGGAGGAATTAAAAAATCTTTAGGGGAAATGAAGGAATTGAGGGGAAAAGATTTTGATTTGAAAATGAGTGATATTCAAACATGGGTGAGTGCCGCCTTGACGGACGAGGACACGTGTACCGAGGGGTTCGCCGGAAAAGTGATGAACGGGAAAGTTAAGACGGTAGTAAGGGAAAAGATACTTGGGAGAATGAATTATAGGTGACAAAAAAGTGTTGAAATGTAAAAAGAGTGACTCTAATTTTAATTATTAAGTGTAGGTGACAAATTTTTAATCAATTTTTAAAAATAATTAAATAAGTCCTCAAGTTTTTGTTTTTACACTTTCACCCACATTTAAGTAAAACCCTAATTTCTAAAATAGGAAAATCCCAAATCAGTTTTTTTTTGTTCTCTCCCAACATCCCGCTCTTTTCACATTTTTTTTGCTTCTAATCTTCATCACTAGCACTTCTTCTTCTTCTTCTTCTTCTTCTTCTTTTATTGGTGTTGCAGGTTATTGTAGATTTCTTATTTGAAGAATTTGAGAAGGGAGAATTTCAAATTTTAATTTAACATGTGATTTGAAAAGGTCTAAGCTTTAGAAATTACTTCTTAGTTGATGATTTTTAATCATTTTAACAAGTTAATAGTATTGTTTGTGTGTATTATTCATTTAAAAATTTGATTTTTGTATTATTGTTCTTGCCACTGATGTATCATAATTTTCAGCAACTGATATGACTATTTCAGTAATTTACAACAATTGCTGAATGTTGTTGTTGAATAAATTGCCGCAACTGCTATATCTATTTCAGCAGCTGCTGAATAACTTACAACAATTGTGATATTTTAATACAATTTTTTTTATGATCAATTTTTTAGTTCTAAGTTGCAATATTTTCAGGTATCTTCAACATCATTAATGGGAGATAGAATAGTAGTACCAGTTGATTGTAATGGTGAATGGGTCGAGTCCAACAATCGTTATATTTGGCGTTGGAAGAGTAAAGAATTGGCCGCGACAATTGCGATGATTGTGCATCGAGATATTGCATATGATGATTTTGCGAATAAAATCATTACTTGTTGTAAATTAAATTGTGAGTTGGAAGATATTGTGATCACTTACCTGCATAGTTGTGGTGAAAAGCATAAGACGGCTCCTTTTAAGATAAATGATCAACTTAGTTTAAGTACTTATTTGGAAGATGAGCCTAGAGGTGTTTTAAGGATCTACATGGTTGAAAGATTGGTGGAGAATCATAATTTATGTGATGACGAACAAGTGTTGAACGATGAATGTGGTAGGATGAATATGAATATTCCGAATGAAGAGCGTGAAGGTCAACATATTCTTTCTCCTGAAGTTCGGAATAGATTGCCAATTATTGGTGAAGTTGCTGATAGGCAAGTACTATGAACTCATAAATTTACTTATTTCTAAAAGTTCATCCTCTTTGTACACTTAATTAATTTTTGCTTTAGCTGATAATTAATTAACTTAATGCAGTCATGCTCAAGATGATGGAACATGTTTTTGCAAAGATATGTCGTTTAAGAATAAACAAGAATTAGATATTGCATTGAAAATTGCTTGTGTAAAATAAGATTTTAGATTGAAGAAGGTAATTAATTCGTGTTCAGTGTATTGTGTCAAATGTGAGCATCTTAAGTGCAAGTGGTGGCTATGAGCGGTGAAAGTTGAAAATTCTGATAGATTTTATATTAAAAAGTATGAAAAGATGCATACATGTGGTTCGGAACATCTTACGAGTCATAATCCACATGCCACAGCAAAAGTCATTGGAGCATACTTCAAAGATAGATATCCCGAAGGTAAAGGTCCATCTACAAAAGATTTGAAAAACTCTATCCGTATTGAATTGGGATGCAAGGTTAGTTATTAGAAAGTTTGGATGGGTAGCGAGATTGCAAAGTCTTTGGTAAGAGGGACACATGAACATGGATATGGAGTGATTGATGCGTATAGTCATATGCTTAGGACATCTAATTCGGGAAGTAAAACGGCGTTGAAGATTGATGAAAATGGCAGGTTCAAGTACTTTTTGTGGCATATGGAGCTTGGATTCTTGGTTTCGCACAAATGATAAAAGTCATAGCTGTTGATGGGACATTTTTGAGAAGTAAATAAGGTGGTGTGTTGTTGTCTGCTGTTGCATAGGATGCAGAAAATCATATTTTTCCGGTGGCATTTTGCGTAGTAGACTCTGAATGTGATGCTTCCTACCGATACTTTTTCGAGCAATTGAGAAGTTTTGTACTTGATACTCCTGAATTGTGCATAATCTCTGATAGACATCAAAGTATTAGAAAAATGGTTTCAATTGTATTTCCTTTAGCTCATTATGGTTGTTGCATGAGGCACTTAGGAGAAAATATTCGAAATAATTTTCACAATGCGAGTGTTGTCTACCACTTTTATAAGGCGGCAAAAGCATATAATATTGATGTGTTCAGTGATTATTTTAATCGGATAAGAGATTTGGTTCCACAGGCTGCCACACATCTTGAACGCGTTGGATTTCACCGATGGAGCAGGGCATTCTTTCCCGGAAATAGGTAAAATTTATTATAGTTATTATTGATAGTTGGTATAACTACTGCAGTTTTTTATAGCTAATGCTGCAATTTTTTATAGTAACTGCTGCACTTATTTCAGCACCTGCTGAGAAATATGCAACAATTGTTATAAAAACTATACAACAGTTATAAACACATACTTATAATATATTATTGGACACTTATATGTTACAAGTACAATATTATGACGACAAATATTGCTGAGTCGGTTAACTCAATGTTTCTTGATGAAAGAGAATATCTCATTACTGCTCTATTTGATGCAATAAACAGGCGATTTGCAGAAAAATTTCATGAGAGACGTATGAAATTCATTAATGCACCAACCATCTTCGTCCCTTCGATAGAAAAAGACATTGCAAAAAATATTAATTTAGGGAACAAGCTATTGGTCCATCGAACTGCCAACTACAAGTATATTGTCACCGGTCAAGATGAAGTTGCAATAGTTGATTTGCTAGCCAAATCTTGTACTTATAAAGTCTTTGACATTGACAAAATACATTGTCCACATGCTATGGCAGCGCTTCGTTGCCAATATGGTGATGACTATGGGAGAAGCATTTATGAGTACTCCTCTTCGTATTACAATGTAGAGGTATACCTTATTGCATATGTGGAGGAAATTAAACCGTGCCATCTGAAGAAACTTGGGAAGTTCCTATTGAGATTTTAGAGAGAAAAATATCTTCTCCATTTGTTGAG
This sequence comes from Solanum verrucosum, assembly GCF_900185275.1. Lineage (NCBI taxonomy): Eukaryota > Viridiplantae > Streptophyta > Magnoliopsida > Solanales > Solanaceae > Solanum > Solanum verrucosum. The sequence goes on from NW_026020155.1 coordinate 1,621,958, forward strand.
CCAGGCAAGGTTGGAAGAAGGTCCTCAAAAAGACATAAAGGAATCAGGGAATCATTTTCAACGAAGAAAAATAAATGTTCTTTATGTAAAAGAATTGGTCACAAGAGAATTACATGCTCCGAGCGAAATGTTGCATAAAAATACATTTGTTCTTCTTGTTTTTTGTGAACATATTTGATCTTATCTTTTTTGGTACTAATTGTTGTTTTTGTTGTTATTATTTGTGAACACGTTTGATCTTATCTATTTTGGTACTAATTGTTGTTATTTTGATTGTAAGAGCATATTTTATTTTATTGTTATTCTTATTATTACTTCTTATAGAGAATTTTAGCAATTGCTATATATAGTACAACAACTTTCTTACTTTTCCGTAGAAAAGTTCAGCAACTACTATGAACAGTACAATAATTTTCATGCTTGTTGTAGAAGTTTAAACAATTGTTGTAAAATAATATAACAACTCGTTTAATTGTTGTAGAGAATTGTAGCAATTGCTTTGAAAAGTACAACAATTTACTTATTTGTAATAGCATATTCAAATAGCTATCTCATTATACAAGATCACTATCTAATATAAATTTTATTTTAAAATTAAATCAACACTACTTTATTTATCATTAAATATGAGTGTTACAACCAATAAACAATCAAATTAGCCAATTAATTTGCTTACTTGTTAAAGAAAATTTTAGCAATTGTTATATAAAGTACAACTTTTTACTTGCTGTAGAAAAGTTCAACAATTGCTATGAAAAGTACAATAATTTTCGTGCTTATTGTAGAAATTTAAGCAATTGTTGTAAAACAATACAACAACTCGTTTAATTGCTATAGAGAATTGTAGCAATTGTTATGAAAAGTACAACAATTTACTTATTTGTTATAGCATATTCAAATAAAATTACTACCTATTCTAGATTTTCTTTTAAAATTAGTCAAAACTATCCTATTTATCATGGAATATGATTAATATAACTAATTAACAATCAATTTATCAATTTAAGTTGATTACATGTGAAATTACTTAATTGATCGTCTGGTATCTCAGATAACTATCTTATTACACAAGATCACTATCTAATATAAATTTTATTTTTAAATTTAATCAACACTACTCTATTTATCATTAAATAAGAGTGTTACAACTAATAAACAATCAATTACTCATTATAAATCGATAACATGTGAAATTGTAATGAAATTGATCGTCTGGTATCTCAAATAACTATCTCATTATACAAGATCACTATCTAATATAAATTTTATTTTTAAATTTAAACAACACTACTCTATTTATCATTAAATAAGAGTGTTACAACCAATAAACAATCAATTACTCATTATAAATCGATAACATGTGAAATTGTAATGGAATTGATCGTCTGGTATCTCAAATAACTATCTCATTATACAAGATCACTATTTAATATAAATTTTATTTTTAAATTAAATCAACACTACTTTATTTATCATTAAATATGAGTGTTACAACCAATAAACAATCAATTAGTCAATTAATTTGCTTACTTGTTAAAGAAAATTTTAGCAATTGTTATATAAAGTACAACAATTTTCTTACTTGCTGTAGAAAAGTTCAGCAATTGCTATGAAAAGTACAATAATTTTTGTGCTTGTTGTAGAAATTTAAGCAATTGTTGTAAATCAATACAACAACTCGTTTAATTGCTGTAGAGAATTGTAGCAATTGCTATGAAAAGTACAACAATGTGCTTAATTGCTGTAGAGAATTTCAGCAATTGCTGTAAAAAATAAAACAACTTATTTAATTGCTGTAGAGAATTTCAACAATTGGATGAGTCAAATCCTCACCTTCAACTAGTTCACTAACATCACAATTTTTTTTTCCGATTAAAATATCAATTCATCAAATTTAAAATACCACATTCACTAATGTATAACAAAAGTGAATTAAAAGTGTAGCAAAATAGTGGTAAAAATGCATATCCACAAGCAGCTCCTTGAATTCATCAATTTCAAAATACCATATTTACTAATGTACAACAAAAGTAAATTAAAAGTGTAGCAAAATAGTGGTAAAAATGCATATCCACAAGCAGCCCCTTGAATTCATCAATTTCAAAATACCATATTTACTAATGTACAACAAAAGTGAATTAAAAAGTGTAGCAAAATAGTGGTAAAAATGCATACCCACAAGCAGCCCCTTCAATTCATCAATTTCAAATAATCATATTCACTAATGTACAACAAAAGTGAATTAAAAGTGTAGCAAAATAGTGGTAAAAATGCATTTTCACAAGCAGCCCATTCTTCATCACTCTTTCAACTCCTTTTTGAATTCACCAATTTCAAAATACCATATTTACTAATGTACAATAAAAGTGAATTAAAAAGTGTAGCAAAATAGTGGTAAAAATGCATACCCACAAGCAGCCCCTTCAATTCATCAAATTCAAAATACCATATTCACTAATGTACAACAAAAGTGAATTAAAAAATGTAGTAAAATAGTGGTAAAAATGCATATTCACAAGCAGCTCCTTCATCAAATTCAAAATACCATATTCACTAATGTACAACAAAAGTGAATTAAAAGTGTAGCAAAATAGTGATAAAAATGCATATTCACAAGCAACCCTTTCTTCATTAAATTCAAAATACCATATTCACTAATGTACAACAAAAGTGAATTAAAAGTGTAGCAAAATAGTGGATGCATATTCACAAGCAGCTCCTTCTTCATCACTCTTTCAACTTCTTTTTGAATTCGAATCAGCCTCTTCATCTGCAATATCAGCCCCTTCATCTGTAATATTAAAAAAATGAATTTCACATGTAAAAATGAAATATATATAACACAAGGCAAATCTTAGAAAGATGATTAGAATATAATTTTACCTTTACTATCTCCGGACACCAATTCTTTTTCAATAATGGTCTCATTCACTTTTCCCTTTTTTTTTTCTAGCACTTGACAATGCCTTCGAAATTTGTCTCTTTGTTCTTTTAACATAGTCGGGAGTATATGGATGAGAAATCTTTGATGATGGCCTAATACCTCTCTTAGACTTCATGGTGACGATAGCTTTCTCTAAAGACTCAATCTTAGCATTCATGGTGACGATAGTTTTCTCTAAAGACTCTACCCTGACATTCAATAAATCTATCGTCTCCTTAGTGGATGGAGTTTCTTGAAGACAAGGAACATTCTCATCGATTGGAGAAGATGTTCCTACTCTAAAACCACCACTAATATCACCGAAGTCTCCTCCTCTTTCGAAATCAACACCATCAGTACATCTATCAACATTTGGAGTAAATTCTCCTCCTCCTCCATCACCAACACCACTAAAAACTCTCTCAAAAATTGGAGAAGATGCTCCTCCACCTCCTACATCAAGATTATGCTCATCAATTATGATGTCTCTTTTTATAGCCACAACACCATTCAAATCTATCTCAAGCTTTTCAATCTTATCATCCTTGGTTAATTTCTTAGGCACAAACTTAGTGAAAAATTCCATTTCCAATTCACTAGATGTAGGAATTATCCATCGATGCACAATCTACATGTAAAAATAATAATAATTAAAATGTGATAAAGCAATTGTTGCATTTCAAGATTATTATATACCAGTTGTTCTAATTGTTCCAGCAATTGTTGTAATAACTTCAACAATTGACATCAACTAATTAAACAAAGAAAACACTTGTTGAAAAGGCTACAACAAAATCAGAAAAGCAACAACAATTTCACTTTAACTAAAAATATTTAAAGAATAATACTTATCGAGTCTTGAGGGGGATCAAACAACTCATTCATGTCAACTAATTCGTTATTAGTCGCCAAAAGCCATCGAAAAATCCTCGGTGAAGACACTTGTTTCGAAAACACCTTATATTTCTTTTGGAGGAAAGGAACAACCTTAAATGCCCAACATTACATAAAATAATCACAAAAAGAGATCAAAATATTGGAAGCACCAAAAAATAATGAAATAAATATATATATGAACTAAACTAAAATAAAATTTACCATAAAGGCCCATGGAAAGCCATAAAGATTGGTAGTCTTCCCATAAATAGTCTTCACCGCTTTCAATAGATGCTTAATTGTAATATCATAGCTAATACGATCTCATGGATAAGTAGAAAATGCTTTTCTATCGGCCGAGAGCAAAATCCACTTCTTTGGAATATTTGTATTCACATCTTTTGGGCAAAGAAAGCTATGAAGAAAATAAAGTAAACACAATGATTTTTTTACATCTTTACTAAGATTTTTGGTTTGGAGATGTTCAATCAACTCATTTCTCTTGCAACTCCTTCCCACAACCTCAAGAATTTCTTTTCGTCTCATTTTTGTCTTAGTTGACATATTTTCAACATCATACACATCTTCATTATGGCAATTTAAGCCGGTGATGATAGCAAACTCCTTCATTCCAAAACAAATGGGCATGCCACTATAATTTATCCAAATTTCTTCTTTTCGATGGCTATAAATTTGACGTCGAAGAAGTTGATAGACTAAACTCATTTGAAATCTTATACGAGTACCTTCAAGTTGTAAGTAATTTCCAAAAATAGAAGATCGAAAGAACTTTACCAATTTTTGTTCTTCTAAAATCGTTCTAAATTTAGAAAACTTACGTAACTCCGACTTAACAGTTAAAGAACCTCTTAAGTTTGGATACCTATCAATCATTGACTCCAAATTGTAATTTGCATACCTAATTGACTTCACAATGAAGTTATCGGGTGAAGGACTGAGCAGAGATAATTCAACAATAGGAGATGTCTCCTTTTCTGGAATGGCTATATCATTTTGTTCCTCCTCAACTGCTCTATCATCTCTTTCTACATTTGTAGAAGAAACATCTATTTCATGTTCTCCTTCTTCTTCTATAGATTTTTTCAAATTTGTGTTTTCTAGTTCTTCTTCTCTTTGTCTTTGTGTTCTAATTCGCCTTTCATACGTTTTAATAGGAGTTGTTCGTTTTTTCCTTGGAGTCATGGATGCACAATCTATATATAAAAACAATAAAATCAAAATGTAATAATAAAAAAAGACAATTCATTATCATTTAGATAATTTTGAAAGTTAGTTTCAAAACCACATAAAGAAATAGGGTAAACAATTATAAATATATCATCAAAATTTGGCTGGATGCATGTATGTTATTTGAAGTATATATGCAAATCATCTATATGTCATCTTGTTTGGGATTGTGGTATAATAATTATTGTTGTTGTATACAAAGCATACTATAAAATAAGGTAACAACAACATCAGGAAGTGACAAAATCATACTACACTTCTCCTCTTAAATCATGAACAAAATCATAGGCTTGAAAAAAATGAATATGTTACTAGTAACTATAAACAACCAATGATCAAACTAACTTAAGACTAATAAAAATAAATGATCTCTAAGAACAGCATTCTCCATAAGATGAGCAACAATTAAAGGTCCAAGAAAGACACCTCTAATGTCTCAAACATTTACCTCAAAAGCAACCAAATTCTTTTTTTCTACAGGATACAAGAACCTAAAACAGGGCAAAACATTAAAATGCAAACATTAAAGAGCCATCAATCACACATAGAAGAAGATAAGAACAACTCCACATAGATAACAAACAAAAAACAATAGAAGGATCAATGAAAGCACACAAATCTTGTGTAAAAGACCCACATTTTTTTCCCTAAGAAAACCCTACCAAGCAAAATCGTTAAACCCACAAACTTCCATATGCTAAAAACAAAGAAGGCCTAATAAAACCCAATGAAATTTCAATCTTTACCATCTCAAAACCCTAACAATGAAAGAAAAGAAAAGAGTGTTACCTTGAGGTAGAAGACGACTATGACGAAGAAGACCAAGACGAAGGTATTGGAAGTCACCAACAATATTTTCGCAACAATGTCGTCTCTCTCTGCTTACAAGCTGTTGCAAGGAAGAAAAAGAAATACAATTGGAAATGGGCTTCAAGCTGCTGTTGCAAGAAAGAAAAAGAAAGACAATTGGAATGGGTTTATTTGAATGTTTTTAAAAGTTTAGAAGTTTTAAATATTACACTTTAATCCCTAATTATCTTAATCACTAATTAAGAAGAGGTTTGACTTGGTCAATTTTTTTTTGTCACCAATTTTAATTTGAAGACTTTTTTGTCACCCTCACCTCAATTAGCTCAAGATACTTGAAGTTGCACATAAGAACTACAACTTATAATGTTTGTTCATAAATAATCCTTCCCAGTAAGTTGCAATTCAACCAAAAATACTATAAGTTGCAATTCTTATAATGTTTGCATATGAAAAAAAATACATCTTATAGCTTGAATTTCAAGAAAAAAAATAATCGAATAAAATGATGGAGAGAATAAAATGATTTTTTTTTTTATTAATGTAATTTAAATAACTATTTATGTTTATCCTAAAACTAAAACAATTAATTTTTTATGAGGTTAAATGCATGCATCTTAATTTAACTTTTTTAAGTATGTAATTATTTGACTTCAAATTTAAATTAGTATCAATATATTTATCTCTATTTGATTTTTGACAAATGAGTAATATGAACTATTAAAAAAGGTAAGGAAAATAAATATTAATTTTAAGAAATAATGAAATGCTAATTTTAATATAGTACTATTTTTTTCTTTGATCTTGTTATTGTATTATTTTAAATTTATGTAATAAAATATACTAAATTAAAAAATAATAATATCAAGTACTTCATATTAAAGAGTGGGGTAAATAGAAGGTGGGTCGAGGAGTGAGAAGAGAAAGGGGGAGGTTGAAAAGACATGAGACCTACAAAATGTACTTTTTTTCTATTAAAAAAATCCCTCATACAACTATTACAATGGCATACCTCATTAATCATAAAATTTTTCGTCATTTTTAATATTTATATTTTACCCTCAACATTAATACTATTCTCCAAAAGTTAATAGTACACATCAATTAATGAATGTGTCAAATCAAATAATGGCAAATAAAAATAAACTAATGGAGCATAATTAATCCCTAACTTGTTTCAATGTAAATATTTTAGTGCGACTAGGGATGAAATTTAAGTAAACATGAAGGATTTTTAAATCATGTTATTTTAAATTAGAATAAATTAATTTTTATAATCTTAAACATGCCAGGTAAAATATTGAAATTTAAAAAATATCATAAAAAAATAAAAGAAAATATCAAAATTAGAACTGAGGGAGTACTGTTTTAAGGGTAAAATTTGTGTTTTTGCTAAAGCTTTGCAAATACTTTTTAATTGTCTTCAATTTCTATTTATTATAACTTATATTCCTTTCATTTTAATTTATTTGCTTTAATATTCTTGTTAGTTCATTTAAAAAGAATATTTCTTATTCTTTTGACAATTTTATAATTTTAACTTTTCACATAAAAAGTTCTAAATCATAAAATTAAAAGACATTTTGATATATTCATATATTTTAAATTCAAATTCACAACATTCAATTTTTTAAAATTTTCTTAACTCTATATCAAGCAAAAAAAAGAGTAATAAATTAAGGAAAATTACGTGTATAAGCAAATATATACTAGTTAATTAGTTTTATTTTTGGGGGAAAATGCGTAAGTACCCCTCAACCAATGCCTGAAATCTCAGAGACACACTTATACTATACTAAGGTCCTATTACCCTCCCCGAACTTATTTTATAAATAATTTTCTACCCTTTTTGACCTACATGGCACTATCTTTTGGGGCTAGCCTTACCCTTTCCTCTTCTCACTACTGGTAGAATTATTTAGTAACTACTTAGGTTCTTATTATTCTATGTTTAATACTATTTGTTACTTTATTTGTTTTCTATCTTGTGGTTGTTATATTTTTCTTGCAATCTTGCATTAGTAACATTCTTTTTGAACAAATAGTCTTTCGAAAATAACTTTTATATCCCACAAAGATAAAAATAAAGTCTACGTACATTCTAAATTCAATTCACATGTGTAACCACCATATAAACCGATGTCATTGTATAAACCAACACAACCTTTTAAAGAAGTACGACTAATATTTAAAAATGAAATCACATTAGTCAATAACAATGCTTTTTTATTTTTCATTACACATCCTTTAAAAAAAGGGAATTTTACTATCTACCCTTATTTATGTCTTAAGATATAATCTATTCTTTGAATATTTAGTCTATTTTTGTGTCATAACTAAAGTGTTTATAGTCTTTTAGAACAATCTAAGTTTAAACTTCTTATTTTCTATTAATTAATAAGATAATTCATAACCACACAAATATCTAAATTTTATTTTTGACCATAAATTTCAAAAATATTAATTTCATTTTTAAACTCCATATCAGTCAAACAATTCATAAATTGAAATATATCTTAAATCTTGTTTTGGTACAAAGAGGACAGAGGACCATAAATTGGTTTAATATTTTATATCATTTCATTTATTATTTTTTCCTTCACATCTCCTATATAAAGTGGTATAATATCCTTCATTTTCACCAATAAAAATTAACAAAGAAAAAATGTCAGAAAATAAGAGTCCAGTTGATGAAATCACAACAATTGAAATCCATGTTCAATCTCAGGTTCATCATTTCACTCTCTAATATAATTTTTAAAATTTTTATGTTCCTAATTTTTATTTTTATTTTTATAGGATGGATCAATTATCATTTTTAATGTGTCACCTCATACAATTATCAAGAAAATCTTCATGATATACTGTAAGAAAAAACAAATGGATTACAAAACAGTTCGATTTCTCTTCGATGGAAAACGTGCTTCACCAACAAAGACTATTGATGAAGTAAGACCTTAATTTTCTAACTTAATTTAATTTATCGTTAATTTAAAATTGTATAACTTTAATATTTTTTCGTGTTTCTATTTTTTATGAAGATTGGGTTAAAGAATGGTGATCAGATTGTTGTTGTGTTGCACCAAGATGGTGGAGGATTCACAAACTAAATATGAAGAAGAACTACATATCACACATGAATATGTTGTACTTTTCTAATTTATGCTTTTTACTAGAATTTTAATTTCGAAATTATGTACTTTGGTTTTTTTACTAAAGACAATTTGGATGTCATGCGTCTAAGTTGATCATGAATATGTACTTTATGATTCACCAAGCAATACAAAGTACTTAAATTTGATTATGTGAATTCAAGAGGCCGAAATTGCTGTAACAGTATCGAACTTTGGAAAGAACCTTTTACCTCTGCATTATTTAATAGTGTATTTTAAAGGTATATATGTGCTCACGTGGAGATCATAAATATTGCATAATTATAAAATATAATGTGTCCACGTGGGCACATATATACCTTTAAAATACACTATTAAGTAGTGCAGGGGGATAAAAGGTCCTTCATAAAGTTTGGTATCGTAATAGCAATTTCGGCCAAAGTTGAAGTATTTTTCAGACCCTTTTCCCTTGTTTTTATGCATAAAATATTTAATAGATCATATCATTAAAACAAGTAAGGTAAAGGATATATAAAATACTATTTTTAAATAATAACCAAAGTCAAAATAAGAAAAAAAGAAAGAAGATAATAATGTGATCACACCAAATTGATCATTAGTCTAAATAATTTTTTTCGCTGTTACATATCAGTGAATTAAAAGTACAATATTATAAATTTAAGTGGCAATAATCAAAATAAACTTTGTCATTTCCATGTGATGCTATTGGAGCCCAAAGCCGAGTAAGTTCATCTTCAGTTTTACCAAAATGATGCTTCAAAACATTTTGACTCATGAGCTGTGAATTCAATTATTTTCTCCGTCCCAATTTATGTGAGATATTGCGAATTTCAACATTCAAACAAGTCTATCTTTAACTGCAATTTTTTTATATATCTTTTAAATATTTTGGATTGTCAATTAGTGAGACCAGTGTTTTAAAAAACTTTGTTGGGATTCACCTCGGGGCTCGCCCTGGGGTGGAGATCTAACAAAACGCCTCGAGACTCAAGTGTGGGGCTTAGTTCTATAAGACTTACACCCTAAGATGTAACGACATGTTCCTGTCATTATAGAAAAGCCAATGGGGAAATTTTTTGGACCGAAAAACTTTTTGGTAGTAACTTGAAATTTCCCAACCTAATCCAAATTTGGACGAAATCGGAGTCAGTGAGGTATATGGAAATCTAATAACAAATGGGAGACCTAATTATGAATCTGATCAAGTGAGTAGATAACTAAAATGTTAAGGAACCCGTACGACTTTACGGAATTGAATTCAGGTGAGTAGAATTCCTGAAACTGACCTTAGCGTGAACAGATAGTTTCTGAGTGTCATGGGATAAATGTGTGTTGTGAAATAGGGGTTTGGAACTATTAAATTAGCTCTCTGTTTCCGTGCAAACTGCCAAGGTGGGGCCGCTGTAGCGGGATGAGGCCCATTGTGGCGGGACAGTCGCGACTTAAGTCGAAAATAAACCCCAAAAATGTTATTTTTCTGCAACATTCGATTTTGAGAGCTAGGAGACTACCCTAGACGAGTTCTTAATAGTTTTCCATGAAATTTGGTGCTAAAGGTAAGGTTTTTGCTCCCCAATTCCATTTTTTGATATGTAGAACGTAAAATCTTGATTGTATATCGTTGGGGAAGGGCTTTGAACGGTTTTGGATGGTGCAAAAAGCCCTAGATGCACCTTAGGATCATAAATTGGGTCTTGGGTTATTGGGTTTGTCATAATTCGGGTAAATTAGACCTTAATTATTGATCCCCGTATTTTATTGATTGTTTGTAGACCAAGAACAAGCGGAAAGAATCCGGAAAGAGAAGAATCAAGTTTCTTCGGAGGATTCAAGCTTTGTTTGAGGTATGTGATGGTTGTGATTTCATGTTGGTGTGATGTATGTTAGTAATTACTTTATTTTAATGGATGTATGTATGCAAATGTTGCATTATTGATCACACTAATCGTAAATGAGTATGAATGAATAATTGTATGCAAAAGATCAACACTTGATTGTATGATTATGAGAATGTACATTATGATTGTGAATGTGGCCTGTTGAATGGATCGGGTGCTACGTTCTAACACACTAACTTAGATCGGGTACACGTTTTGACGCATATATGGGATTAGGTGTCACGTCTGACACATTAACTTGGATCGGGTATCATGTACCGGTACACTAAGAGTTTGGGTGTGGATTCCTTGAGAGGACCATTGACTTGTTATATTGATGTATTTCAAGAATGTGGAATTGTTCATTTATTTTGTAAAATGACTGATATTGTATATGTTCGGTAGATGCATGTTTATTATGTTGTGATTAATTGCATATATTTCACTAATTTGGATAGCCGCGTGATCCTACCAGTACACTGTGATTGTGTACTAATACTGCACTTACTCTTTCTTTTTTTAGTACATGACATCTTCAGGCGGCTACTGATAAACCTCGTTTAGAAGACTAGTGATCGATCGAATTCATGGTGAGCCAGTTCTTCCAGGCTGCCATTGATAAGTCCACAAATTGGACTTATTTAGCGCTATATTTTAATATAAATTGTGTCCTTAAATGCTCATTTTATCTCAATACCTGATGAAAACCTTTAAGTTTCAGGTATTTGAAGTTTGAACGAAAGCATGGACACTACGTCGCAAAAAAGAATGAAAAGAACTAAGAAATAAAGGTCTGAGGATCGCCGAGTTTACTTGGCGAGTCGCCGAAGGGTCCTACTTTGTTCCAGTGTGCTGAGCTCTGAAGGAAAAGATCAAGTCGGTGGAAAAATGGAGCAGTCGGCGCATAGCAGAGAAGTTCCGTGAAGCAGTACCATGTCGCCTAATGACCCAGAGCACGACGATGCTGAAGGATGGCGCAAGACGGTGATGAACTACACCAAAGGGCGAATTTCCGAGTTGATCGACGATTTCAACTAACTACGCCGAATGATTTGTTGCAACACAAATCTGTGAACACTATAAATACTAGTTAGAGTTGTAGTTTTAAGAGTGGAACAATTATTATAATTTTCATAGAGAATATTAGTTTTTCTTATTTTTGCTCTCAGTTAGAGAGGGTTTTGAAGACTTGAAGAAGAATAGGGTTTCATCTCCAAGGATTTGGACTTGGGTCTCTTGGATCCTTCATTCTTGGCCTATAACAAGACTTAAATCTTTATACCCATTTGAATGCAAGCTCATTTAGGTATACATTTCTATTTCTTGATGTGTGGATAAAAACCCCAATTGATTTTGTGAATATAGGTTAGATTAGTTGTTGGGTCTTGCTTGCTGATAGTTTATTTGTAGTTTAAATGTGATTTCATTTAGTGGTTGTCGATGAACTTAATGAGGTTGTAGTTGCAAATATAGTCTCATATATGTGTTTTCGGCTTGCTCGAGAGAGAAGTCGTGAAATCAAGACTACTAGATTGATGGCCTAAGGAGTGGATCGACATGAGGTTCAGCTCGAGAGAGTGAACCCTAGTCCCATGTCTACACACTCAACTCGAGAGAGTGAGTGGGTTAAGGCAAAGGTGGATCTTCATGCGGCAAGTGGGCATCCGAGAGAAACCCATTTGAAACGGGGTAAGTTACTCGAGAGAGAGCTTATCCCCCTTAAAGTCTAGCCTAGTCACAGTTACTCTATAAGTTCTCTATCAAAAACATGTACCCAATAATCTTGTTTATCCCGTGTTCCTAATCACATCCCAAGAATCCCTATCTCATTTATTAGATCTCTTTGTTATTTTCACTGTTTTTGCTTACTTGTGACAAAACCCCCCAGATTGTTAATTGACGCTTGCGTCACCCCTTTTTAGATTTACAATATTTTTCTTCGTTAATGTCTTTATCTACGACTAATTATAATTAAATTTTATTTTTCTATTAATTCTCAAAACCACTCCCTGTGGGAACGATCCCAACCCTTGGTTGGGTTATATCACTACACGTGATCGTATGGCACTTGAATCAAACTAGTGTCAGTTGATTACGCAAACATCAAAATGGCGCTGCTGCTGGGGAATGGTGTTAGTTGAAATTTTTTAGTTAAGTTGAATTTTGTTCTTGTCAATTATAGTTGAACTTACTTAATTTTTAGTTTTGGTTTTCGTGTTGCTTTTTTTAACAGAAAAATTGAGCATACATGCTAGCAACGGTGACCCAATAGACCACCCTCTTCTGAAAATGATGATGCTACGGAATAACATCCTAAGTTTCAATAAATTGGAGGGTAAGTCAGTTTATGAGTTGCGGCAAAGGTTTAATGCTCTCTTGCAGCAATGCTCGACTTTTGGAATTCCAGATAAGATGCTTTTGGAATGTCTCTACCCAGAGCCGAAAGAGGGGTTGCCTTTTAAAAGTGAGACGAACCCCACTAATGAAACTTAAGTGGGGACTTGCATTGTGCCACGACATTAACTAAGGCGCTGCTTGGGAGGCAATCCAAGACCCATTATCCCTTTATTTTTGCTTTAATAAATAATGGTGTGTTGATTGTGTAGGTTGAAGTGGGAAAGTTGTTGAAAAGTGCAGATTGGCGAGCAAAAGGTCTAGTCGGCGCATCATCGAAGAGGTCAGCGACCTCTACCCAGACCGCTGTTGGACTCAAGATAATTTTACATTAGAGTCTGTAAAAGTCGGCAAGCTCAACAAATTATTGGCGAATCGCCGACCTGGTCGGCGATCCCGATCTAATCCGTCGTTTGGACCCCCACATCAACTGAGGATCCTGTAAAACTCGGCGAGGTAAGTGACCACTTGGCATGTCACCAAGTGGGTCAGCAAGCACGATTAATGTCACCAAATGTGCGAGAACTGAATGGTTTCTTAAAAGGCCAAATTTTTAAACTTTCAAACTCTTCATTTTTCCTCACTTTCAATCGTCACAAACTCACACCCGCACCTTAGTTTCTATATTGTTGCAATTTTAAAGTATTTTAGTCTTTGATTTGCGTTCGGAGTGGATTACATTGTCGCCTAACATTTCAAAAGTATTTTTATCGATATCTAAAGTTGGTTTTCCGAACCCCAAATTTATTTTTAGCAATTTTGTACTCATTTGCAATGATCTTATCTTAGTGATGTGTGATGGGCCTCTCTGATCTTAATTGTTTTGCTTATGCCTGTTAAAATCTTGCCCGTAGTGTTTATATTGTTAAAATCCTGTATTTTTGTGCCTTAAAACTGGTTAAATCTTGTGGGGTTGTGCTTGCATGTTGTTGAGTCTAGCAGGGAGAAGTCTGAGTATTCTGAAGATATGGTAAAAACCAATATTCTCATGCTACCCCAGAAAAGAGCACGGGATATCACAATAAATGAAAGGGGGGGGGGGGTCAAATCCTCCAAGAAGGGAAGACAAGAACCTCCACCTGGAAATAAAAGCAAGGGCAAGAGGCCCACTTCTGACAGGAAGACCACTATCAGAGATCCTAATGTCCCTTCGTGGGTCCGGGGATTCTATGCAGTTGAGCAGACCTTTTTGGTGGAAACACCCTTGGCAGCTCGTAATGGGTCTGGTACTACTGTTTCTTCTGAGGTGACTTCGGGTACTGAGACCCAGGACCAGAGTAATGCACCGGACACTGATGCCCAGACAAATGGAGCGACTGTGTAGACATGACCCCCTTTTTACCTCCCTTTCTGTCTTACTTTATTTTACTTTTGGATATTTTTATTTGCATTTGAGGACAAATGTTTTATTTGTGGTGGGGTGAGGCCCACCTTTTGTGATTTTGTGACTCTGGTTTTGTTTATATATTGGGTTGTGAGCTGAAATTGTGATTTATACACTGCGGCTTACCTTGGTTCTATCATGGCCAAGAGGCGGATCGACCTAGGACTGCTGACTTCGCAGGAGATGGCTATGAGAGCCAAGCAGAGACTTACCTCTCTGCCATTCTCGGTCTTGATTACTAAGTTATACCGGCGTACCGGAGTACCCCGGGATCCTGCGCATGATATAGAGGTCATCCCTTCATACTCCACGGACATCCGGTGTATTGAGGCCGAATTCACTCGAGATGAGGTTGACAGAAGGAGAGCAGCTCCAACAGACACTTTTCCAGAGGTCAATATTGACTCATTACCAGCAGAGGCATCTTCACCTGCTCCGGCTTCTGAGCCCTTAGGTATACCCTCTCCTTCTTCCTCTTTCTCACAGGCTCCAAGTGTTTCCTCATCCTCCCAGCCTGCCAGGATCACTCAGTCCATGATCCTGAAGATGGGACAGTTGACCTATTCAGCTGATGTAAGAGCCACCTGACTGGAGAGGTCTGTTTTGGAGATGATCGACAGAGCCATACTAGCGACACTTACCCCCCTTTAAACTTCTGTTGATTCCCTGACAGCGAGAGTCATTGCTTGTGAGAGCAGACATGGGGAGGGCACTAAGGTGACGACTTTAAAAGTCGAGATTGCAAGTTTGAGGAAGGACGTAGACTATCAAGTCTACTGAATTCACTTCACTAATAGAGAAGGCAGATGATGAAGATGCTCTTGACACTATCAAAGATGTGCATAGGGATAGTTCAACACAGACAGAATCGGATGCAGAGATCGACGATGAGTTGATATCAGTACATGATGAAGAGACACAAGAGACCAGAGACGAAGGCATATTCAGAGACTTGCCAGATCTTATAGAGACGATTGTGCAGCCGGTGATCCAGACATTATCGACTGAGATGCCCACAGTAGCTCCTAACGGATCGGGCATTTCTATTCCGTCTGAGGATACTTCGGGTACTGATGCCTATATACAGACGACTACACCAGCCACTGAGAGCCCGACAGAGAGAGAGACTGCATAGACCTGACCTTTCTTTACCTCCCTCTCTATCTTATCATAATTTTACTGTTGATACTTTTATTTGCATTTGAGGACAAATACTTTTTAATTGTGGTGGGGTGAGGCCCACACCTTTTGTGTGCTACTCGTGCTTTGTGTTGATATTTGGATTATTTTGCTTAAATTTTGTTGAGATACTGTGCATGTGTGGACGTTTGAGCTTATGGCTCCTTTCTTGTTTTAAATTGTAAAATAATTTTGACCTTTCCAAATTATTTTGAATTTTTCGAATATTTTTGCCACCTCTTGTGTGATGAATGTGACTATATTTTTTGCAAAATTTAAGTCTCGGTCCCGATCAATATCGATGACTTGAATAGTGCTTACAATCGAACGAACATGAATACGCGGCTACGATGATGCCAAATGAAGTTGCATAGAAAATACGTGAATTCTTTTCATCTAGTTATGAGTAACCTTGTATCAAATCGATTATCTTGTGATGCTTATTGCACACTAGCAAAAGTGTGGAGTCTTGTTTAACTTATAGTGTCAATGTCTAGTATGATGAGCTTACCTGTGAACTATGCATGATATATTCTAGAATTTACCCGTTGGTCCGGTCAACTATGTGATGTGATCTCTTGATATGATCCATATCTTAGGCAACTTCTACGAGTGTGAGCAAATTTGATATATACCTTTTTTGTGACTTACCTTGTGAGTGTGTGAACCTCTCTTAAACACCCCTTGAACCTTAACTTTCTTTGCAAGAAACTTGATGAACACTAGACCATTCTTTCTCCACTACCCATAATCCTCATGAAGTTATGGTTAATTTGAATAGCCAACTTAGGCCAAAAGCCTAAGTTGGGGTATGGTGAAAAGATGATGCAAATCAAGAAGTGCAAGAAAGTCAATCCCACCCATGGTTTTGAGAAAAATGGAACCCTTCCATATATAAAAAAAAGAAAAAGAAAGAGAAAAGACAGAAAAAGAAAGTTGTGGAATAAAGAACAAAAGAAATGGGGTTTCTAAGCATTCCATGGAAAGTGAATAAAAGGATGAGTTATGAGCACTAATGAAAATGATGAAAGGGAAAGGAAAGGAAGTGTTATGAACACCACATTTCAGGAGGATGAAAGTCACTGAGCCTAAATGATCATACATTTGCACTCTGCCCCATTACAAGCCTTGAAAAGACCTTTTTGATCTTGAGTGAGCTGAAACAAATGTTGATTGGAAAATACGGGCAAACCTATGTGTGAAAGCATGCATTATGTTCTTCTTTGTGAGTGTGAGCATTACATCTGATTCCAAATCTTTAAACTGTGAAACCATTGTGTGAATATGAAATCATTCTTTGTGTGAGGGCATTTGAACACTATAGTTGAGCTTGAACTTGTATTTGAAGCAAGTATTGTGAGCATGAGATTCGTTGATATTGGTGAGTCACAACTTGAATCTTTGAGTGCACATTTGATCTTTGCATAAGTAAATTGAGTTTTGTTGTGTGCATATATGATTGAGTCTTGTGTAGCACTGTTCAAGACAACCTTGTTGAACGGCTGAATTTGAGTTTACTTGAGGTCAAGCAAAAATTTAAGTTGGGAGTGTTGATGAGTCCATAAATTGGACTCATCTAAGGCTATATTTTAATAGGAATTGTTTCCTCAAAGGCTTATTTTATCTCAATATCTGATGAAAACCCTTAAGTTTCAGGTATTTGAAGTTAAAGAGAGCATGGACACTATGTCGCAAAAAAGGAACGAAAAGGGCTGAAAAAAACAAAGAAATGAAGGCTTGAGGATCGCTGAGTCCACTTGGTGAGTTGCCGAAGGGTCTTACTTCGCCTTTTGTTCCAGTGTGCTGAGCCCTGAAGAAAAAAATCAAGTCGGCGCATCGCCGAGCAGTTCCGTGAAGTAGTACCATACCGCCCAATAGCCCAGAACATGACAATGCAGAAGGTTGGTACGAGACGATGATGAACTACACCAAAGGGTGAATCTCCGAGTTGATCGGTGATTACGACTTAAGACGCTGAACGATCCGCTACAACATAAATCTATGATAACTATAAATACTAGTTAGAGTTTTAGTTTTAGTGTGGGAGTTTTCCTATAATTTTCACCTAGAGAATAATACATTTTGGATATTTTTACTCTAGGTTTTGAGGGTTTTGGAAACTTGAAGAAGAAGAAGGTTACATCTCTAAGGATTTGGACTTGAGTCTCTTGGATTCTTCATTCTTGGCCTGTAACAAGACTTAAATCTTCATACCCATTTGAATGCAAGCTCATTTAGGTATAAATTTATATCTTTTGATGTGTGGCTTAAAACCCCCATTCTTGGGGTGTGATTTAACAAATATGGGTTAAGATTGTTGTTGGGTCTTGTTTGCCGATAGTTTAGATGTAGTTTAATGGTGATTTCGTCTAGTAGTTGCGGATGAATTTAACAAATTTGTAGTTGCAAATACAGGTTTATTTATGTGTTTTCGGCTTGCTCGAGAGAGAAGTCGTGAAATCAAGACTACTAGATTGATGGCCTAAGGAGTGGGTCGACATGATGTTCAGTTTGAGAGAGTGAACCCTAGTCCCATATCCTAACACTCAGCTTGAGAGAGTGAGTGGGGTAAGGAGTAGGCTGGTCTTCATGCGGCAAGTGGGTGTCCGAGAGGAACCCATTTGAAACGGGGTAAGTTGCTCGAGAGAGAACTTATTCCCACATAAAGCTTAGCCTAGTCACTACTACTCTATAAATTTGCTATCGCAAGCATGTACCCAATAATTTAGCTTAACCCGTATTCCCGTCACATCCCAATGATTCCCTCTCATTATTTAGAAACCCTTATTTATTTTGTTGTTTTTACGTACTTGTGACAAAAATCCCCCTATTGTTAATTGACACTCTTGTGTCCCCATCTTTAATTTAAAATATTTTTACTCGTTAATGTCTTTAGCTACGACTAGTTAGAACAAAATTTTATTTTTCTACAAATTCTCAAAACCACTCTCTTGGGACGATTCCAACCCTTGGTTGGGTTATTATCCTATTGCACAATCGTAGACACTTGCATTGGAAGTTGTGTCCTTGATTACGCAAACTTCAAAATGGCACCACTGTCGAGGAGTGGTGTTACATGAATTTTTTTGGTTTAAGGCGAATTTTGCTTTCAATAATCATAGTTTACTAACACTATCGCCTAGCATTTTAAAAGTATTTTAATCGACATCTAAGGTTGGTTTTCTAAACCCCAAAATTATTTTTAGCAATTTTCTACTCATTTACAATGATCTTATCTTAGTGATATGTGATGGGCCTCTCTGATCTTAATTGTTTTTGCTTATGCCTGTGAAAATCTTGCCCGTAGTGTTTATATTGTTAAAATCCCGTATTTTTGTGCCTTAAAACTGGTTAAATCTTGTGGGGTTGTGCTTGCATGTTGTTGAGTCTAGCAGGGAGAAGTCTGAGTATCCCGAAGATATGGTAAAGACCAATATTGTCATGCCACCCTGAAAAATAGCACGGCATATCACAATAAATGAAAGGGGGAGGGGTGAAATCCTCCCAAGAAGGGAAGACAAAAACCTCCACCTGGAAATAAAGGCAAGGGCAAGAGGCCCACTTCTGACAGAAACACCACTATCAGAGATCCTAATGTCCCTTCGTTGGCCCGGGGATTCTATGCAGTTGTGCAGACCTTTTTGGCGGAAACACCCTTGGTAGCTCCTAGTGGGTCTGGTATTACTGTTTCTTCTAAGGCGACTCCGGGTATTGAGACCCAGGACCAGAGTAATGCACCGGACACTGATACCCAGACAGATGGAGCAAATTTGTAGACCAGAGCCCTATTTACATCCCTCTCTGTCTTACTTTATTTCACTTATGGATATTTTTGTTTGCATTTAAGGACAAATATTTTATTTGTAGTGGGGTGAGACCCACCTATTGTAATTTTGTGACTCTCTGGTTTTGTTTATATATTGGGTTGTGAGCTGAAATTGTGATTTATACACTGCATCTTGTGAATGTTTGAGCTTATGGCTCCCTTTTGTTTTAATTGAAAAATGATTTTTACCCTTCCAAAAAAAAATTGCCACCTCTTGTATGCACTAGAATGTGGCTGTTCCTTAGCAAATTTTGAGTCTTGGTTTCGATCAATATCGATAACTTGAATAGTGCTTGCAATCGAACGAACATGAATGTACGACTACGATAAGGCTAAATGAAGTTGCATAGACAATATGCGAACTCTTTTCATCTCGTTGTGATTAGCCATTGATCAAATTGATTCTCTTGTGATGACCGTTGCACACTAGCAAAAGTGTGGAGTCTTGTTTGACTTAAGTGTCGATGCCTTGTGTGATAAGCTTACCTGGAACCATGCATGATAACACCTAGAATTTGCCCTGTTGATCCGGTTGACTAAGTAAGACTTTCTCTTAATATGATCTTAGGCAACTTCGAAGAGTGTGAAACAATTTGATATATAGCTCTTTAGTGACCTACCTTGTGAGCGTGTGATTCTCTTGAACACCCTTTGAGCCTTACCCTTCTTTGGAAGAAACTTGATGAAAACTAAAACTTTCTTAATCTATTACCTATAATCCTTTTGAATTGTGGTAAATGGAATAACCAACTTATGCCAAAAAGCCTAAGTTGGGGGTGTGGTGAAAAAGAAAAGGCAAAGTCAAGAAGTGCAAGAAAAGTCTCCTTTAACCTATGGTGCTGAGTAAAATGGAACCCTTCCATAAAAATAAAAATAAAACTAAAAAAAACTTGTGGAATAAAGTACCAAAGAAATAGAGTTTCGAATAATCCATGGGAAGCGAATAATAGGATAACCTATGATGCACTAATGAAAATGATGAAGGAAAAAGAAAAGAGGTGTTGAGAGCACCGTATATCATGAGGATAAAAGTCACTGAGCCTAAATGATCATATCTTTGCACTCAGCCCCATTACTAGCTTTGTTAAAACCTTTATGATGTTGAGAAAGTCGAAACAAATTAAAAAATACGGGCAAACCTATGGGTGAAATTATGCATTATGTTCTTCTTTGTAAGTGTGAGCGTTGCATCTGATTTCGAAGCTTTAAACTATGAAACCATTGTGTGAATATGGAATCATTCTTTGTGTGAGGGCATTTGAACACTATAGTTGAGCTTGAACTTGCATTTGAAGCAAGTATTGTGAGCATGAGATTCGTTGATATTAGTGAGTCACAACTTGAATCTTTGAATGCACATTTGATCTTTGCATAAGTAAATTGAGTCTTGTTGTGTGCATTTATGATTGACTCTTGTGTAGCACTGTTTGAAACACCCTTTTTGAACGGCTGAACTTGAGTTTGCTTGAGGAGAAGCAAAAGTTTACGTTAGTGGTGTTGATGAGTCCACAAATAAGACTCATTTAGGGCTATATTTTAATTGAAATTGTGTCCTCAATGTTTATTTTATCTCAATATCTGATGAAAACATTTTTAAGTTTCAGGTATTTAAAGTGTGAAGGAAAGCATAGACACTACGTCGCAAAAAAGAATGAAAAGAACGAAGAAATGAAGGTCTGAGGATCGCTGAGTCCACTTGGTGAGTTGCCGAAGGGTCTTACTTTGTTCCAGTGTGCTGAGCTCTGAAGGAAAGTATCAAGTCGATGGAAAAAGGAGCAGTTGACGCATCGCCAAGAAGTTTCGCAAAGCAGTACCATGTCGCCCAATGACCCAGATCACGACAATGCTGAATGATGGTGCAAGACGGTGATGAACTACACCAAAGGGCAAATTGTCGAGTTGATCGGCGATTTCTACTAACTACGCCGAATGTTCCGTTGCAACACAAATCTGTGAAAACTATGAATACTAGTTAGAGTTGTAGTTTTAAGAGTGGAACAATTATTATAATTTTCATAGAGAATATTAATTTTTCTTATATTTGCTCTGAGTTAGAGAGAGTTTTGAAGACTTGAAGAAGAATATGATTTCATCTCCAAGGATTTGGACTTGGGTCTCTTGGATCCTTCATTCTTGGCCTATAACAAGACTTAAAATCTTTATGCCCATTTGAATGCAAGCTCATATAGGTATACATTTCTATTTCTTGATGTGTGGCTAATAACCCCAATTATTAGGGTGTGATTTTGTGAATATGGGTTAGATTAGTTGTTGGGTCTTGCTTGCTGATAGTCTATTTGTAGTTTAAATGTGATTTCATTTAGTAGTTGTCGATGAACTTCATGAGGTTGTAGTTGCAAATATAGTCTCATATATGTGTTTTCAGCTTGCTCGAGAGAGAGGTCGTAAAACAAAGACCACTAAATTGATGGCCAGTGTGAGTGGATCGACATGAGGTTCAGCTCGAGAGAGTGAACCCTAGTCCCATGTCCACACACTCAACTCGCGAGAGTGAGTGGGTTAAGGCGAATGTTGTTCTTCATGCGGCAAGTGGGCGTCCGAGAGGAACCCATTTGAAATGGGGTAAGTTGCTCGAGAGAGAGCTTATCCCCCTTAAAGTCTAGCCTAGTCACAATTACTCTATAAGTTCTCTATCAAAAGCATGTACCCAATAATCTTGTTTATCCCGTGTTCCTAACCACATCCCAAGAATCCCTCTCTCATTTATTAGATCTCTTTGTTATTTTCACTGTTTTTGCTTACTTGTGACAAAACCCCCCAGATTGTTAATTGACGCTTGCGTCACCCCTTTTTAGATTTACAATGTTTTTCTTCGTTAATGTCTTTAGCTACGACTAATTATCATTAAATTTTATTTTTCTATTAATTCTCAAAACCACTCCCTGTGGGAACGATCCCAACCCTTGGTTGGGTTATATCACTACACGCGATTGTATGGCACTTGAATCGAACTAGTGTCAGTTGATTACGCAAACATCAACCATGAGTTCTCATTATGTTTAGTCCATTACTATTCGGACTTGGACTAGTACTTTAGTTTTCCTTATGTTTAATTGAGTTGTACCCATTTCCTTTAGACTTGTGGTTCCTTGTTAGAGTTTTGATACATTGACTTTCAGGTTCAAGGGAATAATTTTCACAATGTTTTTTTAGTCGTTTTTAGATCTTTTGGAGTTTATGAGAACTCTATTGACTCTTACATTTAAACTTGCTTCCGTATCTTTAAATGCCTAATAATTGATTAATTTGTGTTGTTCTTGGGTTAGCTAATTAGTATTAATGGTTCTCCTACCGGAGGGTTAGTGTGGGTGCCAATCATAACGGTCCGCCTCGTGACATAAGCGCCAGACTGTACTCCCTAAGCACGCCTAATGCCCAACGCTCGTCTAACATATCTTACACAAATTATGTGTTAAACTCTTTAGTTAACATTGTTGACCCTCATAATTCTTGAATAAGTAAATGATACTTAGGTAATTTTTTAGTCTATAGAGATACGAAGATTGAGAGTAATTCAAATAACATGTTGTAGTATTATATCTACTCTTTGGTAACACTGTAAATGTGATTATATATTACGTAACATTTCTTGTAAAAATACAGCGAGATTTGACTTTTCACTTATCATTGGTCTTCATGATTTTGTCATATGCCTCAAAATTATCATAATTTATTTACCTATTTGAAAGTAATTTTATTTTTATTCATAATGGAGTGATATTTTTATTATAATACTAGTAAGTATTATTAATTATTTTCTTTTAGTGGGGTAAATTGTATAGTATAATAAAAAAATATTTTTAGAAATAATGATTATTTTATTAATAGAAAGTTAATATATTAGATTATTTATATTTGTATAATCATGTTAGAAGTTTTATTTTCTATGAGTTCCTTAATCATGTTTGTAATTATTTCAAAGTATTGATGTATTTTTATAATTTTGTGTTATTATATTATTCTACTATATTGTAAATTAAAAATTTAAAGATCCATAAGGCTTACGCCCCACGTCTCGAGGCTTACGCTTCGCCTAATAAAATGTCCCGCCTCATGCCTCCGCCTTTTAATACATTGAATGTTACTTATAGTATTTTTTATGTAGTATACAAATATATAAATTTCATTTTTTAAAAAAATTGAAGATTTCATGCGCAAATTTTCGATTAAACTTAAAAACATAAATTGGGATATAAGGAGCATTTAGTTACAAATAGAGCTGTCAATATGGGCGTCACCCCATCCGGGCAAACCCATACAAGCTTTGCAATTTGATGGGCCAGGCCGGGCAAGCCCATTTTTTATGGCCCCCAAAAAATGGTCTGCCCAGCCCACAAGTGCGTGGGCTACGAGCTTTGCCGGGTCAACCCTCTTATCTTAAAAGAATATTTTTTTTAATTTTTTAAATTAAATTATAATTAAAAAATATTATCATAAATATCGACTAGTGTTACTACTTGTTATTCAAATACACAAATAAAATTATCTATATAATATTTATTAATTTTGATTTCAAGTAAAAACATAAATAGCTAAATAGAAATATTAACCTAATTGTTTTCCAATGATCATAATAAAACACAAAAGCTATGGCCTATGTAGTGATTCCCTAGAAATTTTAGGAACTTTATTTTTGTAGTACATATTTTATAAACATAATTTGTATTTAAATTGTAATATTTCAAACTTTAAACTGATTTTGAGTGTAGACTCCTGTTATTTTTAATAGGAAGAATGGTCTGGTGGACCCTTGTACTTGTATAGGATTGTATTATAGACCCTTCTACTTATCCCTTTGTCACTTGGACCCTTGAACCCATCCAAATCCAACATTTTAAACATTTTTTGGTTGTGGTATGGTGCGTGTTGCACAAACACGTACACGTTGGCCATAAAGAAAAAAAATAATCCACGTATGATATTATATTCCACTTGGCAAATGACTTACGTTAAACGAAGAATAGTCCAACCCCGACAAAATTTTCCAAACCTTTGCGACTTCTGCAGTTCTCCTCTCCGCGATTTCTCCACTACCACATACACGTTCATCTGTGATTTTCCAAACCTTTGCTCAGTTGAAACTTAGTTCCACTTCGATTTTCGTTGTAAGTTCTTGCCTGTTGCATTAGTTCTAATTTTTTTCATATTCTCGTGTGTATCTGTTTGATTTTAGGGTCGATTGTCATTCGATTTTCTGAAATTTTTTTCAAAATTTTACTTTAGTTTGGTGTAATGTTAGTGTAATATGCTTTCTTAGTTGATGTATGACTTCGAGTAGATTCTAGGGTTTATTCGTAAAATCCCAATTTTGACTAAAATTAATAATTTATTTTTGGTCAATTGTCTTGGGTATTGATAGTGTTAGTGGTCCATTGTTACATCAATTACAGTCATGGTATGTTAATGGCTTTAACTGTTACAACAATTCATTATTTCCTTAAAAAAATTAGGCCTTTTTGTGCTACAGTCATGGTAAGTTTATGGTTTAACTGTAGTTGTTTTCCTTTTGACTTTACAGGCATCGTAAGGTAATGACTTTAACTATAGTGACACTTCAATTTCCTTATGGAGGCTGCTTTGTATCTGATCATACTCTAAGGTATGACAATGGAATCACTAGTGTTGAAAAGATTAATATATATGTAGATGAGTTGCATATTATGTTGTTTCATAAAATAGCACTGGAATTGAGTGTTGAAAATGTTGAGACATTTGGATGTAAAGTCAATAAGAACGGTACTTTTTACATGTTAAATACTGATTCTGATGTTTTAAACTCTCTTAATAGTTCGAAGAGTGTTGATTTTATTGATGTATATGTTGTACATCCCATTAGTATACCTTTAGTTGTTGAGGAGATACTTGTATTGCCTAACATTAATGCTGATGTGTCCTCATCTCCACAACAAGATAAAGTTGATGTGTCCTCCTCCCCACGCAAAAATAGGGTTGATCTGTCATCCTCCCCACAAATAGATAGGGCTGATGTGTCTTCATCTCAACCATTTGATGAAAATGAAAATAGGGATTTAAATCAAAATTAGTCCCCTTTAGTTGAAGAACAATCCCCTGTCCCTAGAGTTGAAGAACATTCTGATTCTGATTCACTCTATGATGTTGATGAAAATATTGATGATTTGAGTGATTTGGATGAGGAGTTGCTTCAAGCTAGACAGTCTAATATTCAAGAACAAGTTAAAGAGAAGACTGATAGAATAAATCTAGATGAGATACCATCTGGTCCTGTAGGTATAGATGCTAGTTTTGAAGATATTTATAAGGAGAAGAGGGGGAGATTTGAAGACAATTTGGGTGGTATGACCCTTATTTTGATAGCTCAGATCCTGATAGTGACATCAGTGAAGATGAAGGAGATCCTGTTGAGAATGATGAAGTGGTAGATCCAGCACCTAGGAAGGAAAGTACAATGATCTACTTTGATCCAATTGCTAAAGAGATTTTATTTCAAATGTATATGATATTTTTGAATCATATTAAGTTTAGGGAGGCACTGCAAACTTACTCTATTCAGAAGGGTGTTAATATTAAGTTGTAACCTAATGAGAAGGAAATGATAAGGACAAAATGTAATAAAAAGGGTTGTCCTTGACATATTCTTGGAAGTATTGATGGTAACACTGAAAACTTCAATGTTAAAACATATTTTACTGTTCATAAGTGTTTTAAAAGAACAAGAAATAAATTGTGTACCCCCATTTGGATTAGTAAACATTACAAGGAGAGGATTATGAATGAGCCTACCATCAAACTACATCAGATTCAATTTTTGATACAAAAGCAGTATGGTTTGTATGTTAGTAAGACAAGTTGTAGAAAGGCAAAACTGAGAGTTATGAATGTACATATGAGAGATTTCAGAGAGGAGTTTGCTAGGTTGTATGATTATGCTGAGCAATTAAAGACCACAAATTCTGGAACTACTGTATCTATTAGGACATCCAAGAACACAATTCCAGGAAAAGAGGGGTTTATGAGCATCTATATTTGTTTTGGTTCCTTAGAAAGTGGATGGAAAGAAGGGTGTAGAAGGATTATTGATTTAGATGGTGCATTTCTTAAAAGTGTATGTAAAGGTGAACTGTTATCTTGCATTTCCAAAGATGGAAATAATCAGATGTACCCTATAGCATGGGCAGTGGTTGATAAAGAAACCAAGGACACATGGTCTTGGTTTCCCAAGTGCATCAAACATGATTTGGAGCTTACAGAAGGTGAAAGACTAATAATGATGTCTGATATGTAGAAAGTATTACTATATTATTTGTTAAATTTATTTTTTCATTTTTGGAGTAATTGATATTTAACATTGCTCTATGTCAAATGTTCTTTGTTTGACAGAATCTTCATCTTGCACTTATTGATGTATTGCCAAATGTTGAAATTAGATGGTGTGCTAGGCATATATGGGCAAACTGGAAGAAAGACTGGAGAGGTGAAGAAAGGAGAAGAAAATTCTGGCAAGTTTCCAGGGCATCATTTGAGGTACTTTTACAGTCCAAACTTGATGACTTGACTGAGTTAGGAGTAGGCATTGTAGAAGCTTTATTAAAGTATAACAAAGAAGCATGGTGTAGGGCATATTTTAAAGAACATAGCAAGTGTGATGTGGTTGAGAACAACATGTGTGAGAATTTCAATAGTTAAATTTTAGGTGCTATGTTCAAATCAATAATCAATATCATAGAGGAAATAAGAGTCAAAGTAATCGAAAGAATGAATCAAATGAGACAATTTTCAGAAAAATGGATTACTGATGTATCACCAATGACTATGGATATTCTTAGAAAAAATGTTAAAATTGCAGATAATTATGAGGTTAAGTTTAATGGTGATCTTGGCTTTGAGATTCATGATCTACCATATAAATATGTTCTTTACCTAAAAATAAAGGTGTGTAGTTGATGGTTATGTCAATTAAAGGGAATTCCTTGTGGCCATGCACTTACATCAACTTTTTATAAGGATTGGGTTGTTGATACATTTGTTAATCACTGGTATAAGTAGGAAACATATAATAGGTTTATTCAACCTATGACAAACATGAAGATCTGGCCAAAAAGTGATAGACCAACCATTGAACCACCTGAAATTACAACCATGCCAGGGAGACCAGGAAAATATAAGAGAAAAAATAGTGATGAGCCAATTAAGAAGAAATTTGGAAAGGCTACAAGGAAGGGAAGAAGAATGAAATATTTTGTGTGTAATACTTTTGAACATAACAAGAAAGGATGTCCAACTCTGGTAAGTTGTGCTTTAATGTCTCTTTGTTACTGAATTTGACTCTTGTTATACTTTTGACTTTAATATATGTTTGTAGAAAAATGCTGCTGCTGGAACAAATCCTGCAACTTCAAGTTGCGGATGGAACAAGTGTTGCAACTGCTGGAAATGCTGCAACTTCAGAGTTTACAAATGCTGCAATTGAAAGCCAGTGAAGTGTAAATGCAAGTCTAAGTGCAGGTCTAATTAGTGGTAGAAGGCCTACAAATGATTTATCAAGTGTTGTGAGGCCTGCAACTGCCTTGACATCTAGTGGAAGGCCTACCAGTGCTACATCAAGTAATGCGAGACATATAAGTAAACAAAAATCAACTTCTAGTGCAGCTGGCCAAAAAAGAAAGACTAGCACAGCTTTGAGAAGTGGTGCAACTCTTGCATATAAGAAATCAAGACAAAAAAAAAGAGGCAAAGACAACTAGTTATGGTCTTTTATTTGGATCAGGTGGCAGTGTAATTGAAAGGGTATGTATTTTATCATTTAAACACATTAAATTGCTTTAATTGATATTAGTTCATCTTTAAGTTACGATTTTTGTTGTTCTCTCAGTCTGGAAATACTGATAGGGTATTACATAGTGCTACATTGTCAAGTTCAACTCCTACCAGTATTGATTTTGGTTACAAACCTAATGGACTAATTAAGGTAGAAAGGAAGAGCTGCAATTACTCAAATGCAGCTATAAGAGGAGAGTTACAGAAGCACTCAATGCACTCAAGACACACCAAGCACTCAAGGCACACATTAGATTTCACTTGGTTTAGCTTAATGGCTTGATCCCAACTGTTTTGGTTCTGCTATTAGGAAGACTTTGTTTTTGTATATGAATGACGCTTATATGAATTTGTGTTAAGTTGCTATTGGGAAGACTTTGTTTTTCTGTATGAATTTGTGTTTGAATGAATTTACTATTCAGATTTCTGAAGCAAATACAATCCATTTCATCATCAAATAACACCTAGTACAAATCAATATATCTTAAAAATAACAGCTAGAAACCAAATAACAACAATCACAATAACAGTGATATCAATACTAGTGTTTGATCTTTGTCTTCCTTGCCTTCTATGTCTTGCTTGTCTTCCTTACCCTGAACTCGTTGATGGATTCTTAATGTTGTATTGTTCTTGGCATGATGAATCATTTGCATCAGCCCATCGGAAAAATCCACACCTATTACCGGATGAATATTTTTGGCAACCCCAAAACATTCTTCCAGGATTAGTTGGTGTTCTTAATGTCTTTAGTTCAGCATATATTCCACAGTAGCAACAGCGAACCGTCATCGTGAAGACCAACAAAAATACAATAGAATCACACACAAAAAAAAATGAGTAGATCGAAGGAAAAAAATAAAGGTGCCAAAAATAAAAGAGAAAAAATTTGAAGAGACAAAATTGAGAAAAAGAGGAGAAAAAAGCTCAAATTTGTCCAACAATGGTGTTGAGTGAAAATAAAGAAGAAGAGATGACCTTTAAAGGTCAAAATCTAACCGTTAGTGCCTTTTTAAGGCGTCTCACGCTCTTACTTTGTGTGTTTCACACGCTCCATGTGGAGTCTTTCCACATAGGATGCCATATCAAAAAAAGTGTTTGAAATGTTGGGTTTGGATGGATTCAGGGGTTCAGATGACAAAAAGGTAAGTAGAAGGGTTCACAATACAAACAGATACAAGTACAAGGGTCCACCAGACCATTTTGCCTTTTTAAT
The DNA here is from genome assembly GCF_900185275.1 of Solanum verrucosum. Lineage (NCBI taxonomy): Eukaryota > Viridiplantae > Streptophyta > Magnoliopsida > Solanales > Solanaceae > Solanum > Solanum verrucosum. The sequence goes on from NW_026020155.1 coordinate 1,651,639, forward strand.
ACTCTATTTTATTTTTATTTGATCCACGGGCCGGCCCTATCCATATTTCTCAAGCCCCACAAATCGACAAGCTTATTCAGGCAGGGCTAAAAAGCCATTTTCTTAAATGGGGTTCAAAAATCGTAGCCTAACCCTATCAAATCACGGGTTAGGTTAGGCCGGCCCAACGGGCCTAGCCTATATTGACGGCTCTAATTACAAATGACGTGCAACTGTGGAAGGAAAAGAAAAGCCAAGGTCAAATCAAATATAATAAAGAAGGTTAGCGCAAGTGGAATTTTATGCATGTATATTGCATTGCAATTTTGTTTGGTTAAACTAAGCACCACAATTGTGTGATCCTAATTATACGTGTTATATGAAATGATGATCGAATGCAAAACGAACTAATTAGAAACAAAATAGAAAAAACAAATCAAACTAACTTTTGTTCGATATTCAATATTCGATATGTACCCCCACCCCCTACTTGAGGCATTATCGAAGAGGAGATATATTTTAAATTCCTTTTAAAGCAAGCCAGATTAACTTAGCAAACAATTTCATCTAAAGTCATTAGATCACTATCGAATTTGTAGTAAATTATACTTAGTTCATGAAATTTTGAAAACGTATTACACCAGAGTGGGAAAGCCCTAAGAAAATGAGTCTAATAAAAGTGATATGCACTTGGTATAACAAAAGATGTAATGTCCAACACATGAATCATGTACTGCCACTTGATTGAGTCCAAATTATATGTTTTAATGAAAATGGGACAAAGGGTCTTAATTGAAATATCTTTATACTCATCCCAACAATAGTTATCTATTATTGAATTGACAAACACTTTGAGAAATAATAAATGAGAAAATGACCAAAATGGTCCTTAATGTATAGGGTTTGAATGATTTTGATCCTTCATATATATCAGCTTATCAAAATAGTCCTTGATGTATACAAAAAGATTATCATTTTAGTTCTTACCCCTAAAACTAACCATAAAAATAAAAAGTACAGTTAGATTTAACGGTGGGTCCTTTATATTTATACTTGACAAACCCTTCTCCCCCAAATCATCTCTCTTCACCCAATTCTTCTTCACTGGACAAAGAAGAAGAAGCTAATTCTTTTTTTCCATTATCAAAATTCTCTTAGACTAAAAAATTAAAATCTCTTTAAATTTCTAAAAAACATTTTAAAAATTTTATTTTCTACCTCTGTCCTATTCAATTTTTACCTGTATATGAATAGTGAAATTAAAAAAAAATCATGAAAAAATTATTAATCTCAAAAAGAGGAAAAAATAAAGCTATATCCTTTCCGTATAGAGTTTCAACAAGAGTGTATAATTAAAGCTCGAAAAAAGTTAATTTATGACAATCTTCTAAGAGGAATTAATGTGTTTTAGTAAATTTATTTAGTTTGTATTTATGTCAATGGTCTCATTTTTATTTTTTATTTTTTGTATGTATGAAAATGTAAGCTACTGGAATTATTTTGTAGAGGTAGATTAAGATAAAAAATGAGTGTAATGTTGTAACTTTCTTGTAAGAATATGGCAAGTGTGTGGATTGAAGATGGAGAATGATCTCTAATGGTGAAAGAGAGAAGATTGAAGAAAAAGAGGTATCAATACTGAGGGACCCACTGTTAAATTTAACAACACTTTTTACTTTTATGGTTAGTTTTAGGGTTAAGGACTAAAATGATCATATTTTTGTATGCATTAAGGACTATTTCGATAAGATCATATATATGAAGGACCAAAATAATTTAACCCCCATACATCAAGGACCATTTTGATCATTTTCTCAATAATAAATACTAGGAGTCATATTACTATATAACCCACAATAATAAATACTAGGAGTCATATTATTATATAACTCTTTGAATATATTAAATGTAATGCTTTGAGAAATGTATTATGCATTGAATAATATTTAATACCAAGGGTAAAATAGACACAAAAGGGTAAAGTATATCTTGATTTTCCAAACTGGACAAGTATTGTTGTACAACTATTTTTTGTAAAGTGGATAAGTAAATATGAATGGAGGGAGTAAAATATATACTCCCCCTGTCCTTAATTACTTGTTCAATTTTTCTTTTTTACTTGTCCCTTTTTACTTATCCATTTTGACAAATAAAAAAATGACAAAATCTTTTTACCTATTATACCCTCAATTAATTAATTTTGAAAAAGGTAGAACTTTTTGAAAATCTTAAATTTTTAATTCATTCACTTTATAATTAATATGGATAAAATGGTGAATGCACTATGTCAATCATTATTTTCTTAATAGGTGTTCAGATAAAAAAAATAGACAAGTAATTAGGGACAAATATATTATTTTGTGAAAAGATGATCTTGTTAATATTCACAGACGATGTACTATATATGTGCTTAGGAGTTAGGGGTGACAAAATCAAACTCAATCCGTCCAACCCATTTAAGTTTGGACGGGTTATTGACTCGCCCTTCCATGAGTTCAACCCATTTCAATCCAACCCATTAAGAGTTTAGTTGATATGTAACCCGAATTGGCTCATTAGAAATATTATCAATTTTTTTTTTAATTTGATATGTTAAATATTGACATAATAAAGAAAAATAATAATTTTATTAGGCACTAAAATATTTTAAATGCCAAATAATCAATTAAGTTTAGTAAAAAATGGGTTGGATTGAGTGTTGACCCGTTATGTAATTCATTACTAACCCATTTTGACCGAAACAAATTTGGATTGAGTTGGGTTGGACTTTGCCCAATTGTTATCTTTAACTCATTATGACCCGCTCAAATTTGACTCAACCTGTCCAATTATCACCCTATATGTGCTTTGTTTTTATGCCTTTTACTTCCTTATTATATACGGTCTGTTTACCGAAACAGTCACTGAACCTAGTTCTTTACAACAGCGACGCATATTAAAAGTTCACAAAATATGGTACAAAAGATGAAATTCTTGTCAAACACTTTATACGTCATATGGTACTCCCACTTGCCAATAATAAGGCCCTATAGGCTATATATAGTTCTTCATTATTGGCAATATTATATCAATAATAGATCCGTGAGTGTACTTTAGTTGATACAGACCACTTTAGAGTTTAGATATTTTATTTCAAATACGTACACTTATGATATTTTGTTTCGAATACACTTTAGTGTTTAGATATTTTGCACAACCAATTATTTAAACGACAAAAAGAAAATATCATAGATATATATAAGAAAAAGTGACCTTTGGATATTTCATGGTCTCCATTAATACGTCGTGCTATAAAAGTAATTAATACATGTATTATCTAGGACCCATCTTTATTAAAGTTTAAATCTTATTAATACCATCAAATCATATCCAAGTAGATACACGTCTTCGACTGTATTACGTACATAATATTTTAATATCAAACAAAAATTTAGTCGGCAAAAACGTTTTAACGCAACGCGTATATGCATTAGCTGCTAATTAATTGTCTAATTTATTCGGTTGAACTTTTCTGACTACAAACAACATCATGATTCATAAGAATTAATTAGTGGACCTATACCATGAATTAATGTTCTTAAAACCCTACCACGTATTGGAACAAACATGATTAAACATGTTATTTAGGAAAGGTCTAAACATCACGTGGATTAGTTTTAACTAATGCTAGCCAAACAAGTTCATGTTTGATAACATGTTCAAATCGCTTATATTTTAGTGATATTTTAAGTAGGTAAAATTTGAACTTTAATCCGTAAAAATATGGATATTCATGGATAAAATATGAATAAGCCTAATGGATTATGCCGATTGCCGTGAAACATACTCTAGAACAGACTGTATATACTCGACAAGAAGCATGTACTCGATAATTTAACGTATCAATACAATCCTTGATTTATCTTATTCTTTTCTTGAGAATTCTACAAGAACATCCAATCAACTTTGTTCATTGTAACTAATTCAGTAAATTTGAAACCTTGGCTTAAAATCAGAGTGGCGAAAATTAATTTGTCATGATCCATTAATTCAACTCCTCTTGCGTACGTAGTATGAATATCTTTACAACAAGTTGGAGCCCTAAAATTAAATATATGAGGCATGGTAGAAGTTCACAAATTCTAGTACAAAAGATGCACTTTTTAACAAACACTTGATATATACTCCCACTTGCTACCAATAATTTGAAATAATAGAGAAGCTCTGGTCCCCCAAAAACAAACTCACACAAACCGTTTAACTTCGTTTAATAGTGGCCGACATGGCTCTTCGAGGCCGGGTGGTGTGTGTGCCTTTCATCAACAATGTGGGAGACTTATGAATTTCCACTAAGAAATTTAAAAATTAAAAATATAATACTTAGTGATTTGAATTTGAAATTATTTTGAATTCCCTAAACCACATCTTTGGTTCAAATCAAATTTCAAAGGGAAGAAATCCAATGATATTGACGACAAAACAAGATTTCAGTGATTCCGTCAGCTATTGATTTTTTATTCACATTCAATTCCAACAAACATAATAGAATTTTTTTGATATAGTCAATCTCTACTCTTGTATTTAGGAAATCCTGAATCTTACTCTTTATATATATAATAATATTTTATCGACGGGTTTTAGATGAACACCCTAACAGAGCCTTAGATCCACCCAATAACACAATCGTGAATATGATTAGTAGCGAAGCTAGTAATTTAATGAAGAATGTATAAATTAAATTCACACTCATATTCATCAAATTTAACTTTTGTACACCATATAATTTTCTGACGAAGAGTGTACATCGAACTACCCTTCGTCTAAGGTGTCTCTGCCCTTGAATATGATAGAGCTCTTCCACCGATAGAGTCAAATCATAGATTGACATAGATAACAAGAGTTGGAATCCAACCGTGTCTTTAAGTTAGATGTACTTCAAAATTTTAAGCTTTGTCCACTTGTGTATATAAAATCTAAAGTGAAGTATATAACTAAATACACTATGTGCATATGGTTTTCCCTTATCGGCAATCAATGATGTTGATAATGGGGCCTCCTCCTTATATGCACATCACATGCGTTAAAGCTCAAGTTTGATCAGTGTACTTTCCCGATACAGATCACTTGGAGTTTAGATATTTTGTTTCAAATACTGTTTTTATATATATATATATATATATAAATATAAATAAAAAAAAATAACAGATAATAAAAAAGCGATCGACCATTGGAATTTGGATATTTCTTCTTATTAAGAAACCCGTTATGTTATAAAAGCAATTAATACGTATATTATCCAGGATCCACATCTTCTACCAGCACTGAAATATCTTTTTTTTTTTAATAGTTTAAACCCCCATTTATGACCATCAAATAGTCTATGCCCAATTTTTTTATAGTTTGGATTGACTTTTAAGCTAAAAGGTAAAAGTCGTATATTGAATATTTTGGGTCTAAAATAAGAATACAAAAGCTTTTTTTTTTTATAATCTTTTCCAAACATTATAAGAAATAAAAAAAGACCTCAAAAGTGTCAAAATTATAAGTCACTTCAAACACTCATTTTCTAGTAAATTTGGTTAAAAAACATTTTCCTTCGTACCAAACACATCCCATGCCGGTATTTACCATTGGATAGTTACACAAGTTCCTAATGATCTAAATTTAAATCATTGATTGTAATCCGGATTTAACCATAATGTTTTCTCTAGCCCAAGGAAAAACTGAGATTCTTATAACTCTCTTCCTGAAATTAGAGTAATATACAATTGATTATGCCTTTCTAATCAATTTGTCAACATTGCTTTAACTACGATATAGAAATGGAACTTGTTTTGTATACTATTAAATGGAACAGTAGAAGCTCATCCCCATCCCCACCCCCACTTTGAGAGTTTTTGCTATAAATGCAGAACCCTTCATTCCCATTTTCATCACACTCAACTAGCTTTAATTTAGTTATTGAGAAACAAAAAGCTTAGAGAAAGAGAGAAATGGAAGGTTGTTGTAATTATAACTTTCTCATGACTGTGTTTCTTATTTTATTAGGCTTCACTACTGCAGCAAGGCCAGATTCGGGAGAAACAAATACAGAGTTTATACGAACATCATGTAAGTCAACAACTTATCCTAACCTATGTTTCAGTTCATTAACAAGCCGTTCAAGTGTTATTGGAGTTTCTCCACAACTTCTAGCACATGAATCCCTCTCCGTTAGCATCGAAACAGCCCAATCAACATCCGCCATGATGATCAAAGTGGCACACAGTCGAGGCATGACGCCTAGAGAGGTAGGCGCCATGCAAGACTGTGTGGAGGAATTAAGTGACACAGTAAGTGAACTCAGAAAATCTTTAGGAGAAATGAAGCAATTAAGGGGAAGAGATTTTGACATGAAAATGAGTGATATTCAAACATGGGTAAGTGCTGCCTTAACCAACGAAGACACCTGCACCGAAGGGTTTGCCGGAAAATCGATGAACGGAAAACTTAAGACAGTTGTGAGGGGAAAGATTGTTGAAGTTGCACATATGACAAGCAATGCTTTGGCTTTGATCAACACCCTTGATGCCCTTCATGGCTAATTAAAGTAATTAATTAAAACGACAATTAAGTATATATGTATAATTATATAATCTTCTTTTAGAAAGAGTGCATGCTTAATTAGTTGATTGCTGTAATAGATAAGATCATATGTTTGTGATGAATTTCTTAAGTAAAATTGTTCCGAATGCATTTGTTCAAATGTTGGTCCAATTTACTTAATGAGACCAGAGTACTATCTTCGAAAATCTATTTCTCCCCATGTTTTACTTTATGTCATATAGTTACCCATAATTCATTTCAATTTAAATATTTTAGAGTGACTGGGGACGGCATAATTAAAGAAAATAGGAAAGACTTTTATGTTTTGTGATTTTAAAATAAGATAGAATAATGTCTTATCATAGTAAACAAGTCGGGTAAAATGTTCAAGTTAAACAGTTATCATTATTTATATTTATATTACTTTAAAAACTAGAATTTCCTAACTTAAATATTAAATTATTATAATATCCCAACTAAAAACACTTAATTTAGTATATTTTCTATATTTTACATTTATATTTATTTATTTATATATTATATCAAAAGCAAACATTTGTTCACATTGAAAAGTTGTGGGTTTTCTGAAGGGTTGTGATTTTTCGAAAGAGTTGTGACTTTTTCGAAGGGTTACAACTTTTTCTAAGGGTTGTGACATTTCCAATGAGTTGTGACTTTTTTTGATGAATTCTGACTTTTTCAAAGGGTTGCAACTTTTTCAAAGGATTATGACTTGTGAAATTTAGTGAATTATTGATCGAATTGCATAGAAGGTAAGAACACTGATATGTGGCTAAGAACACTGGAAAATATTCATGAGAAAAGAATGTGTACTACTTCCCTTGATTTATTCATTCTATACAATGGGATCACTTATATACAATATTTCTAACCGACTCAGCTCTAACAAACTTGTAACTAATTGTACTTGATTCTAGAAGCTAACATGACTAACTAACTCAGCTATCTGCACAACTAACTAAGCAGTGTATAATTACAGTTTTTACTAATCATGATTAAGGGACATTTATACATTTGTTTAATTCCTTTACACCCTCCTTCAAACTAGGAGCTATGAAGATATTCTTCATTCTTAGTTTGGACATAATATGACTATGAGGACCTTTCCCAAGTGCCTTAATAAAATTAAAACATCAGCAGGCTGCTCTGAGGTAGACAAATATTTTGTTATAATCAGTCAAGCTTGAATCTGTTCCTTTATAAAATAACGATCAATATTGATATGCTTTGTCCTTTCATGAAAAACAGGATTGGCTGCAATTTGAAGGGCTGAGGTACTGTCTGAATGCAAAGATACTGGCAGTGAAATATTGACACCAAGTTCCTGAAATAGGCCAACCAGCCACACTACTTCAGCTACTAATGAAGCCATAACTCTGTACTCAGCTTCTGCTGAACTTCTAGATACTGTGGGTTGTTTTTTAGACTTCCAAGAAATAGGTGAATCTCCAAACTTAACTAAATATCCAGTAATGGACCTTTTGATACATGAACCCCAGTCTGCATCACAAAATACTTCTAGACTGTTGCTTCATGTGGACGACATCAATATTCCCAACCCTGGTGCTGACTTGAGATATCTAACTAGCCTAAGTGCATCATCCATATGTAAAAACTTTGGACAATGCATGAATTGGCTCAAGCACTGCACAATAAATAATATATCAGGCCTGGTAGTAGTGAGGTACAACAGCCTCCCAATCAACCTTTGATAACTAGTAGGATCTTCCAATGATGGATCTGTGTGGGCAAGAGGTATGGTGGCATCGAACTCAACAGAAGTGAGTTTTTGATTCAATTCCATTAGAGTTGTGACTGGCTTAGCTCCTGCTAGCCCCATATCTACTATTAATTCCAAAGTGTATTTTCTCTGATGCATGAGTATACCATCTTCATTTCTGGCAAATTCCAAACCAAGAAAATATCTAAGTTCCCCGAGATCTTTTATCATGAAAGCATGCTGTAATGCTTCCTTAGTCTCTTTGATCATAACCATTTCATTCCCTGTCAATAATAAGTCATCCACATAGATGAGTACTATCATAATTTTGTCCCCCTTTCTCTTAGTGAACAAAGAGTAATCTTTTGTACTTTGAATGAGACCTGATGTTGTCAAGGTGGTAGTCAACTTGATGTTCCACTGCCTTGAGGCTTGCTTCAAACCATAAAGAGATTTCAACAATCTACAAGCCTGAGTGTTGGTTGTCTTCCTACCAAAACCTTCAGGTAGAGTCATATACACTTCCTCATATAAATCACCTTGTAAAAAGGCATTATATACATCCATTTGTTGAATTCTCAATTTATTTGCAGCTGCAATGGAGATAACAGATCTAATAGTTGTCATTTTAACCACGGGAGAGAAGGTTTCTTGATAATCAAAGCCCTTATTTTGATTATATGTTTTAGCTACCAGCCTGGCTTTGAACCTTTTCACACCTCCATCTGCATTGTATTTGATCTTGTAAACCCACCTACATCCAATAACTTTCTTTCCTCTAGGCAAATCCACCAGTTCCTAAGTTTTGTTGTCTTCTAGTGCCTTTATTTCACTCTGCATTGCCTCTATCCATTTACTATCTTTTGCAGCTTCAGAATAACTTGTAGGTTCAGTATCAATTGAAACCTTTGAAACAAAACTCTGATATTGGCATGACAATCTTGTGTAATCTAATACTGAAGCTATGGAGTAAAGGCAACTACTTGAACCAGCTTTTGTGACATAATCTTTGTGCTAAATAAGAGGCTTAAAACCTCTAGTGGACATTCTTGGTTGTGGTGCATCAATAATGTTAGATGGAGCTGAGGAAGTATCATGAGATGATAGGACTGGTGATCCTAGGGAAAGAGTGTTCATCACCTGAGCAGGAACTGAATCAGGAGATGATACACTGTGAGTTGGAGGAGTAACAACATCATAAAAAAACAAACAGGTCTGGGGTAAAAGTGTGACTTTGGTCAGTTGTAATATCACTTTTAAAAGGAAAATGAGATTCCAAGAATACCACATCCCTACTTACAAAGAAGGTCCTGCTCTGCAGATTATAAAGTTTATATCCCTTCTGAGTTGACCCATAGCCTACCAGTACAACTTTTATTGATCTAGGACTGAATTTATCTTGCTTTGTGAGGCTGGTGGCAAAGCACAAATAACTTATGACTCTCATATGATCAAAAGAAGGAGGTTTGTTGTACATTTTCTCAAAAGGAAACACATGTCCTAAGACAATAGAAGGGACTCTATTCAGTATATACACAACAGCTTAAATACAACACCCCCAAAACTTATCTGGAAAACCAGCTTGAAACTTGATTGCCCTGGCTGTTTCAAGAATGTGCTTATGTTTTCTTTTCACAACACCATTTTGTTGAGGTGTATGTGGACATGAGCTCTCATGTATAACACCATGTGATTTAAAAAATTCATTGCAGGTAGAATTGAAGAATTCAGAACCATTATCAGATCTTACTCATTGAATCTTCTTACCAAACTGAGTCTTTACTTCAGTAAAAAAATATTTCAACAAGCTACTAACATCAGATTTAAGCCTCATCAAAAAAATCCATGTCCACCTTGAAAAATTATCAACAATTGTCAAAAAATATCTCATTCCATCAAAAGTTTCAACTCTATAGGGACCCCAAACATCTATGTGAATTAACTGGAAGTAGATCTACTAATACTATGTGGAAATGACACCCTTGTTTGTCTAGCCAAGGGACATATCTCACAATTATGTAATGCAAAAGTACTACCAAGTTTTTGGAATGAATGGAATTTTCCTTATTACAGCCATAGGCACATGACAGAACCTTTGATGCCAGACATTGACATCTGCATCTTGAGTTGCAGCCAAACATCTCTGTGGTGTTACTTTCTCATTATTGCTCTGAGAACTCAATGTGTACATACCATCTTCTTCTTCACCAATCACCCTCACCATCACAGATGAGAGGTCCTGAAAAATACAGTATTTAGGAAAGAAGGTAACACTGCAGTTCAAGTTCTTAGTTACTTGATAAACTGACATAAGGTTAAACTTGAATGTAGGTGCACATAAGACTCTCCTAAGAGCATCACCTCCTCATATGTGACAGTCTCCAATATGTGATACATTTGTAAAATCCCCTGTTGGCAATTGAACTTTCCCTGCATTTTCTATCAAGTCTTTGTGTTGTAAATATCTAGGATCACCTATCAGATGGGAAGCACCTGTGTCTATTATCCATTTCAAAATAGGCAAAAAAGATGTACCTGCCATATTAGTGTTGTGCCGTAATTTTCCTATCTATAGAAAAATCACTTTTTGAAATGTTCTAAGTATAAAACAATTTGAGAAAAATACTTAGAGAAGAGTCGCCACTTAATTTTTTAAAGAAATTAAGAAAACTTATAATTTTCAAAGATTTAACAGAAAAAATCATTTGAAAATACCAAAGAAGGTTCGGGGTTCAATTTACACTTCGAGAAGGGTTTAAGAATTCGAAGTGCCCGCTAACATGCGGTTGACCTGCGACTTGACTAAAATATATTTTTTGACTATTTTTTTTTAAAGGTGATTTAACATAAGAAGAATAACTTACAATATTTGGTTAATTTTTTTTTTTTTTTTAAATAAAAAATAAATGACACATTTTATTTTATTTTATTTTTAGAAAAAAGGGGTGCAAAATGAAATATTTGACTTGAAACATAAGTGATTAGAATATTAATAAAACTAGATTAATTAGAATTCATTTTAAAATAACTTGAACCAATTTAATACGTTAAAGCATGAAAATCGTTTTAAATTAATTGAAGAATAAAAGTTTTGACTAACCTTCTTGAGAAAATGACTAAGTAAGTATTTGTAATAATATTTTACATTATTAGATTAACTTTGAAAAAATAGTTAAACAAAGAGCAATTTTCATTTTTTAAGAAAATGGGACCTTAATTGAAATATTTGAATTATAGACAAGTAATTAGAATTTTAACGAAACAAAATGAGTTGATTTTTTTATTTGAGTCATTTTTGGTTTATGAAAAACTATTTTAAACTAATAAAAGAAAAAAAAGAAAGTTTTGACTAAAGATTATAAATGACAATACAAAAATTGATAAAATGAGATTTGTTAGAAACAAAACAACACAGAGAAATAGCTCGTCTTTTGGGGGATCCAACTAAGTTGATTTACGATTATAAAATTAGAGTTAAACAACAAACAATAAATAATCACAATTAAATAATTAGCGAGTAAGGGAGAAATTTGAATTTGGGCCCCCTTTTGGGCCAATTTCGTTGTTGTTTTTGGAGTTTAACACAATTCCCGTTTTTGGTATACAACTGATGTATATCAGTGTATATCGGCATGTATATCAGCCATTTTCATGTATTTCTTGCTTCCAAACACCTGTATTTCACTCCAGCCCTGTATTTTCGCGTTTTTGGCCTATAATTCGCTGTACTGGACCTCTATACCAGTATACATTTATTGTATACAGGCTGTTCACAGCCTGCTTTTGCCACCCGAACAACTAGTTTTTTTTTTTTAACTTCCAGCCCTTTGTACACCTGTTCGTCAGTGTCTTTTTTTTTTATGCCGATCAGTTTGAAGGGGGATAGACTTGGAGAAATGAGTTTTGGGCCTTTACAACCCATTCAGAATGCAAAGGGAAGAAGGATGGAGTCCAAGATGAACTCGAGTTGATATCACATGTATCAAAATAAAGGGAAAAGATTAGGATCCATCTATGACACAAAAATACAAGCATTAACTAACTATTCTAGCATTTTATAAACTCAAACAAAAGACAAAATTGAAATAAAAGAAGTAATATTTCTTTACTCCCACTATAAAGAAGATAAAGGAAATACTTAGTACCACCCTAAGCTACTTGACCTCATAATCAAACATATTTGGACTTGAACAAATAATATTCAAAGATACATAACTTTGATCCAAAAAAAAATCTTAGCAATAGCCATGTTAAAAGCTTAACAAACCTTGAGGCATAATTTCCAAGGAAAAACAATTTAACTCAAATAAACTGGATAAAATTCATATTGGGCTATATCTCAAGGAGAAGACAATGAAAAACCAAAGTTCATATCACTAAGCCAATGCAAATCAAGATATTGCTAATCTGTAAATCAAGAACAAACTATGACTTCAACATGTCAATTTAGCGGCAAAACTATGAGAAACACCATTCATTATCAATTCTTGATAAACTAAACTCAACATGAAGCTAGTAAGAATTCATATTAAAATCAATGGCGGAACGTTGGTCATGAAACAAATTGAAATGACATACAGTGAACAAGACACCATGGCTTCACTGTGTGGATGAGTGAATACATCCCAAATTCAGGCCAATATTCGTCACTTGGCATACACCATGAAAAGAAAGATAAGACAGTAACTACAACTCACATGACTTACTAGCAAGATGATTGAAAACCTCCTTATTTTCGGATCGAAAAAAAACAAGACAACTGAATTTAGCAATTCGGATTCAAATTAGCAGAGAATGATACTATAAGGAAGTCACCAAGACTTCAAGCAAAGAAAACAAAGAAACATTCGAATAGTAGACAAGGATACTACAATGAATCGCAACACTCGCAAATACCAACTATTAAACATCTCACAATGATCAACAAGTAGACAGTTCTCACATCAGTTTAGCAGAAAGATCACATAATCAGACCATAAAACTAAACTACTGTTGATTCACGACAAAGAGACTAAAATCATAAAATGAGTGTTACCTTTTCGGGAGCAGCGATACTAGGATCAATACAAGCTTAAGAACAACTTCAACACCGACTTCAAACCAAAATATCCAAACCAATCTTAGCCGAAGACCCTTTTAGAACCTAGAACTAAAAATGCATTCAAAATTTCTTAAGCGTAAAAGTCAATTGTTCAAGAAATTTTTTCTCTCCCCTCTTCCAAAGAATAAAGAGGAAGTATTTATAGCAGAAAAATTTGGGTCCGTTTTTGGGGGGAAAGGGATGAAAATTCACGTGAGAATGAGGGTAAACTCGAAATTCTCCTCCTCAATCCTCAATTCAAAAAATTTCAAGAACCAAAGAGCTGCTCGTTTGTACCAAAAATCAACCCAAATCCCACAAAATTCGGACGACAGGCATGGCCGAAACGATTTCGTGAGGGCAGACGCTTGCTTTTTCCGTGGATTTCGCAGTTCCAGCTGCTGCTGCTTTGACGTTTTGGACTGCTGGGTCCTCTTTGTTATCGTTGGAAAGAAAGGAAAATAGGGCGGGTCGATTCTGGCTGGGTTTCGCTGCTGCTGGATGAAGCGTTCTTTCTGGGTTTTTCACGCGTGAAGAAGAAGAACGTGATGTACAGGGGTCTGGGTCGGCCGGGTACTGCTTGAACGCTGGGTTGTATTTGTATTGTAATTATATGGGGCATAGTTTTTCTTTTGTTTTGGGCTGGGTCAGAGGGGAAATGGGCAGTTGGGTCACTTACGTACTGGTTGTATGTTGCTGGGTAATGTTTTGGTATGCATATGTATTGTTGTATTGTTGCTGGTTGTGGAATAGAATAGGCTGGAATGATTGGTGGGCTGCTGCAATTAGCAAGGATAAAGGCCCAAAATTGGTTTGTTTAATGGGTTTAGGGGATTTGGTTAATAACTAAATAAGATGAATTAATATAAATTAATTAATGAACTTCTTAATCTTAATCGAATAAAATAATCAACTTAAAAATATAAAAATAAATAATTCAACATCATATCCATAATTTAAACTAAATCACTAAAGCATAAAAAAAAAATCTTTTTGAGATAGCTTTCAAATATTTGTAAAATGTATTAGCAACATATGTAACGATATAAAACACATTCATTATTTAAAATATTATAAAAAAGTGAGTAAAATTCTTTAAAATATCTTGAAACATATTTTGAATTTTTTCATAAAATTAATTATTTCAAATCGTTTGAAATTAAAGAAGCTCGAAAATTAATTCCTATCGTAGAGGTCCAAAATTGGATGTCAACAATTAGCACTACCAGTAGTCTCATCAATAGAAGTCTGCTCTAACATTTAGTAACTGTTGATGCTGTCCTGGAGTGAACATTGACATTGGCATCATCCCTTGTTGAGGAATAGAAGCCTGAATAGAAGGCACACAAGCCTGGAGCATGGGATAATGATTAGGAGGATTCACAGATCCTATATCATAAACAGAATTCCCAGCCACTGCTACCTCTCTTTTACCCTTTTAATCAGGTGGATATCCAATTAAACGAAAATAATTAATCTTGATATGTCCAATTTTATGACAGTGATCACACTTTAGTAACTTCTCAAATAACCTTTTATGTGACAGTAATCACAAAATGCATTGGGAGCATAAGGTTTTTTAGGTCTGTGATATCCAGATCTAGAAGTAAACATGGAAGTGGGAGCCATATTCTCAGGTACCAACCTACTTGATCCAGCAACTAACTTCTGACTCTCATTTTGATTGACCAAGGCATAGACTTGATTAACACTAGGAAGTTGAGGCATTAGCAAAATTTGACTTCTTGCCTAACTATAATTATCATTCCGGCCCATGAGAAACTGTAGCATCCTTTGATATTGTAAGTGATCATAAAACTCTCTAATTTGGGGCAATTACACAAAGGAGGAGGCATAATGGAGTCATATTCATCCAAAAGATCTTTAAGCCTCGAATAGTAAACAGAAACAGCTGAAACACCTTGAACTAAAGTAAAAATTTCTTTATGAAGTTGAAAAATCCTAGAATTGTTAACCGTGTTAAACCTCTCCTTAAGATCTACCCAGATCAATTGCGAATCTGAACAAAAAAGAACTCCACTATGCAATTCTTTACTTACATTGCAGAGAATCCATGAAACGACAATCGCATTGCACCTGTCCCAAAGTCGAGCTAAATTTCCTGAAAAATGATCCCTCATCACTGATCCGTCGATGAAGCCTACTTTGTTCTTTCCAAGCAAAGACAATTGCATTGCCTTGCTCCACAAAGTATAATTGTCAGTTCCAATGAGCATGATCCTGACATTAAGAGAACCAGGTGCATTTGCTCGATGTAAGTAGCGAGGATGTAGATGATCAATTGGGGAAATTGCCATGGATGAACTCAACTGAGTTCCTGCAACTGCTTTAGAATTATCTATCGAAACAAAAGGAAAAGAAGAACAAATAGCTGAAAATTAAGCAAAACTGTTGAATAGATGGAAGCCATGATCGATCCTTGCTCTGATACCATGTGAAATTTAGTGAATTATTGATCGAATTGCATAGAAGCTAAAAACACTTATATGTAGCTAAGAACACTGGAAAATATTCATGAGAAAAGAATGTGTACTACTTCCTTTGATTGATTCATTCTATACAATGGGACCACTTATATACAATATTTCTAACCGACTCAACTCTAACAAACTTGTAACTAATTGTACTTGATTCTAGAAGCTAACATTACTAACTAACTCAGCTATCTGCACAACTAACTAAGCAGTGTATAATTACAGTTTTAACTAATCATGATTAAGGCACATTTATACATTTGTTTAATTCCTTTACACTTTCCAATGAGATGTGACTTTTCTGATGATGAATTGTGAGTTTTGCAAATGATTGCGACTTTTCTAATAAGGACAATAAACACGTGCTAATACAACCATTTATTGGCTATAAATAACAGAGTTTAATTTTCTCCTATTTTAAACTACGAATTTTCTAAATTTTCTATACTTCTTCTTCTTACAAAACTCAAGTGTAATTTGTCGTTGTTGAGTGAATATGAAGTTTAACGAAATTTAAAGTACTACTATTCTTTTTGATGCAAAATGGCATGTCATCAAATAAATTTTCATTGGTAAGAGAAAGAACTATCAGAATAACTTTAATTTAGGTATACCTAATCATAGCATAGATGCAACACACATAATCATTGCTTTATAAACTATAAATGGTTGCTAATTAAAGAATAAGTAAGAAAAGTGGAACTTAAATTTGTCACTTTCTTTTAATCATTGCTTTGACGCGGCTACGTTTGCCATATACTATCAAATTACACATAACTTGATATACACGTATAATGCATCTATCAAAAACTATTATGTAAAAGAAAAAAAACTTTTTAAACCAACTAAAAAGAAAAAAAAACATATTTAAATTAAAAGTAATACTATTTTGAGGGTAAAATGACTGTTTTTACCAAAGCTTTGCAAATACCTTTTAATTGTCATGAGTGATTATTTGTTATAACTTATACTCCTTTTATTTTAATTTGTTTGCTTTAATTTCTTTTTTAATCCACTTAAGAAAGAATATTTCTTTTTTTATTTTGGCAACTAGATTTTTAATTTCAATTTTTCACATGAAAAATTTAAAATCACAAGATTAAAAGACAGTTTGATACATTTCATATATTTTTAATTTAAAATCAAAAAATTTAAAATTCTTAAACGTTGTGTCAAATAAAAAACAGACAAACAAACCAAAAGGAATTGAGAAAATATTTCTTTTACTTGATTTCTAAATAGGTAAATTTTGTTTCAAAAACTTGCTTTTGGCCATGAATTTTTTTCACTTTTTTTTTGGATTAGAACTTCAAATAACTATGTTTGTGCCATAAAATCCCAAGATTCAACTATTGAAGATAAATTTCAGAATTTTCAAGAATTTGAAAAATATTTAAAAAAAATATTATCACTTTTTTTTTCACTTCAAATTACTAGCAAAAATAAAAAAACAACTCCAATTTATATACATGACCAAACACAATTGGACCAATTTTCAAACATCATTTTTATTTAAAAAACAAAAAAAAAACTTTTTTTTACAAATTCACAATCAAACATCATCACCCACTTGTTTCATATGTTAAAAAAATATACTACTCCTTCCTATGTTTTTTTTACTAGGTGACGTTAATTTTTATTTGTTCAGGTTAAATATACAACATATATAGTGTTATTAGCCTGTCTTTCACCAAGTGTACTTTATTAGTTCTTCCTTTGTTGATATATCCCTGCAGCAGGACTTGGGCTTTAGCTGATCGCGTTATGTTCGATATGCATTAATAGTAAAGGTAATTTTGTGCACGATTCACGATGCAACAAGAATCCTCTTGGAGCGTCATCCCTAAATGAGGGCGGTGTTTTACATCATATATTTGAGGGAACATCACTTTAACAGCATGGTGAGATATATAAGCGACAGTGAAAGAATTGTGAAATGTTTAACGACGTAAGAAATGCAAACAGGTTTGGGGTTACCTTTAAGTAGAATTTTTGACCTAAAAAAATTGTTATCTGTCCCAAGGAATAGGGCCACATCTAGGCATGAGTCAATCGCTAACTTGCTTTTTAATATTTAGGCCCATGGATTGTCATCTTTCAATAGGGCCCTTGAGACAATGAGTTGCATCAGTGCTTTACCCCAACAGACTTTGTTTGCATGGGTGGTTGGTACTATTAGATCATATGCTACACTGAACTTTGTTGTCGTTGTTTTCTTTTGGTTTCGCTTCCATTTGATGTTTGGAGCTCACATTAGAACCTGACTAAATTCGGATCGCATACTGCAGGGCCCATTCAATGAGTGACGCTCCCAACAGGTTTTTCTCCATATCCAAAGCTCGAACCCGAAACCTCTGGTTAAAGGTGAAGAAGTCTCACCATTGCACTACAACCCATGTTGGTTGAACTTTGTTATCCAATAGCGTTTCTCAATTATAATCGCTGTATATGTGTAAGCGCCCCATACCTGTGTGTGTATAGTAAGCACTATTTTGGGTTTGTTTTGAAAATATTTTTCTGGAAAATCAGTGATTCTTTTATTTATTTTCTTGTGTTTAATACGTAAACAAAATATTTATACACATACAGAATGAGTATAAGCATACCAGGGAAAGGTTTAAATGCAGTTGCTTTTCATATCCATACACAGGCAGGAAGGAATCAGTCATTATGCTTAGGGGCGGAATAAGGCAGGACAAGCAGAGACCACAACCAATATTTAAAAATTTTCAAGGAGCAGGGCAGACTAGGATTAATATGTTCAACAAACCCAGCTTAACAAAGAGCTGATTTTCCTCATGAATAGCCTTTCAAATTTGTATATTTCAAACTGAAAGAGAAATGTGGTCTCTGCAAAAACAAGTCATGGTCTTTCTAACTGTGTAGGTGATTTTAGACCTAATAGTGATTTCTGGCAAACTTGTTAATTGGGATAAAAGTTATTTCTTAATTGCTCCTAAATTTTTTGCTTACAAGACCATAAAATTAGAAATTGTACCAGTACTATGGAATAAGTCCTCTTTTCCTTTACTTATCTTGGATGCCTCTTGTAATTTGGTAGAAAAAGACTGCACTTTTTTATCATATGGTTAATAAAGTGATTTAGAGGCTTCAATGGTTGGCATGACAAGTTACTGTAACAAACCCAATAACAAGACCACTCAATTCAAATTCAAACAACCGACAAGTCTATTTCACTAACTCGTAATTGAAATTACAAAGGAATTTAAGAACTAAATGGAAATTGAAGAACACAAGTAGAAGAAAAGGATGAGAAGAAGAACTCATTGAAAGGGGATGAGAGGACTAGACATTTTTCTCAACAAGTTGCATAAGTCCAATTTGGTCTCCCAAGTCGTATTTATCAACCCGAATCCCAAACATAGTCTCTTAATTCGTTGTTGGGTTGTTTTGCCCATATTGGTCCTGGCCCGTTCATAACAATACCCCCCTCCTGAATACGAACCTCGTCCTCAAGGTTCAAATAGATCAATGACAACGATGAAAGACTATCACTCTCGTAAAGTGAAACATGCTTCTCTGTCTCAATTCCATAAGGGAGTGGTGTGATAACACTTCCTTAACCAAGATGCAACACATGAGATACTCCCTTTTGCATTCCAAGCCAGAGCAATGGTTGATGATCACTAGTAAATGGTTGATCCAAATCCTTAACAGAACTCATTACAACAGTTGATTTGTGTAAATTCAAGGTCATGTAACAGATGGTTAAAGTAGTTGAAAAAACAAAAACAGTTGATAGTGTATCCTCAGGGATAGGAAGTAGATTAGTGTACCATGGAACATATAAAAAATCAGTCCCAACAGTTTCGAAAGTAATATAAGGGACAACCATTTTCGCATCCATTGACTTCCTTGCTGGCATATCATTGCTTTCTCCAATATAAAAAATTCTCCTTCCATTATTTAAGAACACAACAACTTTGATGGAATATACAATGCAATGCTGTCCACTTAAACCAACTGTTACAACTAGTAGAGTTGAAACAAGGAAGGATATCGAAGAGACAGTAGGCTCGACATCTCCAGAAACATAGCAGTAACCAACTCTGCTAGTGAGTAAATCAAGGATCAAGCTGACTGTAAACATTTTGGTGAGGAATGAATAAGATCTTAGTGTTTATTCCATCAAATTTGCAATGACAGTAGCAGGCTTCATCAGAACTTATAGAACATCCCTGTAATTGTAGCGCCTCTGCTTTCACTGGATAATTTGATAGAGCCATGGTCTCGAAACTTTTCTCACGATCCCATACATAAATATACGATGTAGTTATAGGAATGGGTACCATAAATAATTTAGCACCAGAATCAAAGACGAGATACGACAAAGTTGACTTTGATATATGAACTACACCAAATATAGCAAACAAGAGCACATCATCTTTATTGACCTGAACATTGGGAAACTGCTCCGAATATTGTGCAGCCAATGCTTCAAGCAACCCTTGTAGTTTCTCCTCCCTACTAAGCACTCTTGATTTATACGACAAGAAACCAGGAAGATTATGCTCTAGTACGTTATCAACCCAAATGTAAGAATTCCACAAGGTTGGCATAATTAACTTATCATGATCCAAGTCGTTCGAAGAAACACAAAATACAGAGTTTCTTGTAACTCTAAGGAACATAGTAATTAAACGAGAGCCAGGATCAAATGGAAATGCTAACCCGCAATGGTTAGGTGTAAACAATTGTAAAGTTACGATAAGTGAAGCACGACCAAGTCTACTAAAGTGATCAGTTATACCTCTGTTTATAAGTTGGACATATGTGCAAGTTGACAGCATTCCAAACATCTCCTCCAAGCATCGGGCTATCCCAAGTCCAAGTTGCATATTAAACATGACAAGGTCATTATATTCTCCCTTAACTGCAGAAACTGGTAGAAACATTTCAACAAACATATAGGATGCCAGATTTTCTAAATCATTTATCACTGGATGTTCAATTTTCATGTCCAATTTTCTCTCCCAAGTTGTATTTATCAACCTGGATCCCAAACATAGTCTCTTAATTCGATGTTGGGCTGTTTTGCCCATATTGGTCGTGGCCCGTTCATAACAGTTACTATCCTATTGTGGCAACATTGTGCTAATTAAGAGTGTTCTTCAATCTCTTCCCACATATACTCTCTCTGCTTTGACTCTTCCTGAAGGTATATCATTGGAGCTCTTGGAAGAATCTTTGTTTCCCTGTGGATGAGGGAGGCATTGGTATCATAAGTTTTGAAGATCTTAGTCATGGATTGGCCCTGAAAATATAGTTGAGGCTTAGGTTACTACCTCTCTTTCGTCCACTTTTCTGGGGATACTTGTCACCTTCCACAGAAGACACATGGGAAGAAATAACCTAGAGTTCTTGTCTCTGCTGGAACTTGAACCTGAGACCTCATGATTCTTAACCCATTTCATTGACCACTAGGTCACACTTTTGGATGCCTCTTTGGTCCACTTTTACAAACATAAATATTGTAATATATCTCACTTGATCAACAAATAGTGGTACTTGCAAATTCCATGGCCGGGCGCATATGCTTTAAGTTAGGGAAAAGGCAGAGGGTCACATTATTCGGCAAATCAATTCAGGTAGACTCGTAAAGGCCAACTTGCTCATCTGGTTCCTGAAGAGGCTACAAGCTCAACTATCTGTTAAAGAGTTCATCCTTGATGGAAAATGGAATCTGGCTAAATTAGATTTATTTCTCCTTGATAACATCATTTCCCACATTAGTGACATTGAGATAGGAAATCTAGACAGGGAAGATCAAGTGTTTTGAGACCTCGCAAATGGTGTAACGTACTCTAACAAAACAGATTGCCATCTGGTAAGAAATAACAAACCTAAACAACCTCTGGTCAAAAAGGTATGAAATTCTTTTGTTCCTTCTAAAATGTCTTTTCTTACTTGGAGATTGTGGTAAACTTCCCTTTGAGGAAGTCATATCCATGTTTGGTAGATATGTGGATTCTCGTTGTAATTATTGCATAGACCCTGAAAATAAAACTATTAATCATGTTTTCAGTGAACGTAAAGCAGCCAGTTATAGTTGGAATCTGTTTGATGCAACTCTTGGTGTTAAGCATAGACCATATCCCATTTACATAATTGATACTCTTGGTGGCAAGTAGAGCTGTAAATGATGTGCATAAATTGATCCCTCATATTACTCCTATTATTATGGAAGGAAGAAAAAGTTTAGTGTCTATAAAATGGAACAACTAATAAGATGAACTGTACAAGCAGCAACAAGCAAAGCTATTCCAAAATGCAAGCTAAAAATGCCACGGATAGCTTTATGTGATAAGCTTGTGACTGCAACCTATCCCCAAGAATCACCAAGTGTATTGGCAAAGACCAGAAACATGGAATTTCACACTCAACACAGATGGAAGCTTCAACAATGGCAATGGGAAGGCTGGCCTAGGGGGAGCACTCAAAGATGACCAAGGGGATTTAATCATGGATTACTCAGTACCAATCCAATGCAATAGTCATAATTTAGCAGAAGCTCAAGGAGCCTGGTTTAGACCAAATAAGTGTGTTCAAGATGGCTTCTCTAATTTCATTGTCGAGTTTGACTCATTGCTGGTGAATAATATGCTGAGGGAAGGGAAGGCTAACAACTAGAAGCTGAATAAGATAATAGATGATACTTCAAGCATGCTTGTCCAGATTAATGCCCAGTATGCTCATTGCTATAGGGACGCTAATCAACTTGCAGATATGTTAGCATAATTGGCAATGAATACTCAACGACCAACCTCTAGTTCTTGGTCCAGTAGTTTCCAAATGGGGCCAAGGGACCCTTCCATATGGATTAGAACAATGTACCTAGTTTTAAGACCAAATATGACAGTCAATTTTTTTGTAAGTTAAGTCTTTACTCCTTTAAAGGTGTGCTAGGCAATAATCCTTTTTGTTGATAGCCTATTTTTTGTAGGATAGTCTCTATAGTTGTATTTGAAGAGGTAAGGCTATACCCTGCCTCTTGTAGTAGTTTGCTCTGGAATAAAATGCAACATACTCAGCTAAATTGGGATTTTATTTTTTTAAGAAAAAATTAACTTTCTGTCTGTTCAGGAGCTTCTCTAGTCAAGCCCAGACCACTAAATAGGTTCTTGGTTTTGAATCTGTAGCTTCAATTATATGTTGAAGGAAGAATTGTTATGTATTGTGTATATTAACTACACAAATTTAGCAGAATAATATGCTTAAAGTTACCAGGAAAACAGTGCTCAAAGTTAAATGTGAGCGTGAAAATGGATAATTTTTTTTGATGACAAGGGAAACTCACGGCCGCTATCTTTAGGGTGCGCACAGGGTAAAACCCCCACTCCTATACAATAGCTCGCAAACCACACCGGAGAGGTAACCCGCACCAGGAAATTTTGGTGCGACGAGCTCGATCCTAAAGGCAAGCCCCTTGCTTTCGCTGGCAAAAGGTTTTGAACTTGAGACCTCTAACATGGAAGTCCCAAGCCCAAACCACTGGGCCATTTATGAAAAAATTAGCTAGAAATTATGTTTTACTATGTACGTGAATAATGTGCATGCTACTATGCTAGGGCGAATATATTTTAAAGACTACATACATGATACCACTGTACCAGTGACACAATTTATGGTCAAAAGGAGAACAAAGAATATTATATGAATAAGAAAATAAAGAAAATACCATAAAGAAAAAGGTAAGCAACAACAGCATACCCAGTGTAATCCCACAAGTGGGTCTGAAAGCAAAATATAAAGAGAAACAATGAAAGCATAAATGGGGCAGAGCGGGGTGAGGGTTGGGGCAAGGCCGGGTGACAGGTTGGGCAGGAAAAATATTTGAAAAAATCTTAAATGTGCAGAGTGCATCAATTTTTTTGCGGGTTAAGGCTTGTCCAGCCCCACCATACCCTCCCCATCCATATCCTTAATTATGCTCATGTATTTAAGTGATTCGGAGAAAGCTGTAAAAGGAATAAAATAGAACATACATTTTATTCATATTGAACTACTTTCTGTAGAACAAAGCACAAATTTACTGAGTAGTAATCTATTCAGAAAGTTTACCTGCAGTATTAGTAATTAGCATTGTAAATTCCCCCAATACAAGGTTAAACTATTGATGTGTGATGTAGTACAAATATCTTTTGCATATTCACACTCAACAAACAATGACAACCTAAAATAGTCTAGCCACATAGATAGATTAGCAAACGGTCCAAGATTTACTGAGAAGGGAAATAAAAAATAAAGATATCCGGACTGATATACTAACAACCTATGGTTGAACACGTCAAAAGCTCATGAGATTATGTTAAATCAGAAAAGTTTTCAGAAATTGCATTTATAAAGGCAACTTACAACAACATCTACCTAGAAGCCATTGCATATAAGAACCCTCTCTTTAGTCAGTCAAACACATTGGGAATAAACAATAGTTACAATAATAATCATAAAGCTCTCTTAGGAGGTGCTATGTTATTAATAAGAGAAATGGTTGTACCAATAGCAAAAAGTTGCACTACAAATCCTGCCGAACAAGCACTTGGTCAATAGATCAATTGTATGCAGCATATGATGAACCAACTTTGCAATATTAAGCTTACCTAGTAGGACAACGACAACCTTTAGAGTATCCAAACTTGTAAAATTTTGGAAAGTCTAGAAAATAACATCACTAGATTACTTTTTGGTCAAGTAAAAAAGATGGCAAAATATCAAAGAAGAAAGCAAATACACAATAAGATCATTAGATTATTTTGATCAAGCCAAAATGATAGCATGAAATCAAAGAAAGAAGCAAATTCAAATTAAATCAACAGAATGACCAACTACTTGCAATTGAGGAAGGATCACCGCAAGTGGTTGACTAGTTCCGAAGGAATGAAAAAATAGATAGGCTGTAAAGATGGTACTTTTTGAACCCCAAATAAGTTATTGTACTTAGTGCTTGATGGCATTCTTTTACTTCCATCTTTACCAATCAACCTGTAAGAAAACTATTTGGAACACTACCAAAGTCACTTCCCAACCTCATGGACAATGAGATAAAAAATATCAATTGGTCACTTTGATGCTAAAAAGAGGCAACCATAGAGTGATAGAGGGAACGGCGAGACTGGTGAACATGGAGCAGGGAATCTTCGACAAAGGATACAAAGGCAATAGCAGGTGGGGATGGTGATAGTAAGAAGGGGCAACAATAGAGTGATAAGGAAGATGAAGCGACAAGTGGAACCTTTTTTCGTTTTTGGGCATAAATAGAGAAAGTTGAACTATAACAAGCTACCTACCTTCAAACAACAACTAGTAGCCCCATTTTAGCATAAATAAATACTTAACCATACCTCCAATGAGAGATTGCTCATAGCAAGATGTGCCACTGACAACAAGATCAACATCAACGACCCAAAGGCATAAAACTTCAAAAGGTAGGATCGGCTTCTCTTTCGACCTAATTATAACAAGATAGAATGTTCCATTGAAAGGTGAATGACCAAATTGATTAGCTCACAAATGCGATTCAATAGCAAATCTAGTTCCCCTGCCAGAATAGGAAACTCTATTGGGAGGCTCCTTCTTTATTAATAAAACAAATACATTAGCTGCTATAATCAATTGAGTGACTACCTGCAGCACATGACAGAAGTTTTGTGGTATGATACATCAATATGCTCAAATGTTTTTATTCCAAAACATAATGCATATAATGCTCAAAACGAGATAATAAAATAGTTAAGCATCGGGGTTCTTCTTTCTTCCCTTTAATTTTAATTATCAATATCAATGTTCCAGCAAGAAAGAAATAACACAATCACGAACGAATCGAACACCAGGGGATTGGAAACCCCAGTATCCTATTGGATCCTAAACTAAAATGTCAATTAGTTAATGGTGGCACAATTCAAGTTGAAATGATGAATTAGTGGTATCTTATTGAGCAACTAATTTAACACCATCTCAACACCTTAAAAATAACCATTTTTGACAAAACTAGCGATGTTTAAGTAATAGTAACAAAACAAGTTCAACGTACAAACCTGAGCGAAGATCAATTTGGCGAGATGGGACTTTGCCTTTGCAACTTTTGTGTATTCTACCAGACAATTCGCAGTAATTGAATTTTAGAAGATTTAAATGAAACATGGGAGTTGAGGGAAATGGAGAAGAGGAGAGAGTACTGGAATCGATGACCATGTGGTAAGAGAAATCAGAGCCATCGGTTCCTGACGGCCTCCTTCTTGATATTGCCCTTTGATTCATATTCTGCCTCCTCTTTCTCAATTTGATAACTTCATCAAAGTTAGAAACCCAGCAGCGTATTGAATAGATGCTATTTTTGACACAAATTTTACTATTCTAGAGTATTTACGGAGTAATAAATATTTATTTTTATATATAAAGATATGAAAAATATCATATTTTTCTTCTATAGTATTAAGTTTGTAAATATCCAAGAGATCTTTAAATAAACTAGAAGCAAGGACTGAAGAATTGTTTTACACACGAGGAAATTATTGAGATCTCCTTCCCTCTTACCATTTGAATAGAAGAGATAATCTTTTTTCACATCTTTTAGGTCTAAAAATATGTAGAAAATCAGAGACTAAGAATGGGAAAATTTTTCCTGCTTTCTATTCATTCAGCTGTGATGTATATATACAGAATACCTTAAGAGAAGAAAACAAAAGTATTCCTATACATGTATAAAATCTGATTGGCTATCACTACAATCCAATTTTGGACAGCTATGTATGTACTATTTTGTACATAATTTGAATAAATCTATCAAGGAAAATTTGGATTATTTGTTGCCTCATTTCTGCTTCAACTTGGCCCTTTCCTGAGCCTCCAAATCAGCTCTTCTAAATGAGCTTGGATGGTCAGGATTAAAACTTATATTGCTTGATCCAAAGGTTGTGAAACTTCCATCTCTTGGGCCACTTGAAGTGTAGACTATCTGAGAATCGAACAATTGATTGTGTTTGTCTCTGATTTTCATTTGATTGTGAAGCTCCATTGCAGCAAGAGCTTGATTAGTTATCTCTTCTTCCATGGTTGTTTGTTGATCCGTATCAACTTTGCCAATTTCAATTCCAACAAAATAAAATTTCCGTGTTAAAACAAAAAGATTTGTAAGAAACTAGAAAACTATTTCTCCCATTTATTTTTCAAGAATGTGTCTCATAATTAAAATAACATGCTTGTACTTTTAAGTGATATCTGATAATATGAGATTATGCTATAGAATATCTAGTGCGACAAACGTAGAATGGTAGAAAAGTTGTACGCAAATTAATTATTCTACAATTTCCTCAGCTTTTGCGATTTAAACATTCAGCAAGATCCAGGGCCAAGTAAGAAGTATATGTAGCCAATAACTTTTAGGTGATCTTAAGAGTAGCAAAAACATAAAGATGATGCAATTTTTTCTTTAATCCCTTGTATAGAAACACACAGGTAATAATACAAGTTTCAAGAGTGAAAGATAAAATACAAAAAGATTATCAGACACTCTATGCTTCTAAGTTCTACCCTTTCTTTCTGCCTAAAGTTCCAATAAAGTACACTTTTGACAAAATGTGAGAAAGGAAATTTCAATAATCTGTACATATATATGTCCACAAGTATTCAGGACTAGGGATGTGCTTTAAAATAAGCTAACAGGCCAACAAGTGGTGCATTTACATATGTAGTTGGTTCTGACTGGGCAGCATTGGGTCTAGAATCAACAATATAATCTTTGATATCAGGTCCTCCAATCACAGCTCCTATATGCAAGTTGGGATTTGGATTTTCACTGAGGAAATATGGTGTCCCTTCTTTACATCCCATCTTCTCTGGATGTTGATCGATAGACGGCAATGAAGCCCCTCTATGGTGTATTCTTTGAGGAAATTTTGTTCCAAATCCAACCATGTATGACATGTTCATTGGATTTATCCCAAGAATATAATTCACCTGCAGATATCATATGTAACTCCATCAGTTTAGTTTCTTTTTCAAATTTGTCACGATTTTGTTGTTATTCTAATATGTAACACACACTACAATACCTGGCTTCTTGCAAAACGAATTAGCATCTTTTGAGTTACATCAATGTTGCCACAACGAATGACTCTGCTCTTCATGTAGCGTGCATAGGTAAGGAGTAGAAATGACAGAGCTGTTGGATTTTGCATATTACAAATCCCTGATTTGTACATGAGTCCACCTGCAAAAAAGAATTGAGGTTGAAAACAATTAGTACAATCATTTTTTGCTTTTGAAGTGGAAGATAAGGGGAGGGGGGAACTATACCTGGAGTGTATCTGACTGTATTGGTGGGAGATTCAGGCAATACACTGCAGACGAATGTATCAGCGTATGGAAGGAAGGGGTTAGCATTTGAAGGGTTATCGAGAACAAACTGTAGTAATGCCCACAAAAGTGAAAGATGTTAGATTGATTCGAAGACAGAGTTAGTAATTATATATGCAGAATAAATAAGAGTTTGCTCTAACTAGTTAAACCTTGGAGATAAGCACATTGATACCAGCATGCTTGGCATCCCATCCGAATTCTGATAAGCCGCTTTCCATGTCTGATTTGAAGTTTATTATGTTTTGCTTAACGTAGATCCAATACATAGGCTTTCTTGTAGCTTTGAGGAGCCACGCTGCTGCCCAAAGCAATTCATCCTGTTCAATTAGGACTACTAAGAACTTGCTGAATGTCAAAACAATTTGAAGATTATTAAGCCTTCACACTTACTTTGTATCCATTGTAATCACAATAGAATGGGCACACCCATGATCCTATGTGATCATTGTAAGATCCCCTGTATTTATCTGCAAATTCAAAAACCTGAAATTCGCGCATAAACAATAGCATTATTTTCACCTCAACTGTTTGGTAGTACCGAAAAGGAACACTTTAGTTGTCTTATTAATAATACTTCCTCTGTTTCCAAATATTAGTAGTCATGGTAAAGTGAATATATTTCAAAAAAATTGATGGCTAGTAGCATATTGTTACCTGAACAGCTCTGTTGATAAGCAATTTGGAATATGCGGGATCAGTAGGTTTAAAAACCACAGAGGCAGCAGCTAGAGCAGCAGCAATTTCAGCAGAAACTTCAGAACCAGGAGCTTGTGCAGTAACTGCAAAAGCAGTACGAGGAGTGTCCATATCTTCAGGCCTTTCCCAACAGTTGTGATCACCCTCCGCGTTACCTACTTGTGCAAAAACCACGTTGGGAATGTTTGTGGCCTTTAAGAAATAATCCGTGGACCACCTGATAGCCTCCATGGCATGTTGCAAGTCTGGTCCCATTGAATTTTTAAACTGCTCGACACTCCAAGCCAACATGGTTGTTGTAAAAGCCATCGGAAAGTGGAACTTGACATTGTCACCAGCATCATAGTACCCACCTACCAAATCCACCTAAAAAAATCCTTGTTTCTTTAAAATTTGGGGTAATATGTATTTGTACTAACAAGATTAAGAGCATGACCGGATAGATTATCCTTTCTTCATCGTAGTTTAAGAAAATAAAAAGACTTCTGAATCAAATGTATATAATGTACCAACATGTCATTTGAATCACGTTTTTCTTAAACATGCCAAGTTAATAGAATTAAAGAGTTACTACTGAATATAGGAAGTGACATTTTTTTAAACAGACTAAAAAAAAAGTAAGATGCGTAGATTGAGATAGAGAGAATATCATATATTATGTGTACTTACACCCTTGTCAGCTCCATCAAGAAGAGCAGAATCTTTTCTCCAAGTCATGCGCTGGTTAGGGGGTAATTTACCAGACCTTTGTCCCTCGAAGAAGAGAATACTTTTTGTTAGGGCATCGGCATAATTAGGATTAGGAACGTTAATTGCCACAACCGTTGCTATCAAGAAGACAAATATTGCTGCTATTATTCTTAGCACTAGACAATTAAGAGATTTTCCGCAACCAATCATCTTTAATTTCTCAATATTGGTCTTGGACTAGGTACGATGTTTGTTGTTTATTTACCAGAAGCTATCATTTGACATTATATATATACTTGTCCAAAGAACATCTTCCATCCCTAGAATGCTTTTCCATAAAGATTGGAAAAGCAAGCCTTGGAAATGCAAGTTCATTCTACAAAAGCAGACTAATGATCTCTAATTGAAGTCTTGCAGGGGATGGCAAAAAAATCACTTCTGTGGGCATAGACATCACAAGTTTACAACTTTTTGAACTGTATTCATATATTAATCACATCGTACACAAACATCGGTATTATAGCGTATCTCAAATGATACGGAAGTATATATGAAGTTACCTTTATGAGCGGGAGGTTGCGGAAAGCAACTTGCCATAGTATTAGCTCATGAACTATAGTGTTGACTACTCTAATCAATTTATTGATCTTCCAAATTAAGTTAAATTATTCACGAATGGGATTTGATGCATTGCTTGTTATGCTTGTATATTGTGTATATCAGTCTATTAATGGAATGAAAAACTAAAAGGTGAAAATTTCAGATGATTTGACTAGAATATAATATGATTAATTAGAAGGAGAATTTGTTTAAACCGAAAGCATAAAGAGATGTAAAATCCAAATAGCCGCCGTCTTCCTTTACAAGGATCGCAAGTGTTTGACCATAAAATTTGCGTCAAGAAAATAATAATCAAGAAAGAAAATATTTTTGTAATAATAGTAATATTTGATTTCAAGAGTGTTATAATCTCTATAAATTGTTGATTGAAATTCAAATTGCCCACGTCCTCCTTTTCGAGGATTGCAAGATCCATTCCGAACAAGTTACATTATATTAGCGCTGACTCTAGTTATTGGTTGACTTTTAAGTTTCTTTCTATCTAAGCACCTTTAATTTCATTTTTCCCCAAGCAAACCATTTGTAAGTTTGCCTTATATGTCTTAATTAATGTCCGAGTGTCAAAACATGTTTGACTGATCACGGAATTTAAGAAGGAGAGGAGATTTTAAAAAAAAAATTAAAAAAAAATTGGGGTGGGAAGGGGAATACAAAATGGAGAGTCAAACTTTAAGCAACAATGTGATAGTTCAAGTAGCCAACCAACTAAACTATGGTGTAAGATTTTTCGTAGATTTTTAAATCTTATGATCTAAAATAAACTATTAAATAAGAGTACTTATTTGTTACTCCCTCCATTTCAAATTAATTGAATTGTTGAGACATATTTCATTTTTCAAATTAACTTAATTGTTTAATTTTCAAGACTACTTTTATAATGTTCTTCCAATTTTACCCTTCATTAGTTAGAATTGGAATTAGCTATTAATTAATGTTTAGTTATTTTAATCATAAATTTGACAATAATTAATAAGGGTAAAAATGGAAAGTTATGCCTAGTTTATGTCTAAATCTTCTTTTTCTTAAAGGGTGTGAAACACCTCAACAGTTCAATTAATTTAAAATGGAGGGAGTACTAGATATAAAAAAAATAAAATTGAGAAGCTAAAGCTATTAAAAAAAAATGCTTATTCTATGTGGGACGACTAGTCCATTATACTAAAAATAAATGTTTGCTTCCATTCATCCTGAAAATACCAAGCACATAGACTTAGATCGTCACATCGTATAAATAGTTGAAGATCAGAGCATTAACTTAGGTATATATCCTCTGCAGATCAACTAGTTGATTTGTTCACAAAGGTTATGTCCAGAAGTCGACAGAATTATCTTATGTCCAAACTCATGTTTTGTGATACCATCAATTCGTTTCCCATTTTCTTCCTTCTTGAATCTTAATCGATCACTCAAATTTACACTTCTACTTCAATGGGTGATTGGTGTCTGATAATAGGCACATGAATCGGAACTATATTTTTATAGGATAATCACAAAGATTTTTATTTTTTTTGCTCAGAATGGAAGAATTTATACGGAAGGAAATCAAAGCATCCAACTATGACTAGAAATAAACTCTTGTTTTTAAGCATCTCTTTCTTTTCTTGCTAATGCTCTCAAGAGAGATGCATACAAATCAGTTCTTTTTTGTATGGATGATCTTTAAACTAGGATACTCTAGTCCAGTATCATGATCAGTTTTACTTGTGTACAGTGCAAAAAATATTCTCCCCTAATGAGACTTCATCAAAGTAGTTGGTTGTTAAGTAGTTAAGAGGTGGTTAGGATGATTAAGGGTAGTATAGTCTTTTCTCTTAAAAGTTGTTATAACTAATTCCTTCAATAGTTAGTTACATAAACAAATATAAATACATGTTCATGTCATTGTACAAGTTAGCCTTTTGAGCTCATAAATGGATTTCTTCTTTCTTCTCTTCTAGTAGCTTCTGTAAATCGTGTCTACGTTCATGGTATCAGAGCCATACACAATGACGAGCTGTGATAGGTGTTTTAGGTTGAAGAATCAGAGAGTTGCTTTGTCGATTCACAGATTCGAATCAGAGAGTTGCTTTATCAATTCACAGATTCATCAAATTCTCAGTTGATCTGCAGATTGGAGTTCACGTGAGTTTGATTCTTATTCCGCAACAAGTTTGATTACTATGTCTCCAGATCGAGTAGCTGAAGAACTAAATCAAGGTATCAACAATGGAGAAATTGTTGGTTCTGGTTCCTTCGTTTTGCCCTCTAATACAGTCTCATCATCTCAAGGTATTGATTACAATCATCCTCTGTTTCTTAGTCCTACTGATGTGAGTGGTGTTAGCCTTATCTCTTTTCAATTACTTGGCATTGAGAATATACATTGTGGAATCGATCTAATACACTAGCTCTATTGGGAAGAAATAAAATAGGATTGGTGGATGGATCCTGTAGAAAAGAAGTTTATGGTGAAGAACTGTGGGGGCAATGAGAGAGGGTAAATGTCATTGTATTGTCTTGGTTAATGAACTCAGTCTCTAAGAGTCTTCTTAGTGGTGTTGCTTTTGCTTCGAGTGCTTTGCAAGTTTGGAATGACTTGAAAGAGAGATTTGATAGAGTAGATGGCTCTAGAACATATAGTCTTCACAAAGACATTGTAACATTGCAACAAGGTACTAATTCGTTTCTGAGTATTATACAAGACTTAAAACCTTGTGGGATGAGTCTGAACTTTTAGTGTCTGCACCTTGTTGCAACTGTGATAAATCGAAAGGATTTGTGGCTCACATGAATAGGCAGAAGTTGTATCAGTTTTTGATGGGGTTAAATGAGTCCTTTCAACAGGCCAGAAGTCAGATTCTGATGCTAAATCCTCTACCTACTATTAATCATGCTTATGCTATGATAGTAGGAGATGAAAGCCAAAAAGCAGTGATGTCTCACAACAATAGCATGGGAATGAACACAGTTAGTGCTGACTCTGTGGCTATGTATTCTAAATATGAATCTACCTCAGGTGTAAATCAAAGATTCAAAAGGAACTCTGTCTTGATCTGTGACTTTTGTAAATGTAAAGGTCATAGCAAGGAGTATTGCTACAAGATAGTAGGGTATCCACCTGACTTCAAGTAAAAAAGGAAGCCACAAGGCACTGCATCAGATGGCACTCCTGATCAGGTTCACTTCTTATATGGTATGAATACGAATGTGCAGGTACTAGGATGGGGAAGAAAATCTGATAGCTCTCAGAGTGATCATGGTGTACCAGGTCCTTCTAATTCTTCTACGTTGTTGAGTCAAGCTGAACAGGATGTGAAGCAGTTGTTGAAGGGTTGCACTTTCA
Source organism: Solanum verrucosum (assembly GCF_900185275.1). Classification (NCBI taxonomy): domain Eukaryota; kingdom Viridiplantae; phylum Streptophyta; class Magnoliopsida; order Solanales; family Solanaceae; genus Solanum; species Solanum verrucosum. Next base: position 1,685,205 of record NW_026020155.1, read on the forward strand.
CAAAGGATCAATATGATCACATTCTCAAAGGTTTTCAGCACAAGACAGACATTGCCTCATTGGATTGTAATGCTACACCTGCTGCTGCTCATACTGCAGGTAAATCATTACATGTTCCTGATATTAACAGAGTGTGGATTGTAGATACTGGTGCTACTAACCATATGGTATCTAATTTAGATATGTTTATCAAAGAAACTGTTTCGAAATTAGAGGTTCCTAAGGTTGTGTACTTACCTAATGGAGACAGTACTCATGTGACACATGTAGGCTCATGTGCATTAGGAGATAATTGTATTATTTCCAATGTGTTGTATCTACCTGACTTCCAATACAATTTGCTGTCTGTCAGCAAATTAACAAAGGAGCTAGACTGCTCAGTTACTTTCTTCCCTAACTACTGTGTTTTCCAGGAGCTTTACAGTGGAAAGGTGAAGCAAATTGGTGAAGAAACAGGTTGTCTGTATACTCAAAAGCATGTCAGTAATCAAAGGGATATAACTTTAAGTGTGTCTCAAGTTTCTACAGATATGGAGTTGTGGCATCAAAGGCTAGGACATGTCTCTTCTGGTGTCCTTGCTAGAATGTTTTCTATGAATAAAGAAAGTCAGTGTAAGGTGTCTAAGTGTTTAGTTTGTCCTTATGCTAAGCAAACTAGACTCAGTTTTCCTACCAGCAGTAACAAGAGTTGTGATTGTTTTGAGTTGAGTCATGTAGACCTTTGGGGTCCATATAATACAACTACTTTTGATGGAAACAAGTATTTTCTTACTATAGTGGATGACTTCTCAAGAATGACTTGGTTGTTTCTTCTTAAACATAAATATGATGTTTGTGCTTCCTTACAAATGTTTGTGCAATATGTTCATAATCAATTTGCCAAGACTGTTAAGACAATAAGGTCTGATAATGGCATTGAGTTTGTAAACTCTACTTGTGCAAGCATGTTTCAAAGGTTAGGTATTATACATCAGAGATCTTGTCCATATACACCCCAACAGAATGGGGTGGCTGAAAGAAAACACAGACATCTCCTTGAAGTTACAAGAGCACTCAGATTTCAAGCAAAAATTCCTATCAAGTACTGGGGGCATTGTGTATTAGCAGCAGCCTACATTATCAATAGACTTCCTAGTAGTGTACTTGATTTTCAAACTCCCTATGAGAGATTATATGGTAGCAAACCATTACTGTCTCATTTTAAGACTATTGGTTGTTTATGCTTTGCCAAATGTCTTACTGAACATGATAAACTAATGCCTAGAGCCAGGTCTGTCATTCATATGGGGTATTTAGCAACACAAAAAAGGTACATTCTTCTGGATCTTACCACCAAAGTTTTTTTTTTGTAAGCAGAGATGTTATGTTTAGAGAAGACATGTTTCGCTTTGCATATGATAAACATTCTGGAAGATACCAGCTATTCACAGATATATTCCAAGACAGTTCAGCTGTCAATTTTCAAGAGTTGTCTCAACCAGCTTATGTATCTTATAATCCTGAGCATGAAGGTCCTAAACCTGACCTTACAAATCAGGAGCTTGAACAGTTTGGAGATCCGGAACCTGTCCAGCATATGCCTGAGAATTCAGTTGATAACTTAACTACAGTTTGTGATCCTTTAGCAGAACTAAGATCAGGTGACACTCTTATGGATTCTAGTCAAAAGGGTCAACTGGTTGCTGTATCACCTGAGATCAGAAGGTCTACTAGAACTAAGTAGTCTCCTGCTTGGCTAACAGATTTTGTTACATAAAAGGCAGTGAAGTATCCTATGGGAAATTATGTGAGTTATAACCATCTCTCCTTTTCTTATCAGTGTTATATTGCTGCTTCTTCCTCACTGAAGGAACCTAGTACATATTCTGAAGCTGTGACAGATCAAAGGTGGATAAATGCTATGCAGTTGGAAATTCAGGCATTAGAAAGCAACAATACATGGGTGGTTACTGATCTTCCCCAAGGAAAGAAACCTATAGGTTGTAGATGGGTGTATAAGATTAAGTATAAGGCTACTGGTGAAATTGAGAGGTTCAAGGCAAGGTTGGTGGCTAAAGGCTACAGTCAACAAGAGGGAATGAATTACAAAGAGACTTTCTCCCCTATGGTTAAGATGGTCACAGTGAGATCTATAGTCTCTCTTGCAGCATTTCGAAAATGGCATATTCATCAGATGAATGTCTTTAATGCTTTTCTTCAAGGCAATTTAGAGGATGAAATTTATATGCAGCTCCCTCAAGGTTTTGTCAGTCAAGGGGAGAAGGTTTGTAGATTAACTAAGTCCCTATATGGTCTCAAACAAGCACCAAGACAATGGAATCACAAGCTGATTGAAACTCTTCTTGCTCTCAAATTCAGACAGAGTCACTATGACTATTCTTTGTTTATTCGAGATTCAGAGGCTGGTATAGTCATTGTACTTGTGTATGTAGATGATATGTTGGTTACTGGAAGTAGTCTGAAATTGATTGAAGAGACAAAGCAAGCCTTATAGAAGTGTTTCAAAATGAAGGACCTAGGTGAACTAAAGTATTTTCTGGGCATTGAGTTCACTAGGACAGAACAAGGCATACTTATGCATCAAAGAAAGTATATCTTGGAGCTTATAGCTGAAGTAGGAATGTCAGCAGCAAAGCCTGCAGAAACTCCCATTGATGTTAATATCAAGTTAACATCAAAACAATATGATGAGCAGATAAGGGACAAGAAAAATTCTGAAGATCAGCTGGTGGATCCAACATCATATCAAAAGCTAATAGGGAAATTGTTGTATCTTAACATGACAAGACCAGATATATCATTTAGCACTCAGACTCTAAGTCAGTTCCTACAGCAGCCAAAGAAGTCACATATGGATGCAGCTTTAAGAGTGGTGAGATATCTCAAGAAATAGCCTGGACAGGGTTTGCTATTGACTAGTCTCTTCAAATGAATTGGTTACTTTATGTTGTGATGCAGACTGGGCCTCTTGTCCACTTACTAGGAGGTCTGTTACAGGCTACATGATCAAGATAGGCAACTCTTTAGTGTCATGGAAAGCAAAGAAGCAAACCACAGTCTCCAAAAGTTCAGCTGAAGCTGAGTACATAAGTCTTGCATCGACTGTATCAGAATTAGTATGGTTACTTGGGATGTTAAAGGAAGTAGGAGTTGAAGTGCAGTTGCCAATACAAGTATACAGTGACAGTAAAACAGCAATACAAATAGCTGCAAATCCAGTCTATCATGAGAGGACAAAACATATAGAAATTGACTGTCACTTCATAAGGGAAAGGATACAACAAGGTTCAATCAAAGTGAATTATATCCCAACAAAAGAACAACCAGCAGATATTTTGACAAAGGGGCTGTCCAGAAGTCAACATGAGTATTTGTTATCCAAGCTAGGAGTGTTGAACATTTTTGCCCCTCCTAGCTTGAAGGGGAGTAATGAGACTTCATCAAAGTAGTTGGTTGTTAAGTAGTTAAGAGGTGGTTAGGATGATTAAGGGTAGTATAGTCTTTTCTCTTAAAAGTTGTTATAATTAATTCCTTCAATAGTTAGTTACATAAACAACTATAAATACATGTTCATGTCATTGTACAAGTTAGCCTTTTGAGCTCATAAATGGATTTCTTCTTTCTTCTCTAGTAGTAGCTTCTGTAAGGATGTTGCATCACCAACACTAGCTTGTCGAGAAACAACTTGTTTAACTGGAGTCTCGCGAACTGACCTGCTGTTTACATTTCTTCTTCATAGTCTTGGGAGATAACATTTTCAGTGTTCAATTCTTCTATTAATGGCTATCTTATAGCAGACTATTCTATTCTGATGAGGATAATGCTTATGCTTAGGTTTTTTTTGGCAATTTGGATCTTTGTGGTCAACAAGTCCGCAAACCTTGGAGAACATCAATGGGATTCCCTATAGTATTGCCTCATGCTGAAAGCGATGAAGCTGCAGATTGTTATTTGCTGCTTCATCTTTATTTCCTTTTAGAAGTCTACAGTGGAATTGGGGAAGCAACAACACGCCTTTTTGCCCAATACAGGTCGTCATCGTAGCACATCCAAGATGAATAAGGCAGAGCCGTGGCGGCATCCATCCCTTCACAGATTTGCAGCTATGTGCAATGCGACGTGAGTGATGAAAATCAAGTGAAAGTGATGGTGGATTGGACGGTCCAAAATTAAGGTCAGCTTGACATCATGTTCAGTAACGCACGAATAGTTGGTAGTTCAGGTCAAAAGGTACTCGATCTGGATCTTTCCGAATTTGATTGGGTGATGAACGTCAACGCTCAAGGGCATGGTTGGGTAAAGCACGCAGCACGAGCAATGGTGGAGAAGCGTGTTAGCGGGAGCATAATTTGTACAGGTGGTATTGCGGCAAGCAGGGGAGGACCCTGGCAGACTGATTACACATAATGTCGGAACACGCTGTTTTAGGCTAGTGAGATCAGCTTCAAAGCAATTGGGTGAGTATGGAATAAGGGTGAATAGTATTTCACCTTCCGCAGTGATGACGCCATTGATGATCAGTGCGGAAGCGGAGGTATCAATGAAGGTTCTGAAAAAGTATGGCCCGCAGACTAGTTTGAAGGTTATTACACTGATGGTGAAGCACTTGGCAGAAGCTGCTCTGTTTCTAGCTTCTGATGATTCTGCTTTTTGCGAGTGGACATGATTTGGGGGTGGATAGTGGCTTGATCAGTCTTCCAGATCCAATGAGTTCATTGTTAAACAGAAAGAACAAACCAATTTGTCTCTTTTGATTTCTTTCTAGTTTCTCACCCTGTGTTCGGTACTCACATTGGACATTGGAGCATCCAGATTCGCGCCAGGAAGTCTCACATTGAGAGTAAAACACGACTCCTTACTAGGGGGACTCAAACTTGAAATATCTAGTTAAACACTTAAAGTGTAGCTCTTGTCTTGGATGGATTTTGAATCTTCATAACGTGCATTCTCTATTTTAAGATTGAATGTGTCTTGATTTTGTAATTAAGATGCAGTGTGCTGGGCACTTCTGGCTATGTAAAATTCTCCAAATTACAATGCTTTGATTACATTATGATTTGGCAAATTGCAAGTTACAATTGGAGAAGTACTGGCTATGTTTGGTACTAATTGTTAGGCCTACGGATCCATAGATTGCATTAAAGCACAAATCCAGAAAAGCAAGTGCAGTTTCCTAAAAGTCATGGAACTCTAGAAAACCAAGCAGTTGAAATTCATATTTTTGGCGAGACTACGTGCCCCATTAAATATTATGGACTATGGAACACTAAATTTTACTGATAGAGAATAATTTTTTTGGATATTTTAGATAATTTTAAGGAGAAAATGTCTAAAGATTAAGTATTAACGTGGTTTGATTCATATACAGTTACTGACTAAAATAGTTTGTGTATACTTTTGCGCCTGATGCAGTTTTAATGGAGTTATCATTATTGAGTTGTTATAGCTTGTAAACAATCATCAAATTAAAAAGCTTAGAACGCATGAAGAATCTAGTTTTGTTTTAATTAAAGATAATCAAAGTTATTGTGCAGATTATAAGAAATTGCATGAAACTTATATGGAACTTGTGAATCTTTGACACAAAAACTTGTGATAAAACGACATATAAAATTGAACTGGAAATTGCACGTGTAAAATTGAAATATCTATTATAACTTGGCTTGAAGTTTACAAACCATTGGTTGAAACTAAAAACTAATCAAGATTACATGTATAGCTTTCTTGGTAAATTGAATTTAATACTGTACTATGCTTCAACCCTATACCTTATACCCAAAAACGGCGTAAGACAAACACGTTCATGTTTAATTCTCTCAAGCGTGATTGTTGAGCCTCTAGGATCCCAACTGTTAATAGCAATTCCGAGAACTATAGGAAGCAGAGGGCGGCCCAAATTGGCTGGTAGAGACATCATGGTCCGAGCAAACGCAGAGAGTTTTGTGATGATGGGCAACATTCTGTGCAAAGGCACACCTATAGAACTTAGTATTTCACAAAGACTATCATCGGGAGCAGCATTGTCACGAATCATAGCATTACTCGGCAAATAGTAAGATTCAGTGATAAATGGACCTCGAGGTTCCTCAACGATGGAATCCCCTTTCTTTGACAGATACTGAACAAATTCTTGAATCCGAATTTCGATCAAGAATAATTGACTAGTAGATGGGTTGATGATGCTCTTCAAGTTGATGGACTTTGGAATGATAAAATCATCTGTCCAAACTTTGAACTCATTGAAGGTAATTTGTGGAATCTCCATCTTCAATTTTTGTAAGTTGTAAGTTGACCTAAGTGAATGAATAGAAAAGATTATTGGTGATGCTTTTATACACTTTGAGGAAAGACTAATTTGTGTAGAAATAGGAAACGCAGGTTTCCAAATTTGTAACTTGAGAAGCAAGTAATAACTAATGGATTAATTTCAAATAAACTTTCCATAATTTACAATTGCTAATCTTTATTTTTGGGCAAAAAAAAGGGTAAAAATTAGATAGTTAAAATTAAGTAATTCCCAAGTCTTGCCAAACTATTACAACAACTGGCCGGAACTTTTTTAGTAATTGCTAATTACTAGTTCTTTTGCAAATAAATGACATATAGCGCGCACACCTTGTCAATTTTCTGTTGAATGTCTCTCAAAGTGAGAGTCTTTCCTTTATATAGAGAAAATAAAGATTACACATCCCTAAAGATCCGCCATTCATATCCCTAAAGATCAGCTATTCTATCTCTACAAATCTACTATTCAATCCCTCTAAATCTACCTTGCTATCCCTCCAAATCAGCTATTCTATCACAATATTTATTCCTTTGATTCTACAACAAATGTATATGGTCATGCTAATTACATCACTATATAATTACATTAATATATACAATCATTTAGTTGTCCATCATGCTAACATCCCCCCTCAAATTGATGTTGGTGGATCAAGAAGCATCAATTTGCCTACTAGAAACTGATGGCGTTGCCATGCCATGGATTTTGTAAACGCATCAGCTATTTGAAGATCGCTGGACACATGTGGAAGAGTAATTTAATGACTCCTTTATCTACAACTTCTCTTATATAATGGCAATCCACTTCGATGTGTTTGGTCCTCTCATGAAAAACTGGATTAGTAGCAATCTGAATAGCACTTGTATTGTCAGCGTGGAGAGAAGTAGGATGAGATTGAGGAAATCCAATCTCAGCAAGTAATCCACGAAGCCATACAACCTCAGAGCAAGCAGTAGACATGGATCGATATTCAGCCTCTGTTGAAGATTTTGACACACGATCTTGCTTTTTACTCTTCCAAGATATCAATGACTCTTCAAGAAACATGCACCAACCAGAGACTGAACAACGAGTATCAGGACATCCCGCCCAATCAGAATCACTAAAATCATTAAGACGAATAAGAGAACCACTTGGAAAGAACAATTCACGAGTACATGTTCCTGGAAGATACCGAATCATTCGACGAACAACCACCAAGTGGAGATGACGGGGAGCTTGTATAAATTGACTAACTTGCTGAACTGCAAAAGAGATATCAGGCCGAGTAATAGTAAGGTAATTTAGACTCCCAACTAATTGTCGAAATATAGTTGGATCAGGAAGAGGATCGCCTTCCTCACGATGATACTTCACATTCAATTCCAATGGAGTATCTACGGAGGATGAATCTTGAAGACCAGCCAAAGAAATCAGATCATGAGTGTATTTGTGTTGGTTTAGAAACACACCTGAAACAACATTAAGAACTTCCAAACCCAAAAAAAAAAGTAAGAGTACCAAGATCTTTCATATGAAAAGAATCTTTAAGTTGTTGTTGGAGGCTAGTGATTAGTGAAGAATCAGTTCCTGTGATAATAATGTCATCTACATACACCATAAGAAGAACACAACTTGTAGATGTTTTCCGAAGAAACAAAGATGAGTCATATTTGCTCTGTTCAAAAGAAAATTGTAGCAAAGTAGACAGGAACTTATCAAACCAAGCTCTTGGAGCTTGTTTTAATCCATACAAAGACCGCTTCAACTTGCATACATCTGATGTAGGCGATGAGAACAAACCAGGTGGAGGTTTCATATAAATATCTTCTTTAAGATCACCATGGAGAAAAGCATTTTTGACATCCATTTGATACAAAGACCAGTTTTGTGAAGCAGCAATGGCAATAATAGTTCGCACCGTAGTCATTTTGGCTACGGGTGCAAAAGTCTCCTCATAGTTCACCCCATACTCTTGTCTGTTACCAAGAACAACCAATCGAGCTTTGTACCGATTAAGAGATCCATCAGAATGAAGTTTGATTGAATAAACCCATTTACATCCAATAGGGCGGACATTTGAAGGACATGGAACAATGTCCCATGTGTCATTTTCTTTAAGAGCCAAAAATTCTTCATCCATTGCTTTCTGCCAACATTCATGCTTGGAAGCTTGTGAGTAACAAGATGGAACAGATATGTTGGATAAAGTAGAGGAAAAGCCATACCAATTGGGAGTACGAGATACTCTGGTAGATCGTCGAGTAGGCTCAAGAGGACCAGATCTTGAAGAATTCTCAGATTCTAGTTGTGGTACAGTTTCAGGTGGCGGATCGGTGTCGGGATAGGATAAAGTTGGCTGACGTCGTTCATACACAAATCCAGGTTTGAACCTCTTGAAAGAAGATGATAAATCCTCAAAAGTAGGAAGAAGAGGAGAAACATAAGATGGATCTACAATCGTAGGAAAGAAATATTGATTCTCAAAGAAAACAACATTTCTAGAAATACGAAATTTTTTAGAACATGGATCATAGCAAATAAAACCTTTTTGTGAAGTACTATAACCCATAAAAGCACATTTAGTAGACTGTACAGAAAGTTTATTGCGCTGCGAAGGAGGCAAATGCACAAAACAAACACAACCAAATGTATGCAAATCACTATAGTTAGGATTTTGGTGATAAAGACGAAAATATGGAGACTCAAAATTTAGCACTTTAGATAGCAATCTATTAATTAAATAGACAGCAGTAGACAAAACTTCCACCTAATATTTAGCTGGTACAGAGGACTCAATCAATAAAGTACGAGTGACATCTAAAAGATGACAATTTTTTCGCTCAACAACTCCATTTTGTTGTGGTGTATATGGGCAAGAGTGTTGTGAGACAATTCCTTTGTCAAGCAAGAATTTTTTGAATTCATAAGACAAATATTCTCCACCAAAATCAGATCTTAATAATTTGATGCATGTAGAAAATTGAGCAATGTAAGGCAAAAATGTCTTGAACATGGAAAATACCTCAGATTTGGATCGAAGAAAATACACCCATGTAAATCGACTATAATTATCTATGAATGTCACAAAGTATTTGAAATCAGCATGAGAAATAATTGGTGAAATTCCCCAAACATCACTATGAATGGCATCAAAACACTTTGTAGCACGACTACCAAAATTAGGAAAAGGAAGAGTTTTACTTTTGCCTAATTTACAAGTAGAACAATCAATGGAAGCAACTGAAAATTGATTTTTATTTCCCAATAAACCAGAATTTGATAAATGAGACAACACAACAGAATTTGGATGTCCTAGACGCTTATGCCAAACCTCAGTCTTACTAGCAGTAGAAGTACAAGCAAAAGATAGAACATGAGGAATGGAAAAGCGTATAGGAAACGATCGTCCAACTTTAGGCCCCTTTGCGATTATCGTCCCCGACACCTGATCCTGCACAAGACAACCATTACGAGAAAAATTCACATCACAATTGTTATCTACCAATTGTCCAACTGAAATAAGACTAGTTGAGAGCTTTGGTGAAACAAAAACATTCTTGAAAGTTGGAGTAATGTCCCCAACCTTGGTAATGGGTAAATTACTACCATTGGCAATCTGTATTTGTGATGGACCTTGATACTTACGAACATTATTTAGGATGCTCGTTGAATTGGTCATGTGATTGGAAGCACCTGAATCAACAATCCAAAAATTAGATGTAACATTATTACCTTGTAATCCCAATGCTGAAAAGGCTGACACGACCATTTGTTGTACCATTTCAGGAGTAAGAACTTGTCCTGAAGATGAGTTATCATTAGTGGAACCATTTATCCCAGCTTGAAAAGCATTGATCCTACTATTTTGAGGACGCGTGGGACACTCTTTGATAATGTGTCCTTGTTGTTTACAATAATTACAGAACTTCTTGCTACAATTGCTAGCAATATGACCATATTCCTTGCAATTGTAGCATTGAGTTCTACTCATATCCCTACCCTTTCCTTTACCTTAAGCAGCAAATGCAACAGTGACATCATTTTCTTTCTTGAAAGCATTTTGTGTGACAAGACGTTGCTCTTCATGAAGTAATTCCCTAAAGCAAACATCCAAAGAGGGAGACGGGTCACGATTCATCAAGTTAGAGTGAACACTCTCAAAATCGGAGCATAATTTCATCAAAAATTGGTCTCGCTTGCTTTGCTCATGAACTGCCTGAATCACTGATAGAGATTCAGTAGGTATTTTTGCATAGACAATATCTGTAAATTCAGCCCATAAGTTGAAATCCAGAAAAATAATCCTGATCAGAAAGACCTCCTTGAGAGTAATTAGCAATATCATACTCTAACTGAAAGCGTCTTGCGATATTATCTTGGTTGTAAACCTTTTGTAAGTAATCCCACATGGCCTTAGTTGTCTTGTATGGCCTAAGATTAAGAACAATAAGAGGGTCAATTGACCCTAGAATCCATGTCATCACCCGAGCATCTTTAATCTTCCATTCACCTAGCTTTGTTGCATCAGTAGGAGCATGATCGCTTCCATCTATATGGCCCCATAGTTCTTTGCCAGTGACAAACAACTGAAACTGAAACTCCCAAGAAGAATAATTTTTTTCCAGTAAAACGAACACTGAAGGATTCAAAGTGATGTGAATTCATGCTTTTGAATAGCTATGAAAACTACAAAGACTCAAGAAAGCAACTAGAATGACCAAGAACAAAATTCCCAAGTGGTAGGACTGATTGTCGATGAACAGTCAACCAAAAACCAAAAACCAAGATTTTCAAAAAAATTTAGAAGGAACCACAGATGACTCTATGAAACAAGACAGCCAAGAGAGGGCTCTAATACCATGTCAATTTTCTGCTGAATGTCTCTCAAAGTGAGAGTCTTTCCTTTATATAGAGAAAATAAAGATTACACATCCCTAAATATCTGCCATTCCTATCCCCAAAGATCAGCTATTCTATCTCTACAAATCTGCTATTCAATCCCTCTAAATCTACCTTGCTATCCCTCCAAATCAGCTATTCTATCACAATATTTATTCCTTTGATTCTACAACAAATGTATATGGTCATGCTAATTTATATCACTATATAATTACATTAATATATACAATCATTTAGTTGTCCATCATGCTAACACACCTAAAATAGATACTAAGAATCTCCTTTTTTTTTAAAATAAATATTTTTATTCTTTATTCACCTTAATATGCCCAATGTAAAATATAGAAATTAAAAAAAAATCAACAAACAAATATTGGCAATATCTTTTGGAAATCCAAAAAAAAAAAAAGTCAATATTTGTCCAAGGTCAGTGAAGTCCCTTTTTTGAATTCTTGAATAATTGAGACCAATTTGTCTTTATCAAGATTAAAGTCAATAAAAAATACGGTAATATACCATTGTTAAAAGAGTATAATATACCATAATTATACTTATTAAATTTCTATTGAGTTGTCAATTTACCCTTTAACCTATTTACCGTTAAACTAAAAATTTCAGTTCGAATTTGAACCGTCCTAGCTATTTACATGTTCGCCAGATTTTTCTTTGGCCAGGATTAATTTTAACGAGGAAGTTAAAGATATTTGTACAGTATAATACATCATTTGTCTTGTCCTTTTATAAGTCCAAATATGGTCCACTATAATTTGGAGATAAAATTATGAAAAGTCAGATAAATTTTATTAGCACATACACTGGATATTTTATTTTTTTGAAAGATGATTTGTATCTCTTCTACCCTAAAAACATCAACATTCTTTTAGTCATGACATAGCATTGAGGAAATCTATGGTTAACCAACGTAATAGTAGAGATAATAAATTGCATGAAACAAATCTCTTACGTATCTTAAATTATGGAAAAGATGTATCAAGATAAAATTGATTACATGCGGCAACATACATTCCATTAATTCTTGGCTTGAAATCTACAAAACATTGGTTGAAACTAAAAACTAATCAAGATTGCATATATAGTAAGTAGGTTTTTTGGTATTACTTGTCTGTGCTTCGCGTGGTCATAAAAACATATTTAAAATTATTAAATTCTCTATTTTATGAAGAAAAAAGATGCTTATAAATAACATACATGTGATTTCATTCAAAAAAGTGAAACAAAAATCTAAGAAGAAGTATATAGAACTCAAATTAAATTACATAGGGAAGTTACCAAAACCAATGATAATACTAATTTTTGGCAGTATTTTGAACTTTATTACAAAAGGCAGTTCAGCTTGATAACTCGATAAGCTGTATTGACAGAGCAAAACCACTCTTTCAAAGGTGGGATCAATCCCTTGAGGTCAAGATCATTAGCCTCCTCTAGGACTTCTATGTAACTAACTACCTATAATCAAGTATATATCAACAATCACAATCACAAATTATCATATGTTCACAATTGTAACAAAATATTGTTGTCATATGTAGGTGTCTTGTAAGGCCTTATACATCTACATGTGTTAACTGAAAACAATGTTCTGAAATATTGTGACTAACATGAAAATTTAATCTATGTTGCTTAGCTAAAGGGCAAGTCTGACAGAAATAGGACTTGCTAGCATCCACATGATCTTTGAGAGAAGAGATGTGTTGCATTGCTCTAAGAGATGGATGGCCAAGCCTGATGTGCCATAGATCAATTGTCTATTTTAATAGATGTTCCTGCAATTGCAGTTATTTCATTCTTTAGCAAATATAGACCATTGTATTCTCTATCAATCCCAATCACCTTGCCATTGTAGAGATCCTGTAATATACATATGTTAGGAAAGAAACTAACACTACAGGACAAGTCCTTAGTTAGTTTGGCAACTGATATTAGGCTGAACTTGAACTCAGGTACATGCAAGACATCATTCAACTTAAGATCTACTAGAATAGTGGAGTTAGTAGTATGTGTAGAAATCTCACGTCTAGGATTAGAGAAATCAAGGATTGTATTGATGATAATAATGTTGAGTGACAACCTCCTTATATAGGGAGAGAATTGTAGAGTCCTAAGTTAACTATACTTAGAGTCCTACTACAATACCTATTACTACTATAATAATAATAATAATAATAATGCAATTATAAATAATCTAATCCTAGTCGTAATATAATCCTAATCATAATATAATTCTAGTCATAATATAATCCTAATTAATATAAGTAGTCTAATCCTAGTGCGACTCTAATTCTACAGCAGTGCTGTAAACTCGTCAGTTAGCTTCGTTGGACCTGTTCCTTTGACATGTTTCAATCGTCAGCTTCCTTCTTCTTCAACACTTCCCCTCAAGCTAGTGAGTAGAGGAACGGTTACTCCTAGCTTGATTCGAATACGCAGCAAAAAAAAAAACTTTGAATACCCAGCAAAAACTTGTTTTGTCAATGCTTCGGTATGAATGTGATGTCTAGTTGTTGCTTGTGATAGTTCATCTGCAGATTGATACGAGTAGTCCCACCAATAAAAACACTTAAGAGCAGTATGATTATTCCTACCACATATTTGACATGACTCAATACTATTTTTCTCTTTATTTTCACTTTGGAAACTTTTATTGTTCGGAGAACCTGGTCCATATTGACTGTTCTGAGAACCTGTTCCCTGTCCAGCAGACTTGAAACCTGTTTCTCTGGAGTTAATGTTGTTGCTTCCTCTTCCACTCCTTTTTTGAGCAGATAATACCATGTTATGGTTTTGTTGTGGCACCTCTTCTTCATTCCCTTATATCAAAACTCGTGAGAGCATAAACAAATTGATTAAGGGTGGAATATGGTGCCTTACCTAATATGACAAAGGTCTTGTGTTTGAGACCTAAACCTCTAGCAAAATTAATTACTTTTATTGCTTGAATATAAGATTTTTCCAAGTATTCCCACATCTCCTTGGCAGTTTAGCAGCCCACAATTAGGTACATGCTTTCTTCGGTCAAGGTGCCTGAGATCCAACTCCTTAGCAACACATCTTTCTCCTTCTAATCATCAATGGTGCCACTATATTTTGCATCCTTCTCAACCTCTACAACTTCCCTAGCAGTTTGTCCAGTGGAACAACTACTTTTACTTGGTTCATAGATGAGATACGTTAGTTTCATCACCTGAATCAATTGGGATATTTGTGTCCTCTTTATAAGGTAGTTTGCAGGCTTAAGTTTAATGGAACATGAGACAATGATTTGGTGAAGTGAGGAGGTCGACATAGTGTTGGTAGAAGAGACCATTGCAGTTAACGTGTGGTTTTTGTTTTTGTTTTTTTCTTCTTTTTTTTGATCAATACTCAGAGAGTGGAAGAGCTTTTATGCTCTGATACCTTGTAGAAATCTCACATCTAGGATTAGAGAATTCAATGATTGTATTGATGATTAAAATTGTTGAGTACATATTCCTTATATAGGGAGAGAATTGTTGAGTCCTAAGTTGACTATACTTAGAGTCCTACTACAATACCTATTACTACTATAATAATAATAATAATGCAATTATAAATAATCTAATCCTAGTCGCAATATAATCCTAATCATAATATAATTCTAGTCATAATATATTCCTAATTAATATAAGTAGTCTAATCCTAGTGCGACTCTAATTCTACAGCAGTGATGTAAACTCGTCAGTCAACTTCGTTGGACTTGTTCCTTTGACATGTTCCAATCGTCATCTTCCTTCTTCATCAACACTTGCTACAGAACGTCAATCAACTTCGTTGGACCTGTTCTTTTGACATGTTCCAATCGTCAGCTTTCTTCTTCTTCAACAATATGTAGTATTCCTGCTCTTAGTATTGTAGGTAGTTGTACTGTATTGGATCCCCTTAGTTGTTTCAAGTCATGGAGCAAACTTTTATAAGAGGTAACATGATGTGTAGCTCATGAGTCAATGATCCATTCATGTGTTCTATCCTTGTCCTTTTGTCAAGGTGGATCCGGTGTTAGTAGGGGTAAGGACACTGTATCGGAGTGAGGTGTCATGGACAAGATCTCTAGGATGTCTTTTCCTAAAGGGAGGAAAAAAGTATCATAATAAAGTTTATAGAAGTGTACAGTCTTAATCCTACCTTGTAAATAAAGGTGAATCCATGATTTAAGAATCACAGGGGAATCATTATCATAACGCAAACACTAGAAAAAATCTCAATGATAATAATTGAAGGATAATATTGTGTCCGATTGGTCATATAGTGGTGTGGGTTCGAAGCTAATAAGTATTTATATTTTAACTTTATTGTAACAGTTGAATGAGATAGCTCCATGGTTAAGGGTGGTGAATGTACGTGCTGGTTGCCGGTTCAAATGCCCCGTATGCACACTTTTGTTGTTAGTATATAGCCCTTTAAATCAAAAACAAAAAATAATAACGAAAATGTGATATTTCCCGATCAATTTGGGTCACAGGCATGGAAGCAGTGGCTTCAACCAACACCCCGAAGTGCACTTCTGTTTGTAAGAGTGCAAATTAAATGTATCTCTATTCCTCAAACTATATACATATATATAATTTTTTTCGAAGTTTACGGATACTGCACGTGCACTTTCACCTATGTATGTAGATCCGCCTCTGCTTGTGAAGTAGAGAGAGTGTTTTTGACTGATCATCGGTTTAGGTAAAGCATATCAAATCAATTGTGAAAATAATAAGAAAAGAAATAGTAACAACAAATAATATGATAAGTGGAGCAAATGACACTATGGGTAATCCAATAATCTAAGAGTAAGATGATAAGAAAGTAATAATAATAATAATAATAATATATAGTTAGGCATGCTCGACTACCCACTTATTACATTCTACCCCAATTCATAGCCTCCATAACCTCCTATACTCAGGGGCGGATCCACGTGGGTTTCAGGGAGTTCACCCGAACCCCCTCGGCAAAAAATTACACCATATATATAAGATAATCTTCTATATTTATGTGGATATATATATTTTGAACCACCTCAATGACAAGGAGAAATTGATAGCCCAGCGGTAATTTCCCTTGAAATTAAGCTTCACATCCTAGGTTCAAATCTCTGTGTTAGCATTTTTTATTTTTATTTTAGTTTCAGTTCTTTTTTAGTTTTTTATTTTATAAAACATGCAGTTTTAAACCCAAAAAAAATCAAGGGTCCGCTACTAAAATTATATACTACTACTTTGAAATTTTTTGTTTTGTTGACTTCTATACATGTTTATACTTTTATTTTTCGAATCCACTGAACGAAAATCCTGAGTTCGCCATTGCCTATACTACTATAATTCTTCCCCTAGTGGAGGATCAGATACACACGAAAAGTTCGAACAATGTGTGCATGATTTTGTACCAAAGTAGCACTAATTTATTGTCATCTAAATTAAGATTTTCTTCATCTAAACTACTTGGAATTTCACAATGAATAAAAGAAAAAATTGCGTACGAAGAAGTTAGGAGCACATGGGCATCCCCTGAAAAATAGCTGTTTAGGCATCTGCTTAAGGGATTAAAGAGAATATTAGCTAAGCTTCTTCCTTAAATTGCACATTATAATACTTGAGCATCAAGTTAAAACATCACATGTACGGACCTCAAGACATGTTATTGGCTTTCTTTGTGTCCACTCTATATATGTAACATTACACTTAAAATTCATCATAATACATACCCTCCAGCATGTACATATTGATCAATTCTTGTTTTGCGCCAATGAAATGTCGTAATTTGAATCTTAACTGAAATTGTAATGACGTATATCATCACGTTAAGCAACTCAACAAGGTCAACCTACATTCATAATTGTGACATTAATTAAAACTGATGAATTCAGCGTAAAATCAGAGAATAGCATTAGCCACTCTCTATTTAAATATTGAGGTGAATTTTTAGTGATCCATAAAACAAGGATCTCAAAATGAAGGAAGGACTTTAGTAATCCACTATTTTGAACAGGCATAATACATCAATGTGATCTTCAACTTGATTTTAGCTAATATCTATGTCTTTCATACTATGAGTGTGCATAGTAGACTCTTAAACTTGTATAAAATTGAACAAATAGACACATTCATTTAACATGACGTCCTACATAGAAATTTTGTGTCCTACGTGTATTATGTCACATAAGACATGTGTGTCTATTTGTTCAATTTTATACAAGTTTAAGTGTCGATTTTTGTCCACCCAAAGTTATAGGGCATAGATGTCAGCTAAAACCAAGTTAAATGAGATATATTTATGTAGAAGTCTTTGAATATGAAATAAAGTTTGATTTGTGGTTTCATTTTCTTATAACTCTGAATTTGCCACCCAAAATATTTCAGAAGCCAACTGTCTTTTGACATTGCACTTCTCTTCCAGTTTCTCTCTAGCTACTAGTATAAGAAGTCACTAACTCTATCGACAAGTTCAATTAATAAACACAATGTCAAATTATAAGTTCAATTCTTTGCTCCTCATACTCTGTTCTCTTTCTCTGTTCTTAAACCAATCCTTGTCCAATACCGATGATCAAGAAACAAGTGATCATGACATTAACTGGTGGTGTAGCAAGACTCCTCATCCTGATCCATGTAATCACTTTATGTCATCTGGTGATGTCCAACCCAAAAATAAATCCGAGTTTCGGACCATGACGGTCCAAGTGGCTATGGATCATGTAATACAAGTGCAGAGTCATGCAAAGAATGTAAGCCAAAATTGCAGGGGAAAACGAAAGAAGTTAGTGTGGATGGATTGTGAAAAGCTCATGGATGATACTATCCTCCAATTGAGCCGTAGTCTTGATGGCATTAAATCAAATTCAAGTTCTGATTTTGATGCACAAACTTGGCTCAGTGCCTCGTTGACAAACATCGAGACGTGTCTATCAGGATCGAATGATCTCAATGTTTCCAACATCCTCCAGCCAAATTTATCCACTAATGTTTCACAGCTGATTAGTAACTGTTTAGCTGTGAATGGTGAGTTCATGGACGCGGAAAATACCACACAAGTTGGTGGATTTCCAAATTGGCTTACGAATACGGAAAGGAACCTGTTGCAAACCTCCTCGATAGATTTGATGGCTACTAAGGCGAATTATGTGGTGGCTAAAGATAAATCAGGTCGATTTCGGTCCATTCAGACTGCAATAAACTATGCAGCATCAAAGAGAGTTGGAAATGAAAGAATCGTTATATATATCAAAAGGGGTGTTTATAAAGAGAATATTTTGGTAGGTCCTACGATGGGGAAAATCATGTTAGTTGGTGATGGCTTAAGATACACTATAATCACAGGAAGTCGCAGTGTTGCTGCTGGTTTCACAACTTACAGTACTGCAACTGTTGGTAATGACTCTTGAGCTCCCTCTCTGTTTCGTTTTCAGTTTTGTGTTTTAATTTCTTCCGTTTTATATCATTATGGTTTCATCTTTTATGCATTGAAGTAGATTAATGCATAATTACAAAAGCATAATGCAAGGGACTTAGCTACTTCTAGTTCATTGGCATTAAGTAAAACTACGAAAAACAACAACAGCAGAGGAATTCCATGTAGACTGAACAAACTTTTGGGAAATGTCTAAGGATTTTGCTCAACTTCTTTTTCGCGGCTAAAGAATGATTCACTTCCCTTTTTAGTCGATCCCAAAAAGATTACACATTTCTTAAACACTTAGTAAATAATTTGACTATAAAATGTCTATTTTATTCTTAATGGAATGATTTATAATCACACAAATATCTATCACTTATGTCAAGTCAAACGGTATATATATTAGCTATAATATTCATAGTACATTGACTATGACTCAATGAGACTAATCTACTATACTTCGTCCCAATTGCTTCATAGCATAATAAGGTGGAGAATCATAGTAATACACAATTCCATCAAAAAGGTTGACGCCAACCTATATGCTTTTGAGATGTAGGTTTGTTATCTCTCTCTACACTCTACTTGGGGTAAGGGTTGACGTCCAAAACAGACTTTAGGGAAAATTAGGCATAATGTGAGTTAAGTTACACCAAATTGGCATAATTTCCCTTAATATCGGGATTCGGAAGTTAACCACCTCCCTAATACTGTCACTGGAAGGATCATGACATGCTTTTTATTAAAATATTAAGAAATGTCTAAAAATCAAAGGACAAAACAAAAAATATTAAGCTAATTAAAGGTCAAATGCTACTTTGGCGGATCATTTTGTTGCATTCAATTCCTTTCACGTGGGGAACAATCTGCATTTTCAGATTACTATTTAAATATACTGTAATTTATCAGGTCAGATCTTAGTTTTCTGAATTAAAAAAAAAATGTATCCTTCTGCCATACGAACATGTTTTCTAA
The DNA here is from genome assembly GCF_900185275.1 of Solanum verrucosum. Lineage (NCBI taxonomy): Eukaryota > Viridiplantae > Streptophyta > Magnoliopsida > Solanales > Solanaceae > Solanum > Solanum verrucosum. Next base: position 1,704,760 of record NW_026020155.1, read on the forward strand.
GCATATGGTACATTAATTGGTACTTACTAAAAGTTTTTATAGTTGATTTTGTAAATAATTTGTTATGATGATGTTTTAGGGGTGGATGGAATTGGATTCGTTGCTCGAGGCATCACATTCCGAAACACAGCAGGGCCACAAAACGGTCAAGCAGTAGCTCTACGATCAGCATCTGATCTATCAGTATTCTATGCTTGTGGTTTCGAAGGCTATCAAGACACCCTATTTGTCCAATCTCAACGACAATTCTACAAATCATGTTATATCTACGGAACCATAGATTTCATCTTTGGCAACGCTGCAGTTGTTTTCCAAAATTGCATGATTTACGTCCGTAAACCATTATGGGGACAAGTAAACGTGGTCACAGCACAAGGAAGAAACGATCCTTTTCAAAATACAGCAATTTCAATTCACAACTCTAGGATTATGGCAGCTCCTGATCTTCGTCCAGTAATTGGATCGTTCCAAACATATTTAGGACGTCCATGGCAACAATATTCGAGAACGGTTATCATGAAGACTTATTTAGATACATTGGTTAATCGAGCAGGTTGGTTGACGTGGTTAGATTCTAATTTTGCTTTGAGTACCTTGTACTATGCAGAATATGGTAATACTGGACCAGCGTCTTCGACTAGGTTTAGGGTGAAGTGGCCTGGTTATCATGTCATAACAAATGGGAATGTTGCTTCTAAGTATACTGTTGCAAGCCTTATTGCTGGCCGGGCGTGGTTGCCTTCAACTGGGGTGCCATTCACTGCGGGGCTTTGAAGAACAAGTGTTATTATTATTACACACTTTTATTTGCCTTGTTATTTTTCTTCTTATTTTTTCATTGATTCTTCTTTTTTGTACGTGTCATGCCATTATGACACATAAATGGATTTAAGGACACTACTAGCATACGTATCCGCGTGATATGCAGATAATATTAAACTATTATTTTAAAGTATTTTAGATTAATGATGTCTTGTTCAAACATTTTAAAAGATATTATTTTAGAAAAAAGATGAACTATTATATTGTTTCTCAATCAAATGTACACCCCCCTCCCACTTCCTAATTTCCCATAATCAGGACTATATGAGTATGAATAGACAACGAATCTCATATAAGATTTATAGAAAATGAAGAATAATATTGAAAAATGCAATAAATAAATTCGACAAATGAAGAATATATGAGTAAATAAATTCACAAATAAAACAAATGATCAATAACAAAAAATAATAATATAAAAATAGTTTAATCACTTTAGGAGTATATATAGGAGAAGCTAAGATGTTAAAATTCTTACCATTCAAAATTCATTTAAATTTGAATTTAAATATCATATCTATTTTTTTAAATGAAGATCTTTTTGTTATTTTTCAAGTACAATGATATTTTAATTTTCTAAAAAAATGAAGATCTTTTTGTTATTCTTCCTTACCCTTAATTTTTTAAGTACAATGATATTTTAATTTTTTTTTGTAGGGTATATATTTAAATTGAGAGAAATATTTGAAATCAATAAAATATTCCAGCCCCCTCAGTCCTCACCCCCACCCCCACCCCCCGTTTCCTCTTATTTCCTCATTTATCTTCTTTTATTTGTTATTTTTTATTTTCTTAATTATTATTTTACTTTACTATTATTAATACAACTATTATTATTATTATTATTATTATTATTATTATTATTATTATTATTGTTATTATTATTATTGTTATTATTATTAGTATTATTATTATTATTATTATTATTATTATTATTATTACTACTATATTTTTGTTATTAGTAATATTATTCTCGCTATTATTGTTATTACTAATTATTATTTTTATTATTATTATTGCTATTATTATTGATATTATTATTATTATTATTGTTATTATTATTATTATTATTATTATCATTATTGATATTAATATTGTTGTTATTATTGATATTATTATTATTATTTATTATATTATTATTATTATTACTATTATCATTATTATATCTATGTTTAAATCAAATGTATTTCAATTTATTTTACAGTATATGAAAATGATAAGTTTATAAAATGATAATAGTTAATTTAGAGTTCTTCTACCTAGAGTTTCTATTTTTAATTTAATAAATAACTTATTTTTAAAATTGCCAAGTGACTTTTCATTAACTTGTCACTTGACTTAACCACATTGCAAACTACTCTCCTTTATTATATATATGTTATTCAATTTGATGGGTTAAGATTTAAATTTATTCAATAGAAAGACACCACGTAATAAATAGTAATAACTTTAAAAAGGATAAAACTTACCTGCACCGGGTGTATACACCAAGCCAATACATGCATGTCATGTGTTTAAATTTATAGCTCATTTTACTTAGACCCACTACAAAAAAATCAGCATTTAGCGACAGACGAAATCCGTTGCTAATCGATAATATTCCGTCGCTATATCGGATTAGTGACAGATTAGCGATGTATTGTCTGTTGTTACTATTTCACTCGTTAATAATCTCTTAGTGACGAAAAAATGAGTTCCGTCGCAAGTTTAGCGACGTCTTAGAGATGAACGATATTTGTTGCCACATTTTAGTGACGGATTAATTCGTCGTTATACTTAGATAATTCGTTGCAAATTTCATAATTTATTTCGTCACTTTGGATAACTTCGCGACGGAGTGTCGGTCACTAATCTGTCGCAAAATATTCTGCACATTTTCCACTTAAAAGTTCATTGCTATTCCTTCGCCAATATTTTTTTTATAGAAACGACCAACTCGTCATTAAAGTTGTTGCTAAAAAAATTCTTTTAAAATAATTTTATTTATTTATTTTAAATCTACACTGCCGAAATAAATTAAATGACAATTATTAAATACCCCTAAAATAACCAACATTCACATGAAATAATACTTAGACTGTTCAAAATATGTCGATAGCAAAATTCCAATAACATATTTTTAGTGCAAAACATCAAAAGCAATGTATCAACTATTCTTAAAAGCAGCTACATTCATAAACTATTGTTACTGCACAATTTGTAATTTCCAAAACAACAGACATATCAAAAGTTAAAGCTGCAGGGGACTATGGGATAGCAGCGTCGTCACTTGAAACTAAGGGATCAACCTCATTAGTAATAGCAGGAGGAGGCACTATGGGGGTCAAAGGTGACGGATTGTCAACGGGAGTAATCATTTCTTGTACCCGCTCCATAATAACAGGAAGAAAATGATTAGTAAGTGCAGGAAGCATTTCCTTTACAAATTCATCCATATTTGTTGTTAATGCTGATTGAGAAACTGAAGGTCGTACAGATGATGAGGCACAAAGCTTATGCTTGTAGTAATTTTTTGCTTCAGATCCAAGACCGTATATTCTTCTCTTCTTTTCTCCGCCCGTAGCTTGGTTATATGCTTCAGATTGATCAATATCAGATTGAGATGCCATTTTTTCCTGTAAAATCTCTTCATATATTTCCTGTAATAAATAAAGGTAAAGAGAGGGCAATAAAGATTAGGAAAAAAATTATATTGGTCAACTATGTAAGTTTCTAAAGAATAGGAAACCACACACTTTACATTTGTAAGAGGGGCATGTCTAACCCAAGACAACCTATGCAAAAGAACTCACACTGGTGTTATTTGTGTTAGCAAAACTCAGCAAGTATCAACCATGTCCTTCTACACTGCAGTTACTACTGAAGCTTGGAACTTCTTCCTTACAGCTTTTGGATTGAAATGGGTCATGCCTCAGATAGTGAAGCAAGCCTATGAAAGTTGGTATTTTTGGAGAGTTGATAAAATCATCAGAAAGATTTGGGGAATGGTCCCAGCAGTCATCTTTTGGTATTTATGGACAGAAAGCAACACCAGATGCTTTGCTAGCACAAAAACTCAAACCTCTTATCTGAAGTCTAACTGTTTAGCTAATTTGTTTAGCTGGAATGCCCTACCCCTGTAACTAATGCAGATACTTTTGTGGATTTTATATGCTCCTTATCACTAAGCTAAGATTTTTTTGTAATGAATTAAGCAGAGGTGTAGGTCATCTAGGCTTACCATCTAACAAGTACTACTTTACCATCTAAGATTTTTAAAGCAAATAAATAAGGAAAACCATTACTTGGAAATGTAGAAAATACATAACCTTTTAAGCTGATTGCAGCACATTTAACTTGAAGATACTTACAGCTTACAATCAATGAGTTGATTACTTACAGTTGTGATTTGTTTCATTATCAAAGATGGTGAACTTTAACATCAATACACAAATAGATCCTTAGTCAATCACTTGCCACTTAACCTTCCAGTACACATATAGCATGTTAAATGACCCTCACTCTTTAACCAAGTTGCATATTAAGCTTGATAGTTCTAGAGTTAGGTGAGAACTAAGAACTCTACTCTGTCCAGATAGTCAAGAATACATGCTACAACTATATATTGGTCTCCAACAAACATATAAGGAGACAAGTAACAAAGTAGACATAGACACTAAACAAGGCAACAGGGAAGGGCAAACAAACACATAGCTGGGACAGTAGCTTTGATTTCACTTCTTTGGACATCAAAAAAACAAAAAACAGGTATGCCACATCAAACCAACACATCTTCAAGTACTAGAAATAACATCTAACTGTCTTCTTGTATTTTTAGTCAAGATCCCCTTCTAATGCGAATTGACATGTATATTTTTAGATAGGTTTCAAAGTTTTGAACTTACAAGAACAATTCGAGAACGCTCATCAACAAAAGACTTTCCATCATGACCATGTGTATGTACGTGCAAATGTAACTCGGCTGGTGTTGGATCCCTACCCTTTTTAATAGCCTGTATAGAAGATAAACCACTTTTAGATACAATCATATCTATTGCATTATGTGTATTTAAAATACAAGTGTTTATATCAGACAACATGATGTTACTTCTATAATTTGTGAAATATATACTTACAAGTCTCTTGCAATATTCTCCAATTGAAATAGAGCCACCCGTGTGAGTCCCAGCAGCAACTTCACGGCCGCCACGACGATTCTTTGAATTTGTTTCTGGCTTTTTAATAGACTCATTAGTTCCCCAAAGTTACATCCATCTTTCCCACACATGCTCAGGTACAAAACCTGGCCTAACTCCTACCCTTTTATTTTAGAATGAAATTTTAGAAGTGAATTTGGAAAGTATATTCACATTTATAGATAGGATATTAATGTATTTTATTGTTGCCTTAGCCAACCAATGTCTCTTCACTTCACTTTCACTAATGGAAACATCCCAATAGAATTTTTTCTGAAATAAATTTTAAAAGTAATACATTAATATCCGATTTATAAATGTGAATATACTTTCCAAATTCACTTACGATGAAAAGTCATACCTTGAATTCTCCAAAATAACCATCTTTTACATCATTTGAAACACTTCTCCAATTGATTCCATTGGGATCAACTTCACTTCTAAAAGACTTGGTTATGAAACTAGAGCATGTTATAGAAGGTTCCAAAATGTGTAAATCAAAAGTAATATTAGTATCTGACATTATATATGTAAGTTCTAACACAGAGAATACTCAGATTATATTAGGCTACCAAATTTCCAGATCCATCAATTGTTCACTATATTAGTTGAATTGAAACAATCTAACACTACTTGACATGTCTACATGACAAAAATTTATGAGGATATAAGTAAAGAGTGGACTAACCCTGCAGAAGTTAGAAAAATATGGGTTTGTGTGTGGCTACTACTAGAATCACCTTCAGCAATTGTGTTTCTATGACATGTTGGGTTGCTTTGAGTGGATATATCACCTTCAGCAGTTGGGTTGCCATGACATGTTGGGATGCTCTGAGTAGACAGATCCTGAGCTATTGGATTACTCTAATTTTGTGTAACTGGAGGTGTCTCAGATATGGTTGGAGTGTTAATTTGAGTTGATGCGTCAATGATTGGGGTACCACTTTGTTAGGAGAAACTATAGTGAGCATTTGAATAATTGGCATGCTTACGTGAATAGCAGGATTACTCCTACCTAAGGACTTGCCACGACCTCTGCCTCAAGCCATACCTAAAAATATATATAACAGTGTAGTTAGACTATCACTGGTACAAAATAAAATTAAGCATAACCCATAATAATTATAAGAAGTATTGTAATAACAGAACCTAGAGTGAAACATTTATCATTACTGTAAATCAAATTAAGCTACCTCGCTAAAGTATTTTTCTAATCAAGTGAAAGTGTGCTAAAATATTAAAAATGCCTCTAAAAGAGCTAGTAGATCAACTGGAACAACTTATGCCTGCAAATATAGGAGTGAAACAATTAGCATTGTGTTTAACCATATGGAGAAGAGATCATATAAGAAAAGAAACAAATTAGTAAACTGGATACCATCAGATCATGTGCTTCTGATAAGACACCTAAACCTGATGGTTATATTAACACTACAAATAGATATATTTAAAGTTAAAATTAATAAATAGAACACACATGATTAAAATTCAAAAGTTACTTGTATTAATCATCCTAAATTGAAAAGCAGAAACTAAAGAAATGATAATATTTGGAGAAAAATTAATTAAAACAAAATACGATGAAGATACAGTAGCAGACTATCAAACACTAGTCACTATCTATGTCTTCTTCAAACTCCTCCTCTTCGTCTTCCTCCTCATCCTCCTTAGTTTCCTCTCTTTCATATTCATCTTATGTGGATTCTATTTGGCTTTCATGATGCTCTTGCAATAAACCATCAACAATGGGTTCATCCATTTCCATAACATCTCTATTTGGATCATTTAAGGGTATATTTTCATCCATGAAAACTCTCATATCTATCTTGTGGACTTCAACTTCTTCAACTTGGAATGGAACATTCAGTTTTGAAGTTGTCGCCACTTCCTCATCTGGTAGTTCAATAACATTTTGAGGTTTGACCTTCAATACAACTACCCAATCATCCTTGTACTTTTTCTTGCTCGGATAAGGCACATAGCACACTTGAGTTGCTTGCATTGTAAGAATAAAAGGTTCATATTTTTTATATCGACGACGATAATTAATATCAATCAATTTGTATTGATTATGCTTTTTGACACCAACATCCATAGTTGGGTCAAACCATTCACATTTGAATAACACAATTTGCTTCAAAGGTGTTTCACAGTATTCCACTTGTATAATCTCTTTTATCCGTCCATAATAATCACCAAAATTCGAATCTGAGATACAAACTCCACTATTCATTGTTGATCTTGTGCTACCATGACATTATGTGTGAAATTTGTATCCATTAACAAAATAAACAGAATGGCATGTAGCGCCTATCAATGGTCCACGAGCAAGATTATGCAAGAACTTATTCTCAATGGGATTACATCGGACCTATTTTAAAAAATTGTAAGACTTCGTTAAGTTTCAGAAGTTAATTTAAGTACATTATCGTATAGAAGATAATATCTGTGAAACCTTACAAATTTTTTGAACCATGTAGATAAATTTGCTTTAAGGCTCTCGTCTAGTTGACCCTGAGATAGATTTGAAAGTTCTTCTTGCAAGTGTTGCATGAACATACTTCATTGCAACAAAATAAGTTAAATATAAAACTTGTGAATAAAGATATGTTTTATTATTAAGAAAATATCACTAACTTTTGTTACCTCACAAATGGCTCAACCTCCTCACAATTTAGTAAGATATAAGTTTGGGCAGCCTCGATTTCTTCAAGGGATAAATCTCTTTTTTTTGCTTCTCCCCATAATCAACCTGGATGGGAGAAGATTGATAAATTTCCTTCAAGATCTTCCACAACACCACCATCATCATTACGGCCCACATTGTGATCACGTGTCATGACATAAGGTTCAAAATAATGAGAAAACAGTTGGGTTGACTCTGTCATCAAGTATGTTTCACAAATGGATCCCTCAACACTAGCTTTATTTCCAATCATCTTTTTAAGAGTTCCCAGATACCTTAATAGATAAAACGGATGGACCACTACATTAGAAAAGGAATGTATAGAATACTAGTCACCAGTTTGACATAGAGGATGTACATTTACCTTTCAAAAGGATACATCCATCGATATTGCACAAGTCCAGCTATTCTTGCTTCATATGGAAGGTGCACATGTAGATGTTCCATTGAGTCAAAAAAACCCAGGAGAAAATATACGTTCTAACTTGCACAAGATTTGTGGGATATCTCCCTCTAATCTCTCCATGTCATCCACTCATAATAGAGTGGTTGAAGTAAGATCTTTAAAAATAAGCTCAATTATGTAAGTGTCTGCCACACATTACTAGGAAGTAGTTCACGAAAAGCAATAGACATTAGTCGTTGCATGAACACATGGCAATCATGACTTTTCATGCCAAACATCCTTTTCGCGTTTGTGTCTGGACATCTACCCAAATTCGAAACATACCCATCTAGAAACTTTAAGCCTTTCACCCAATTGAACAAGATCGATCTTGCTTCCTTGTCTATTGTATATACAACTTTCAGATATTTTTCACTACGATCTTTTGCCAATTGAGGTCGATCACAATTGTAACATCCGACAATTTGAAATAGCTTGGAAGAGGCTTAGAATCGGAAATAGTCAATTTTGGAAAGAATTTAAAAATCTGGAAAAATTTGGCTAAGTGTGGAAATCAGTGAGTTTTTGGCCAACTTTGAGCAGTCGGAACTCCTAGCTCAGGATGAGTTAGGAGTAGTTCCAGTTATGGTTGCGAAGCTTGTGGAACGATCTTTCCAATGCCACCGAGTTTGTATGAGCAAGTTATGCCCTTTGGAAGTTGGGTAGTTGGCAAGGAATCCGTCCGGAAATTTTAAGGGCATTTTGGTCTTTTCCCTAGCCATTTCTTTTGGGATTATATTGTTGTATAGGGCTGATCTTTGGATCATTTTTGTCCCATTTTAAAAGAGTAAAAGCTAGGGCTTGAGAAGAAGAAGAGAAGAAGAAGAGAAGAAGGGGAAGAAGAAAAGAAGAAAGAGGAGATCAACTAGTTTCCGTCAAAGTTCCGTCGTGGAAATCGTCGGGGGTGATCCCTATCAAGGTATGTAAGTCTTTAGTGTGGGTTGATCCTTTCCCCCACACACCAAGCTCATTTTCATTATTGAGAAAGATTGGATATTTTGTTGAAGTTGTTAGTTGTTGTTGATGTTGTTAGTTGTGTTGTTGAAGTTATTGTTGGTTGTGAGACATGATTGGGTTGTGTATTTAAGTTGTAATCTATTGTATGTTGAGAGATTGATGATCCTTAGTGTTTGGGGTTAAACCCATTGAAGTAAGGATGGTTTAGAGTTGAAGAAAAATGGGAGAAAAGTCGAGCTTTCTGGGGAAGGGACTGGCGCGTCGCGCCTGCCAGCGCGCCCCAAAGGGGACTCTGAAGTCCATCCCTTGGGGCGGCGCGCCACTCAGAGCGCCAGAAGGTGACTTCTGACCTTCAAGGGCTGGCGCTCCGCGCCTTGCAGAGCGCCAAGGACGCTATGTTCCCTCTTTCTTTCCATGCTTTTTCATGTATATTCCTAGGTGTTATACCTATGTTCCCTAGTTGTTTCCAACACCCCAAAGTGTTTTTAAACATCCCGAACTCATCTAAATACGTGTGATCATACACCTTAGATTCATAATTCAATTCAAGGCGAGTTAGTATCAAGCTAAGGTGAAGTTAAAGTCAAGTCATAGAGTGTTAAGAAGTAAGTTCAAGCAAGTCCTCCAAGCTTTTCAAGAGTCGTTATTTAACGTTTTAACTTCGTTTCAAGTTTCAAAATCAAGCAAGAATGTTGAGTTCCAAGTCAAGAAAAGAGTCTGAAGTTTCAAGTCGAGTAAGAGTCTTGGATTTCAAGTTAAGTCAAGAGTTTAAAGTTGAGTCCATTTTCTCAAAAGCTATTAGGGAACTAAGTATTCCCGAAAAAGTTTATAAATGTTTTTACATTTAAGTAAGGAAGGAACCATGTTTTCCAAAAGAGCCTTTGGGCTAAGTTTTGAGTAATTATCTCAATCAAAGAAAGAAGTTAATTTAAAAGCATGAGCCAAAGTATTTTTGGGAGTAGTATTGAGCACCGAATTGGGGACACGAGTTCATACTAACTCAACTCTCCATAAGAACCATGCGCCAACATGGGACTTGACGTATCATTCTTTTTAGATGATTACGTAAGATTAGGCTAGTGGATCCACTAAGCAAAAGTAAGGTCCTATATCACGGCAAGGTATAAGATGGTCCTTGGGCAACGTGAGGTAAAGCGTTGTATCATCACTAGGGCTCATAGTGGTGGTTGTCGGTTAAAGAACCTCCCACAAAAGTTATATTACTTTTATATAAGTAAAGAAGAGTTGGTTATTGTTTTATGCTTAACGAGCTAAGTTGTTTACACTGTTTTACAAGTTATTTATATATATTGCATGTGTCTTATTGCTTTATATTAAGTTCAGTTATTCATGAGTCGAACAAGGTCAAGGTAAGTGTTTTTTTGTATTCCTTTCAAGCTTAAGTTGTGGTTTAACTTTTCCAGCTCACATACTCGTACATTCCATGTACTGATGTCAGTTGACCTGCATCTTATTATGATGCAGATACAGGTACCCTGGATCAGCATCCTGCACGTCGTTGATCCAGCTGAGCACTCCAGAGTTAGTGGTGAGCCTCCTTGCATTCCGAAGGACTCAATTATTTTGTGTACTTAGTGTTGTTCTATTAGGATGTTGCGGGGTCTGTCGCAACACTCATCTCAGTATATTAGAGGCTTCATAGACAGTTAGACAGTTAGTCAGTTAGTTTTGAGTCTCTCTTCTATGTATATCTGTAAATATCTATTTTGAGATTTGAGATGCCCTAGTGGCCAGATTTTCATAAGTTAAGTTGTTGTGTAAAGTTGCATTGCATTAAGCATTCTTTTTGAGTTAGGTTTCCGCTTAGTTAAGAAAGCCAGGCCAAGGGTTCGCTTGGGGCCAGAAATGGTCTCCTGGTGCCGGTCCCACCCAGGGTGTAGGCTCGGGGCGTGACAACAATAGACTACTATATCTTGACGTGATTGTGGATTGTCTTTGGTTTTGCCATCAAAATTAAGAACCGTGTTAAACACATTATCAAAGACATTTTTTTCAATATGCATGACATCAAGATTATGTCGAATCATGTTGGAACTCTAATATGGCAAATCCCAAAAGATGCTTCTCTTTTTCCATCCACAAGACTTACATATTCTTTTATTAACTTCTTCTGCATCTAACTCTGTTACTTTTGTTATGCCCAGGTCACAAATTTGATTCAATATCTCATTTCCTGTCCTATAGGGTAGTGGTGATCTTTGGACAGTCTTGCCTTTAATAAAGTTCTTACGATCTCTCCTAAATGGGTGATTTTGGTTGAGAGACATCCTATGACAATCAAACCAGGATGTTTTCCTACCACATCAAAGCTGCCCTTAGTTGAAAGTTTTACATTTTTGAGATGTCAAATGCTTTCACACCTGTCTCCCACAACAAGGTCAATTCCTTTATTAAAGGCTGCAAATAAACATCAGTTTTATATTTGGGATTATTTGGCTCTGAAACAATGATTGTTAAGAACATATAAGCCTCTTTCATACATATCCCTGGAGGTAAATTGTAAGGAGTAACAATCACTGGCCATGAAGAGTACTTACTCCCAGATTGATTAAATGGTTGGAAACCATTAGTACATAACCCCAATCTTATATTTCTTGGTTTAGCAGCAAAAAAACGATGAGTTTCATTGAAGTGCTTCCAAGCCTCAGAATCTGATGGATGACGCATTACACCATCATCTTTTGTATGCTCATGATGCCATCTCATGTCGACAGTTGTAGCATGGGATGCATATAATTTTTGCAATCTAGGTATCAAAGGAAAATAATACATTTTCTTATAAGGGACCTATTTCCTCATGCGAGAGCCGACACAACGCTTGTATCTCTCATGGCCACAGAATGTACAAGATGTAAGGTGTTCATCATCACCCCAATATAACATACATCCTAATTCATAACAATCAACCTTTTCAACCGGCAAACCCAAGTTACGCACTAGCTTCTTGGTCTGATAATAACTGTCAAGAACTATGTTATCTTCAGGTAAATCCTCTTTCAACAATTGCATCATTTGGTTATAACCTCTTTGTGAAATATTGTTCTCCATTTTAATATTTAATATCCGAGAGGTAACCACAAGTTGAGAGAGAGAAGCACCGGGATATAATTTTTTATCAGCTGCTTGTAGCAAATCATATCATTTTTGAGACTCGGGATTAGGATCTTCCTCCATTGAAGGTTCACAAGGATAAGATGACTCATGTTCAATATTGTTGAAAGATTGCCAACTTGGTCCCTTGAGAATATTGGGACCAGAAGCATCTAAAACCATTTGCCGGCATGAGTTATCATATCCTAATTCAGGTTGAGCACTACCATGAAAATCTTGACCTGAAGAAATCTCATTGATCACTTCTTTTTCCCTTTGATGCTTCCAAACAAAATAGTTATCAACAAATCCAGACTTCTAAAAGTGATGTTTAACAATTTCAACTTTCATGTATCTAAAGTTGTGACACTTTTTACATGGACATCTAACTTTGTCACCACTCATGCGATTCATTTGAGAACAATATTCATGTGAGACATATTGGATAAATTTATCCACGCCATCTATGAAACTAGAGTTTAGAGCCCCTCGACCATCCAACCTCTCATACATCCAACTACGCTCTAAATTATTCATGCTCCTATTCATGTTTAAATAAACGAAACAGTTAGTAACAAGCACAAGTTGATTGAGGACTACTTCCAATAACAAGCACATTTTTTGAGAACATGCATACTGGAAAATCACTAATTCTCATTTATATTCAAAATTTGGTCAAAACATACAGATTGACATAACAAAATCAGTTGCTGAAATTGCTCACTAGGAAAGCTGAAAAAAAAAGAATATTAGACAGTCATAGAAACATCCCCACCAAAATTAGTTCTCCATGGAATTTATAAGAAGTAATTCGAGAATCTAAGAAATGAAGAGAAACACATCAAGGATACGCATGAACACAATTAAATCTTCAATAGGATGAACTCACTAACCTCATGGCGAAATGAAATTTTAGTATTAACATTGAAGAACAAACACAATATAAGCTCGAGAGAGAGAGAGAGACAACAGCGGTAGAATCAATGACTCACGTATCAGCCAAAGGGAAATATCAGCTCAGCTAGCAAAGATCAGACATTGGAATGACTGCAGAAACATACAGAACCCTTGGTATCATCTACCAAATGTTTTGTTCATTATATACAGATGTTTCAGAGTGTATTATTTTGATCCCAATTTGTTTCCTTTTACTATTAGGCTGGCCACTTCTAGGCCAGTACTTTTGATATTTTTATTATATCTTGTTGAACTTATCTTCATGATATAAAATGGCCTTTTTAGGCCACAAAAAAATATTTTAAAAAAAACAAATGACAACAATCTTCTTCCTAATTACAATCAGTAAAGTAAATACCTTGAGAGTATATCTTTAGCTAAGTCAAGGGAAAAAATAAAGAGCAAGGCTTACTTTGAGTGAATGACAACCAGATACTAAGTATAATGTAATAACAGTAGATACCTGCAACATTTAAACATCAGATGTTTTGGTTATTAACAAGAACATGAAACAAGAACAATAGAACAAATAACAATTAAACACTTAATATGAATCAATTGTTGTCTTGAGTTGTATATTCAAAGTGCTATTCTACATGATCCTCTATGCTTGTTCAATTGGTTGATTATATAAATATATCTAATTCTTTTCAAAATCACAGTCATGCTTATTTAAAATTGCTTCTTTATTTTCATGTCATATGCTTGTATCTTATCCGTCCAAATGCAAGAGACTGTTTTCATAGATTCTCAGCTAAACAACATAAGAATACCAATTACTGTAACATCCCGTATCCGAAAATAGAGATTTCAGATTTCTGGTGTTACAGGTGGCACTCACGGACACCATCCACGGATCGTAGATGGACTCAAGGTCCATCCTGCAGGTCCGTGGTTCGTGACAGAAAACTTCCCCAGCCAAGCTCAGAAAAATCGGCTAAGTCTTGACTCACGGACAGACCCACGGTCCGTAGATCAGACAACGGTCTGTGGTCTATGTCCGTGGATCAAGACCTCCTTTACCCAGCCTCTGACACAAACTATGGTTGACCAGCACGGACCGTCAATCGATCCAAGGTCCGTAGGTCTGACCGTAGATGAGGGTCAACAACCAGTTAGCTGAAAATTGTTGATGGGTCAAATTCAGATGGTCATAACTCTTATCACAAAATGAATTATGTGTCCCATGACCTATGGTTAGATAGATAATTGAATTATCTTTCCAACTCCACCGAGTTTGCTAAATTCCGACCTCTGAGTAAAAAGTTATACTCATTTTAGTGAAGCCCTGTCAGGCAGAATCGACCTACGGATCCAATCGACGGACCGTCGATTGAATGACGGCCCGTCAGTCCAATCCGTCGATCACTCCGACAGCAGTTAAGTCAGGGGTCTTTTGGTCTTTTCCTATTTCGTTTAACCCCTAAGATACGTCGTTTAGACCCTAAATCATGAGATTTTAGTCAGTTTAAGCCTATAAACATAACTAGAACTTACCTTAGTCAAATCATTAATCAAACTTAGAAGAATTAGAATCAAGAGAAGAGAAAAAGGTCAAGAACCCTAGTTCAAGAACGAAGCAAGGTTCCATCAGTTCCAACCCCGAAATCGAAAGATTTCTCCGTGGAATTCGTCACCAGGTATGTGGGATTTCACTAGTGGGTTCCTTTCTCCCATTAGGTTCCTAGAATTCAGTCAGTTTCTTGATTCCCTTATCATGAATAGACCTAGGGTTTCTAGAATTTCAACAGATCTTCATGAATTAGTTATTTAAATATTCCAAATCAGATTATCATGTTATTGCTCAGTTTATTGCATGAATTTCAGAACCCTAGCTATGTATTTCTTTAGTTCTTGAATTACACATGCTAGGTCAGATATTTCAGTATTCAGTTTTACATGCCTCAATTTATAAATGCATCATTATCAGATTATTTGTTGCATTCTCAGTTTGCATGTTCAGTTTCGAGCTATCCAGTATTTACAAAAATTCAGTCATAACCAGTTAACTACTTAATTCATTGGGAGTAGCATAATACCGAGTTGGACTAGGGTTCAACGTACCCATATAGTCCCAGAACTACGAGCCACGTAGGTGTAAGTCCCCTCTGTGGGCAACATCAGTTTAGTGATCACGCCAGCATGCATCTATACCTCTGGCAGGGTATATTGGGTCCTCTCGATGAGGCGTATACATCGAACACCACATTTAGCTCATGTGGTTTTATGTCGGTTATTAGTAGCTCCCACAGTTCAGTCAGACTCTTTTGCATTGACCATATTTCAGTATAGTCAGTATTCAGTCTCAACATGTTACAAATTGGTCATTGCATTCAGTTAGCTCAGCATTCAGTATCTATATCATGTTCAGATTATTTCATTGTTTTATTGCTTTGTTCAGTTATATGTTATTTCAGCTTTACTCTATCTTGCATGCTCGGTACCTTTCAAGTACTGACGCATACGTGCGCTACATTTTCTCGTGATGTAGGTTCAGGTTCTCAGCATCCAGATCACGCTTAGATCGGTTCCCGATCTTCAGTTCAACAGCATCAGTGGTGAGTCTTCATTCTTCGAGGACTAGTGACATGTTTATCTTTATCTCTTTTAGTCTTTAGTTTCAGTTTTGCTAGACCTAGTTGGGGCATGTCCCAACATTTCTAGTCAGTTTAGAGGCTTATTTCAGACATAGTTAAATTCAGCTTAGTATTTTGAGTTTGATATTTCTTTTGTATTAAACTCTCAGATTTGATATATTCAGTTATAGTATATGGGTATTCCCCATCTTTTCAGATTTATTTATGAATTAGCTTCCGCATCAGTTTATTATCTTTAGTATGCTCATGATCATGCCAGCAGGGTTAGCTTGGGATCACTTGTGGTCCTAGGTCCTGTGTCCGCGTCTCGGGGGTAGCTCGGGGCGTGACAATTACAAAAAAAAAAAGTCATATATCATACAAGTCAAAAGGTCCTTAAATCGTAAAACTAAAATCATCGCAGAAGTAGCTTCAATGCTAGATTCAATATTACAGTAACATTATTTATCAGAAAAATGAACTAAACACAATTCTTGTCAAGTTCCTAACTCTATTGATAGAACTCATTTGCAATCTAATGCAAATAAGCATAGTAGTATTGCTGCAATTCATGTGAAGCAGAGCACACATCAGGAACCCAAAAGGAATAATGAGGAAATTATTCACAATAAACAACAAGAAAGCAATTTCAACAATCCCCTGCACAATGACAGAAATATGTATGCCACTCAATCTTATTTCCCGAAAGTTTTGAATGACTTTAAGAAATGCACCCCCTCATCCAAAAAATAGAAATGTCCTGAAAAATCCCAACCCTCCCAATGGCCACATTCAACCTCCCCAAACCCCCAAAACAACTCCCAAAAAGAGCAAATACCAGCTCCTGCACCCTTTACTGTTATTCAATCTTTTGCAGCAAAATTTTCTTATTGCAAATGGAAAACAACAAACAACTATTAGGTAGTTGTGGGAGGGGGAGAAAGAGAGATACCTTTAAGCAGAGAGAGTAAAGCGATAGTTAGTAGTCACAAATAATGAAAGCTAGTTGCAATAAGAAAATAAAATTAAGCAAATCAGTGTGCAATTTACTTTCACAAAAGCAAATAAAAGTAAATCACTGTAATGCTTGAACCCTAATCCCAATTTTTCAAAAAATCTTACTTTGAAAAAACCCTATTTTCAGAATACCCAAACTACTAAAATCACTATTTTCAGAACACCTCAAACTTACTTCGAGCTAAAGAAAATGGAAAGAGTTGAAAGTTATAAAACCCTATTTTCAAAATATCGACGTTGATAAAACCTCTATTTTCAACACATCTCAATATTACTTCAAATTAAATGAAATGAAAAGAGTTGAGAGCTAAAAACTCT